>NW_024080920.1:392879-630738 GCF_003009895.1 Hyaena hyaena
GGGGGGGGAGGGAGGATGGGCATGGAGGAGGGCACTTGTGGGGATGAGCACTGGGTGTTATATGGAAACCAATTTGACAATAAACTATTTGTAAAAAAAAAAAAAAAAAAAAAGAGTTAAGCACTCAACCAATTAAGCCATCCAGGCACCCAGAAAATAATTTACTAACAGGGTCTGACATGTAATAAGTACCTAATAAGATTTCAAGGAGATTCATTACAAAATTTTTTAAATCTCTGGAAAATTCCATGTAAAATTTCAAGGTTCCAGCCAAAGACCAGAGTTTAAAGGTGATCTCTCTAGGGGCACCTAGGTGGCTCAGTCGGTTAAGCGTCCGACTTCGGCTCAGGTCATGATCTCACGGTTCAGTGGGTTCGAGCCCCACGTCGGGCTCTGCTGACAGCTAGCTCAGAGCCTGGAGCCTGTTTCAGTTTCTGTGTCTCCCTCTCTCTCTGACCCTCCCCTGCTCACACTGTCTATCTCTCTTAGAAATACATAAAAACAATTGAAAAAATAAAAGTGATCTCTCTAATAGCAGAGAGGCTTTTGGAATGTAGCAAGTCACTGCCAAACCAAGGAGCACCTAGAGGCCCCTACCTACCCCTGGGGGATCACTTACTTTGAAGCTGTACCTGACGATGTTCTGGGGTGCATGTGGGTTGTTGGCTGTCAGAATGCGGGTGAACTCCTCCTTTAGCTCCTAAGGGAGAGAAATACCAAAGGCCAGCACCTCTTCTGAGATTTGGGAGGATTCCTCAGAGTGTCAGCAGACATCTCACACCCAGCTTCTGTGCAGGCTCTTGATCAGTACTATGAAAGAACACATCTCAGAGGGCGGAGGAGGTGGAAGGGGCAGGATGCTGCTCACTCACTGCGTCAGTCAACTCCAGCTGGTCAGGAGGTCTAACTGTGGCTTTGGACTGGGCCCATTCATCTGCTCCTTCTCCCACTTCAGTCCCTGAATCTTCATCCTGGACAACAATGAGGATCAGCAAGCAGTGCTACAGGAAGCCCCTTCATTGACAAATTCTACCAGAAGCCAAGCTCTGCCCCTGATATGTAGAATACAAAATGCACAACAGACCACTCATGGAAGAGTCCAAAGGAACAGCTTAAGCCACAGTTCTCATTGCCTGGAAGATCTTGGTCATGTCGGCCTTGGGGGTCAGGGCTTATCTGGAATATTGTAGTGGGCCTTCAGAGCCAGTAGTGAGACCAGAAGTGGCCCCTCCCTACTTTCTCCCACACAGTCTGGAACCTAATGGTCAGGATCAGCTTCCAAAGGCAGGGCTTTATGCAAAATGAAAAAACACCCAGCTGTTCTTTAAGATGCTTCAGCTCTGATTCATATTTTATCTTCCAATTTGCCACCTTATGTTTATTCTTACAGCAATACTCTCAGTACTTGGTAACTTTAAGCCTCACAGTCTCATGAGATCCTTAGAACAAAAAAATCAAGGACTAGAAGTTTTTTCTTTCCCTAATAGACAGTTAAGTATCTTGCCAAACTGGCCGATGACATATTAAAAAAACTCACTGTTATTAGCAAATATATGCAAAATAAAAGAAGGCAATTTTTCACTATAAAACTGTTGAAAACTAAAACAACAACTATAAAAACCCAAAACAAAGAGACCCCTCAACCAAATGAACCTAATCCAGTGGCGGTGACATTGTGGGAAAATTGGTACCCATAAATTAGTGCAACTTTTCTATAGAGCAATTTGGAAATATCTACCAAAAACCTAACAAGCATTTACACTCTATGACTGAAGTTTCTATGTATAGGACTTTATGTTAAAGAAATAACCAAGGACATGCCCAGAGATTTAAATGCATGAATGTTTGCTGGAGAATTGATCATAATAGTGAAAAAGAAAACATCTAAGTGCCCAACAGTGGGGCATGGTTGAACAAATTACAGTATAGCCTTAAGGAACATATGGTAAAATATTGTACAGTAATTTTAAATGATGCTATAAAAGTATGTTTATTGGCAATGGAAAGTACTCTACATATATTATGTAAAAAGCGGATTATAAAATAACTTACAGTTTGATTCCATTAAAAACAGGGGCGCCTGGGTGGCTCAGTTGGTTGTGTCCAGCTCTTGACTTTGGCTCAGGTCATGATCTCATGGTTTGTGAGTTTGAGCCCTACATTGGGCTCTGCACTGACAGTGTAGAGCCTGCTTGAGATTTTCTCTCTTTCCCTCTCTCTTCCCCTCCCCTGCTTGTGCTCTTTTTCTCTCTCAAAATAAATAAAGTTAAAAATGAATAAATACAGGGGCGCCTGGGTGGCTTAGTCGGTTGAGCGTCCGACTTTCGCTTAGGTCATGATCTCGCGGTTCGTGGGTTCAAGCCCCGCGTCCAGCTCTGTGCTGACTGCCAGCTCAGAGCCTGGAGCCTATTTCAGAGTCTTTCACTCCCTCTCTCTCTGACCCTCCGCTGCTCACGCTGTCTCTCTCTCTCTTTCTCCCAAAAAGAAATTAAAATATTTTTAAAAAATGAATAAATACATATAATTTTTATATACGCACAGAAATATCTGAGAGAGTATAAAACATCATGTGTTAACTAAGAGGTTTCCCGTAATGGTGAGTTTAAGGGTGATTTAAAAAAAAAAAATAGGCTTCATACCCAGCACAGAACCCAACACAGGCCCTGAATTCATGATCCTGAGATCAAGACTTGGGCTGAGATCAAGACTCGGCTGCTTAACTGACTGAGCCACCCAGGTGCCCCTAAGAGTGATTTTAATGGTCTTTTTGCTCATTTGAATTTTCTAAAAAACATACAGCTAATATTTTCAACAAAAAACAATGCTGTTAGCTTCTTGCTGAGAGCCTGCAATGGGCTCAGCACTTACTCTCTTCCTGGCTCCTCTGCCTATGCTGATGCTCTGAAAGAAAGAACAGAAACAAGAGGTAAGTCCTAGGCAAATCCTTGTGGGAATATCAGAAACAGTATTACAGGGAGGCTTCTCCTCAGAGATCTCGAAGACAATGGACACTAAGCTTCCCCAAGTCTTAAAAACAGTCCTCTCAGTGGTAACATGTGCTTCTTACCCCAGCAAAGGAGGCTCTGTATCTGAGGCAACCCCATTCCAGCATCAGTGCCACTGACCCATGAAAAGCAACCAGATAACTTAGCACTGGGCATTTCTTATTTGCAACTAGTTCCACAAACATTTTCAAGAAGCATATTCTAAGTGTTCATCTCTGTACTATGCATTAAGGAGATTTTGAGGTCAGATTATATTCATAAACACTTGTTTGGGATTAATATAAGCTCTTTATAAAGAGGTATTTTGTTTTGTACACTGCTGAGAATATAGTAAGTGTTCAGATACTTATTGAATAAATGAAGGAATCTCATCAAACCCATTAGTGATCATGATGCTGAGAAAGACGTTTTTCCTCTTTGGGCCTCAGTTTCCTTGTCAGTAAAATGCATAGGATTGGATGTGATGACCTGCCAGCTCTAACACAGTAAAGTTTTATGTTCCCAAGAGCAGCACACTCTGTTCAGCTTGATAAATATTTACTGAGCATTTATTTGTGTGTCAGGAACACACCTAAGTGGTAGGACACATACGAAGAGAGATGAAGTCCCTACTCCAGTTTGCTCAGGGTCCATGGAGGACAGAGGAGTGTAAGCTGTTCATCATTTACACTCACTCACTCACTCGCTCACTCACTCACTCACTCACTCACCCTCTCATTCAGGGTTCCTTTGAAAGCCTCCTCTGCACCAGCAACAGGGATATGTGTGCCCAGGGTGCTAGCGGAATACAGAGACACCTACTGAGCACAAGAAAGGCTTCCAGAGGTGGCTGTTTCCCAGCTGGGTATCAAGGAACAAAGAACCCAGCTGGGTTGTCTAAATGGAGAAAATATTTTTCAGAAGAAGAAACAGCATATACAAAGGCAAGAGAAGAACAGTGACAGAGCCAGTAATATGTTCCAACAAACAAACAAAAACCCTGCAATATATATATCAAGCAAAAGGGAGCTCAGTGGAGGCCAGAAATGTGACAGAAGGGCTCTTGGAAGAAGCAGGTTTAAGGTATTGAAAGAAACGCCATGGCAACATGGTGGCAGTACAGCACATTGGACAGAGACCTCTGCTCCCAGCTCTCACAGGCCACCTGTGTGTTCTTGGGGAAGTCTCTTGGGCCTCAGTTTCCCAAATACAAAGTTGAGAGAGTTAGACTAGATGGGCTCTTACAGCTCTTACATAATATAGTCTATGGGAGAGGATTTGATGATGGAGGGGAGGAAACGGTTCCAGGGAGAGGGAAAAGCATGTCTCAGCTTGGGATAGGATTGGATTGTTGCTGGTAGAGCAGGAAGCAGGATTCAGATCTCTGCCAGGTTGCCAGGATTTCCAGTGATGGAACCCTTCTCTGAGGCTAAGCTGCATGAGCCAGAAAGCTACTTTTTTTTTTTTTTTTTGAGGCACCTCTGATCCCCAAGGTAACAAGATGGAAGTGTCACAACTCCAACAGCTTTTTGGCCCACAACAGAGCACTGGAGGGCCAATCCCAACCCAAAGTGCCAGCCTTAAATAGAAAATGAGATCCAGTTACCACTGCCCCCCATAAATATGTCTGTAAAACATTTATCTGGCAATAAAAGAACTGACAAGGCAATTTGAGTGTAATTGTTTTTGGCAGTTGGAAATATTTCAATTAACACACTATAAAAGCCACACTACAATAAATGCAAAACAGGCCAATGAAATCAGCTGCAGCCCTGACTTCCCAACCATGGCAAAGGAGATTGAATGTCAGGCTGCCACTTTGGGGCCTTGGTCTTCCAAAAGGAGAACTTGAGACAGACAAGCCTGAATTCCTGGAAAGCTTTTGATGGTTCCTCCCAGAAGCCATCAAACCACAGAAGAACAAAGCTCAAACTCCCTCCCCTGGCTCTCAGAACTTTATCATCTGGCCCCACGTCTCCATTCCCCACATCCTGCTTTCCAACCCTTTGCATGCTAGCATTTTGAGATGCAACCCAGAAAGGATACCCACATTTCCAGAAAGGATACCTGAGCACGGCCTGTGCCTTCCCACCTCTGCACCTTTGCTTTTTTTTTTTTTTTTCAAATTAATTAATTTATTTTTAAGTAACCTCTACACCCAACATGGAGCTCAAACTCATGACCCTGAGATCAAGAGTTGTATGCTGATCCAGCGGAGCCAACCAGGTGCCCTTGCACCTTTGCTTTTTACTGTTCCTCCTGCCAGAAACACCATCTTCCCTTTCCCTCTTACTGCTCCCACTATCTCTGCCTAACAAACCCCTACCCAACTAATGTCTGCTAGTCCTTTATCTAACCCTGACATATTATCACTTTTCTCCTAACTCCCTCTACTCTTCCAGTCCTCACTTTGAGCGGCTGTTATGAGATGAAGGATGAGCTGTATCTTCAAACAGATACTCTTGTTATCTTTGGGTTTTGGTCTGCAAAAGGGAATAGTATTATGAAAAGAAATATAATACTGCAGTACACATTAGAGGCAGCTTGGACATTTTGTCAAAGGAGGTCTACCATTCTTATACTATTGACCAAAAAATATCCTCTACTTTTGGATAGGTCATTCTATCTGGCTGAGGGAGGATGTCTGTGGAAGAGTGATACAGAAAGAGGAAACATTCCACCCCCCACCCCGCCCCACAGCCCAGACCACATGGCAGTCAAATTAGCCCTGATGATCAATAGGATAACAGATGTCTCAGTCTGAACTCCTTCATAATAGATCATTCTTCTTTTCTCATTATTATAGATTTTAGTATGAGCATCTTGAGGAAAGAAACTGGTAAAAAAAATCACCTCCCTAGTGAGTACTTCTCATTTCTCTTTCATAATGAGGGCTCCCTTGCTCTGTCTTGAAACTTCTCCACCTTCATTTCCATGTTACCTCTCCAGTAATTCCTTCTTAAAATCCTTGACCAGGAATATATGCTTGACACCCCCCCCCCACCGTCTTCTTATTATACACACTCCTCTTGGGTGTTCTTATCTCCACCCACAGCTTCATCTTCCACCTTATGATGAGGTTCAAATCTATTTCTTTTTTCTTTTTTAAATGTTTTATTTATTTCTAGGAGAGAGAGAGAGAGAGAGACAGCGTGAGCAGGGGAGGGTCAGAGAGAGAGGGAGACACAGAATATGAAACAGGCTCCAGGCTCTGAACTGGCAGTCAGCACAGAGCCAGACGCGGGGCTAGAACCCACGAACCGAGAGATCATGACCAAAGCGAAAGTCGGAAGCTTAACCGACTAAGCCACCCAGGCGCCCCTATTTCTTTTTTTAAAAGAATTTTATTTTTTGAGTAATCTCTATTTCCAATGTGAGGCTTGAACTCACAACCCCAAGATCAAGAGTCACATGCTCTACTGATTGAGCCAGCCAGGTAACCCAAAGTTCAAATATATTTCTGTAGCTTAGACTTCACAGAACCCCATGTTCAAATTGATAACACAGTACTCAAACTTAGTATGTTTTTTAAAAATTTTTTTTTAATGTTTTATTCATTTCTAGGAGAGAGAGAGACAGCGTGAGCAGGGGAGGGTCAGAGAGAGAGGGAGTCACAGACTGAAACAGGCTCCAGGCTCTGAGCTGGCAGTCAGCACAGAGCCTGACGCGGGGCTTGAACCCACGAACCGTGAGATCATGACCCGAGCGAAAGTCGGACGCTTAACCGACTAAGCCACCCAGGCGCCCCTCAAACTTAGTATGTTTAAAAACCAACCTCATTATGTTTTTTTCCACCCCAATCATTATATTCTTTTTCTGTACCAAATTTCCATTTCTTCTGGTATTTCCTATCCCACTCAAGTGCATCCTCATCCACTCAGTCACACAGGTTGGAAATTGGAAGCCATCAAAGATGCCTGCCTTTCCCTCTCTCCCATTAGCATCATGTTTCAAAGTCTAACAATTCTTTCTCTTCAGTATCTTTCATAACTGCCCTCTTCATTTACACCTCCCTTAATTCAGGCCCTTACTATCTTTTGCCTAACTACATTTGATTTCTCTGACTACAGCTTCTCTTCACTCTAATAATTATATCATTTCATCATTCTCAGCTATTGAACATTTACTCTGGGCTAGTCATTTACTAAGCGATTTATATGCATTATCTCATTTAACATTCAGACCACCTTACCAGGTAAGAGCTATCATTATTCTGTTTTACAGATGAGGACACTGAGGATTAGAGAGATCAAGCAACTGACTCAAAGGTGATCAGAATTTGAACCCAAACTAATCACTATCTATAAGTGATCTTTCTGAAACATTAATCTGATCACATCACTCTCCTGTTTTAAAGACTCCACGGACTCCTCCTCAACAGCCATGAGATAAATCTCACACTCTAACACAGCATCCACATCATCCCCTATTCTTTTCCTCCCACAGATATGGGAGGGTGATTTGAAAATGAAAATTCCGGGGTGCCTGGGGGTCTCAGCTGGCTAGGCATCCGACTTCGGCTCAGGTCATGATCTCGCAGTTTATGAGTTTGAGCCCCATGTCGGGCTCTGTGCTGATAGCTCAGAGCCTGGAGCTTGCTTCAGATTCTGTGTCTCCCTCTTTCTCTGCCCCTCCTCCACTCACACTCTGTCTCTGTCTCTCAAGAATAAATAAACACTAAAAATTTTAAAAAAAGAAAATGAAAATTCTAGTTAAGGTAACATGATTATTATGATCACTTACTGGGCATTTACCTGAACTTAGATCTGTTTTGGTACATGGCTCCCTGAAAAGTATAAGCAACCCATTTGTCCCTGAGCATATTTTAGGGGTAAGGAGATAAAAAATATTTTTAAACTGTTCCCTGTCATGAAGATGTAAGACTTATAAAACAGGTACATGATCAGATATACTCATGGGGCTCAAATAGGGGCTCTGAAGTCAACCATACCTTGGTTTGAGTACCCACTCTGCCACTTGCTAGTTCTATGACTTTAGGCAGGTTACTTGTCTTCTCTAAACCTTAGTATCCTTATCCTTAAACTGGGCATAATGACATCTTCTCAATCATAGGCTTGTTATGGGGATTAAATGAGTCAATGAACATAAAATGCATAGTGTGGTGCTTAGCCAGAGTTTATGCTCAATTAATGATAGTAAGCAGCATTATATTCCCATTTATAGACCCTGCTCTGCACTCAGCCACACAGAATCTGTGTGGCCCTTGCTTACTAGGAAGCACCTACCCTAGGGACTAGAGTCTTCAGCAGCTCACATTTCCACCAAAGAGTTCAATGCTGAAACATATTTGTTCCTGGAAAGAGGGGCTCTTCAAAGCCTGCAAACCCACAGATGCAGCATCCTCCTTCCTGGAGCCCAGGAGACTTCGTTTACCATTTCAGTTGTCTTGGTCCTTATTTTAAAACTCACTAACAGGTTTCCATTAAGCTAAATTGAAACTAAATACCTCACCAGCTTGCAGTTTCCATTTTTAAAAGGGTAAAAGCTCTTAGTCTCAAGGGAACAGTAATTCACCAACAAATCTTCCTCTGGCTACACTGACTACATTTTAAATCTCTGAGCCTAGTGCAGTGTCTAATGCACACAGAAGGCACTAAATAAGTGTAGTTGAAAGAAATCTCAAAATTTTGAAACACTAGAGGTGAAGGGTAATAGATATTACCATACACTATTGAGGGAGTGCCAACTGATGCAAATTTTTTATAAGGCTATGTGGCAATACCTGCCAAAATTTTAAATGCAAATACCCCTCAACTCAGCAACTACACTTTTATGAATTTTTCCTGTAGAAGTACTCATACACATGCATAAGATGTTAAAATTGCTCACTGAAGCATTATTTATAATATTTTTAATGGAAAAGACCTAGATATTCATTTGTAGGGGCCTAGTTAAATAAATTATGGTATAGCCATTCAATAAGATAATATGCATATTTTTAAAAGAATGAGATAAACATTTATGTACTGTTATGGAAAGCTCTCCAAGGTATGTTGTTAAATAAAAAAGCAAGCTACAAGAATAGATGACCCATCTGCTTACTTTAAGAATATGTATATATGTGTATTTGCATATACATACAAAATTTCTGGAAGAATATATAGACTCTGTTGATAGCAGTTTGGTTTTGGGAATGTGACTGGAGAATTGTGGGGAAGGGGACCAATACTGTTACTGTATACTCATTCTCATGGTTTTAATATTTTTAATGTGAATGTGCATTACTTTTATAATTTAATGTGCTAATTAAGAATTTTTCAAATCAGGGGCACCAGGGTGGCTCAATAAGTTGAGCCTCTGATTCTTGATTTTGGCTCAGGTCATGATCTCACTGTTCATGGGATCAAGCCCTGCATTGAGCTCTGTGCTGACAGCATAGAGCCTGCTTGGGATTCTCCCTCTCCCTCTCTCTATGCTTTCTCCCATTCATGCTGTCTCTCTCTCAAAAATAAGTAAACATTTAAAAAAGAATTTTTAAAATCAACAAAGTACAGTTAAAGAGGTTTTTCTTTGCTATTAGTGCAGTGTAAGTTAGTACAGTGTTCTGGATGCAGAAAAAGGGTCTATGGGATCAGGATGGTGCCTCCCTGGAAGCCTATGGGACCCTTGCCAGATAAGGCTAAAGAAGGCAAGAAAGGTAGCCTGAAGCTACCTGAAGTAGCTGAAGCTCTAGAGTACACCTTGGCTAGTTTCCTGACTCAGCCATGAACTATATGTGTGACCTTGAGCAAAGTATTTAGTCTCTAATCTTCATTTTCTTATCTTTAAGGTAGAGAAAAATATTAGTGGTCTCCTCAGAGTTGCTCAGAGGATAAAATAAAACAATGCATGAAGAGCATCTAACTCAGAGCCTAGCACTCAGTAAACCAAGTAACAGTGGCAGTGTAGACTTTGTGATTGTCACTATTTTATTATTCTATCATGGTCTGCTATGCATGGCAATTGAGTCCCATTCTGAGGGCATTTATTGAACAATTGAAAAGTGTGTTATCTGGGCTCCAAGAGGTCCTTATCAGAAAGGAGCCTATATGGGGCACTTGGGTGGCTCAGTTGGTTAGGTGTCTGACTTCGGCTCAGGTCATGATCTCACGGTTTGTGGGCTTGAGCCCCGCATCGAGCTCTGTGCTGAACACTTGCTCAGAGCCTGGAGCCTACTTCAGATTCTGTGTCTCCTTCTCTCTCTGCCCCTCCTCTGCCCACACTCTGTCTCACTCTGTCTCTCAAAAATAAATAAATGTAAAAATTAAAAAAAGAAATGAGCCTATAACCCTGAAAGTGTCACAGAGGGATGACAATAAAAACACCTTCTGTTTATATAACATCTTTCAGTTTACTAAACACTTTTGAGTACATCATCTCATTTGACCCTTAAACTAATCTTTTGTGGATGGATGTTAAATTTTGTCCTTTTTTTCCCCCTGAATCTATTGAGATGTCATTATATGCTATTTCCCCTTTGTTCTGATTTTGTTTGTTTGTTTTAAATTTTTTAAGTTTATTTCTTTTTGAGAGAGAGACAGAGAGAGTGAGCAGGGGAGGGGCAGAGAGAGAGAGGGAGAGAATCCCAAGCAGGCTCCATGCTGGTAGCATGGAGCCCAATGTGGGGCTCAAACTCACAAACCATGAAATCATGACCTGAGCTGAAACCAAGAGCCATCCAGGCGCCCCTGTTTTTTTTTTTTTTTTTTAATGTTTATTTATTTTTGAGAGAGAAAGAGACAGAGCATGAGCAGGGAAGGGACACAGAGAGAGAAAAACACAGAATCTGAAGCAGGTTCCAGGCTCCAAGCTGCCAGCACGAGGGGCTTGAACTCATGAACTGTGAGATCATGACCTGAGCCAAAGTCAGACACTTAGCCAACCGAGCCACCCAGGCACCCTGTTCCATTAATGTGAAGAAATACTTTGATTTATTTTTTACTGTTGAGCTAACTTTGCATTATTGGGATAAACTCCACTTGACCTATTATTCTTTTTATATATTGCTGAAACAGGTTTGTTAATATTTTATCGGAGTTTTTACATTTATGTTCATAAGGGATATTGGTCTGTCATTTTCTTTTCTTGAAGTAACTTTGATTTTGATATCAGAGTTATTCTGGCATAATCAAATGAGTTGGGGTTTGTTCTCTTCTCCATTTTCTGTAATAGTTTGTATAAGATTCATGTTCTTTATACCTTGCATATTTGATATAATTCATCAATGAAACCAGTAATAACCTTCCTCATGGGAAGGTTTTAAGTTAAGGTATAGAGTTTTCATATTTTCCTTTTCTTCTTGTGTCAAGGTAAACTGTGTTTTTCAAGAAATTTGTCCATTCCATCTAAATTGTTGATTTATTGCCATAAAGTTGTGATATTATTTCCTAATTACCCTTTTTAATGTCTGTAGGATCAGTAATGATTTCTCATGTTCCATTCCTGATGTTGGTTGTTGTGATTTCTTTTTTTTTTTTTTTTTAAAGTTAATATATATTTTTGAGAGAGAGAAAGAGCACAAGTGGGGTAGGGACAGAGACAGAGAGAAAGAGAGAGACTCCCAAGTAGGCTCTGTGCTGATGCTGGATCCCACAAACCGTGAGATCACAGCCTGAGCCAAAATCAAGAGTTGGATGCCTCATGGACTGAGCCACCCAGGCACCCCTGTTGTGATTTCTTTTAATCTTGATGTGGCCTGCTAGATTTTGTAAACCTTTTTCGAAGAATGTACTTCTGGCATTGTTAATTTTCTCTCTTGTTTTTCTTATTGTTTCTATGAAACATTGAGTTTAAAATTTTCCTTTCATTCCCTAAAACAGACATTTAAAACTATGTACTTCCATTATGCACTTTAGAAACACCCCAAAATTTGTGATGCCATATTTTCATTACCATTCAATTAAAAATGTTTACTAATTTCCCTTGTGCTTTTTCTTTTCTTTTCTTTCTTTCTTTTTTATTGAAATATAGTTGACACACAATATTACATTAGTTTTAGGTGTACAACATAGTGATTTGGCAAATTTATACATTATGCTATGCTCACTACAAGTGCAGCTACTGTCTGCCCTTGTGCTTCTTTTTACTACCTTTATTTAGAAGTGTGCCTTAATTCCTAAATATTTGGATATTTTAAAGACATTGCTATTTATTTTTAATTTAATTCCATTTTGTTCGAACTATTCCTAGTATGCTGAGATTCTTTCTCTCATGGATGGATGTTGAATTTGAATTGAATTAAAATCTGTAAAATTTTAATCTTTTGATATGTCTTGGGACTTAACTTTTATGTCCCAGCATATGGTCTATTTTTGTGAACATTCTGCAGTTCTTGGGTGTAATTTTCATTCTACAGTTCTTGGCTGTAGTGTTCTATAAATGTTAATTAGGTCAACTTGGTTAACAAAAATCTTCTATATCTTTCAGTTACTGACAAGTATTAAAGACAAGTATTAAAATCAACTGTCTTTGTGTATTTTTCTTTTTTTTCTTTTTAAAAAAAATTTTTTTTTTAATGTTTTATTTATTTCTAGGAGAGAGAGAGAGACAGTATGAGCAGGGGAGGATCAGAGAGAGAGGGAGTCACAGACTGAAACAGGCTCCAGGCTCTGAGCTGGCAGTCAGCACAGAGCCTGACGCGGGGCTCAAACCCGTGAACCGCGAGATCATGACCCAAGCGAAAGTCGGACGCCCAACCGACTAAGCCACCGAGGCGCCCCTGTGTATTTTTCTTTCTCCCTTTACCTCTGTCAGTTTTTGATTCATATATCTTGAACTTTTTAAAAACTTTTTTTAATGTTTATTTATTTTGAGAGAGAGAGAGTGTGTGCGTTCATGTGTGCATATGCATGTGCACAAGCCAGGGAGGGGCAGAGAGAGAATTCCAAGCAGGATCCACATCGTCAGCACAGAGTTCTACATAGGGCTCCATCTGTTGAACTGTGAGATCATGCCCTGAGCCAAAACTAAGAGTGGACTGCTTAACCAACTGAAACACCCAGGTGCCCCAATGAGGGATTGGAATTTCATCATTAATTTTTTAAGAAACTTTCATTTATTTATTTTTGAGAGAAGGGGGGAGGGGGAAGGGCAGAGAGAGAATCTTAAGAGGCTCCATGCTGTCAACATAGAACCTGCTGCAGGGCTCCATCTCATGAACTGTGAGATCATGACCTGAGCTGAAATCAAGAGTCCCATGGTCAACCAACTAAGCTACACAGGAGACCCCTTTTCCTAGAGAGAGAGAGCACACACTCAAGAAGAGTGGAGAGGGAGAGGGGGAGAGAGAAAGAGAGAGAGAGAGAGAGAGAGAGAATCTTAAGCAGGCTTCACACTCAGCACAGAGCTTGGCTCAGGGCTTGATCCCTGGGATCATGACCTGAGTCAAAATCAAAAGTCTCACACTCAACCAACTGAGCCACCCAGGCGCCTCCATATATCTTGAACTTCTATTAATAGGTGCATACACATTTGTGATTTTAAGACTCTTGAATTGACCATTTATCATTATGAAATGTCCCTACTTATCTTTGGGAATACTCCTTATTTTTGAAGCCCATTTATTCCTGCTGATACTAGAGCCACACAACTTTCTTATGATTGACATTTGCTGGGATCATTTTTTATACTCTATTATTTTCAACCTTTCTATGTCTTTGTGTTTAAACTGTATCTCTTGGGGCACCTGTGTAGCTTAGTTGGTTAAGCAACTGACTCTTGATTTTGGCTCAACGTCATGACCTCACAGTTCATGAGATGGAGCCCTGTACTGACAGCACAGAGTCTGCTTGGGTTCTCTCTCTTCCTTTCTCTGGCTCTCTCTCTCTCTCAAAATAAATAAATAAACTTAAAAAAAATAAACTGTATCTGAATCTCTTATAGGTAGCATATAGTTGCGTCTTGCCTTTAATTAATAAACTGCATTTTAATTAAAGTAAAAGTAAAGTATGGTTGTCTTAGTATGTTTCTCTTCATTTTCTATTTTTTTTCCATCTTCTTTTGTTCCTCTGTTCAACTTCTGCCTTCTTTTGTGTTAACTGAATTTTTTTAGTATTTCATTTTATTTTCTCTATTGGCTTTTTAGTTATGCCTTTTTGTATTACTTTTTAGTGGTTACTCTAAGGTTTATAATACACATTCTAGATATATCATAGTCTACCAAGAATAATTCATATACCACTTCATATTTCAAAGTGTAATAACCCTGTAACGTCTTAATTCCACTTACCACCACCACCTCGGATCTTTTGGCCTATTGTTGTCACATATTTTATTTTTATATATGTTATAAGTCCCACCTTATAATGGTATTATTTTTGCTTTAAACTGCCACATATGTCTTTTTAAGAAAATAAATAGAAGGAAAAAGATCTAGTATTTCATCTTTAGCCACATATTTATCCTTCTAGTACTTTTTGGTCCTTCCCAGAGATAGAGCTTCTATCAAATATAATTTTTCATTTAGCCTGCAAAACTTCCTTTTGTACTTCTTACAGTGAAGGTCTGCTAACGACAAATTCTCTCAGCTTTAGTTTATCTTAAGATGTATTTATTTTACCTTATTTGAGGGATATTTTTTGCTAGATGTAGAATTCTGGATTGACAGAATTTTCTTTCAGTGCTTTTAATATGTTGTTACATTGTCTTCTGACCTCCACTGTTAACAGTGAGAAGTCAGCCATAATCATATCATTATTCTCCTGTATGCAATGTGTCATTTTATTCTGGCTACTTTCAAGATTTTATTTTATCTTTGGTTTTCAGTATTAAAAAAATTTTTTTTATGTCTTTATTTTGAGAGACATAGAGCAAGCAGGGGAGGGTCAGAGACAGAGGGAGACACAGAATCTGAAGCAGGCTCCAGGCTCTGAGCTGTCAGCACAGAGCCCGACGTGGGGCTGGAACCCACAGACTATGAGGTCATGACCTGAGCTGAAGTCGGATGCTTAACCAACTGAGCCACCCAGGCTCCCCAGGTTTTCAGTATTTTGACTATGAGAGACTTACAGTTTTCTTTGTATTTATCCTGTTTGGGGCTCACTGAACTTCTGATAATACTATATGTTTCCACCAAATTTAGGAGATTTTGACCATTATATCTTCAAATATTTCCCTCCTCTTCTATTTCCTTCTGGGGTTCCAATAATATACATGTTTCAAATACACATTTGACATATTCCCAGAGGTCACTAACGCTCTTGTTTTTTAATCTTATTTCTCTCTGATCTTCAGATTAGATAATTTCAGTGGACTCATCTTCACATTCAGCTGTTAGGCCCATATTTATTTTTCTATTGTTTCCATTTTTCTGCTTAGATTCCCCATCCTTTAAGTCAATATTTTCTGTAAGTGCATAAATATATTTATAACAGCTGCTTTAAAGTCATTGTCTGCTACTTCTGTCATCTGGGTTATCTCACTGGTATCAGCACACTCTCCTTTGGGATCTACCTCCTTGAGCCATTGTTAAGAAAATGTTCCCAGCCAGAGAGCAAGGATAAACACATGACTCATGCTGGGTGCTTTCCTTCCCCCAGGAATCACTGTCCTGAGGGAAAGCAGCATATATTGTGTCCAGAATTATAGCTGTTTACAGTGGGAAGGCAAGTTCTGTATGGATTATTCCAACATGGCTAGAATATAAGTCCCCTATACTAAGGTCTTTAAAAGTTATAGTGTGCTGCATTTTAAAACTCATTGCAGAAATGGGATGTTTAAAACACACACACACACAACAACAACCCTAAAGTAAAGGCTTTTGTAAAGGACAGAACTTTTTGTAATGTAAATATCAGCTCTGAATGGAGGCACTGGGTTGGAAGAAATCGGAAGCCCTTCCTGCACAATGTATGAGAAAGAGATTTTTCAGAAACAATGTAGAAGTCACTTTGGAGTAAAGCAGGTTATACCTTTCACTCCTTGTAAGGGAAACTGCCCTGCTCATAGCTTTGGCTGCTTGGAAAGTCATCAGGATCTTGTCCCTCCCTGATACAGTCTAGGGTGAACAGATAAGCTAGGGTCAATCAAATTCCTTCTCCAAGATTTGAACTGGGAATACCTCGAGAAACAGTGGTTGGATAGAGATAGTGATGAAGGTGGTGTGAGTCAGAGAGAGGCCAAAGTGACATAATGAGTTGGAAACACACTAAAGTTATGAAGGAGCAGAAACCATGGAAAAGTTTGCTGATTAGGAAATGAAAATAGGGAATGAAACACAGATGCTAAGAGAAGTAGAGAGACCATGAGAGATATGAGAAAGTAATTAGTACTTACATCTGTTTCAGAACCAATAGTTTTCCAATTCTGATGCTAGGCTACTTATGTATTTATAATATGCACCCACAATCCCCCACAAATACCCTTTACTCCTTCAGCCACCTTCCCTTTACTTGAGGTAACTTAAGTGAGCCTCTCTTCTTTGCAATTTATTTATTTATTTATTTATTTTTAATGTTTTATTTATTTCTGAGAGAGAGAGAGAGAGAGAGGCAGAGTGAGCAGGGGAGGGTCAGAGAGAGAGGGAGATACAGAATCTGAAGCAGGCTCCAGTGTCTGAGCTAGATGTCAGCACAGAGCCTGATGCGGGGCTCGAACCCACGAACCGTCTGATCATGACCTGAGCCAAAGTTGGATGCTTAACTGACTGAGCCCCCCAGGCGCCCCTCTTCTTTGTGATTTAAAGAGCTTAACTGAAATTTGTGTGCCTTAGAGTTTGCCAGGCCCATAAAGAGCAGAAGTAGGAAAGCATTAGGTATTCCAGGCCAAGGAAACAAAATCATTAACAAAAAGCAGAGGGTTGGAACCATGTGTCTGTCTAGGGATTTGCAGATTTTTTTTATCCACTTATATTCTAATTTGTTCCACAGCAAAATTTGAGGCTGACTATATGACACATGGAAAAAAACAAATAAATGAGAAAATGAATGTGAGTTAAAGATAAAAGTAGAAAAAAAAAAAACCCTTAACATCAGGAGTAGGGTCTCTACATAATTAACAGAATTAAGACTGCTGCTTTGACAAAGACAAAGTCATGAGCCATGTCTGCTGCAGCCCCAGAAAGAAAAGTTAGCATTCAGGTTGTTGAACCTTTCCATTATTCGTTTATTTTCTCATCAACTAATCTATGCAGTCATTAGTCATTCATCCAGTATTTATTAAGCATCTATTATGTACCAGATCCTAAGATGACAGCTAAAGAAAAACCAAGGTGGAGTTGGTCCTACCTCCAAGAGTTCTCAAATCTAGGAGGTGAGATAAACAGAAGATGTAAACCCAAGATATAAACCCAAGAATCCAGTGGCTCCACTAGTAAGACAGTGTTCTAAGACATAAAACAGTGAAAAAGTTTGATCAACAGCTGTGTCCTTTACTTGCCTCTTCCATACAACTCTGTCTCAGTGAAAGAGAAGACTGAATACTCCATTCAAATCCCTAACTGGCAGAAAACAATTTCATGTCACTTGCTCACAGCTGGAGCCAGAGAATCAAAATTACTCTTCAGCCATCAGCTTGCAGGCTGCAAATCCCAGGGATAAGCACAAGAGCCCTCTGCCATTGTTATTCGAGTACCTGGCATGTACTGAGTACTAACAATATGCTAGGTTCCACAGTAAACAGGGGAGGAGACTAAGTTCTAGCCACAAATGCTAACAGCTGTTTTGTAATCTGATAATTGTGCATGACAAACCTCAGACTGTAACTCTGAAAATAGCATGACTATAATCATAACAAAATGGAACAGCCATTGGCAAAATTTGTTTTCTAGTTATCACTTCCAGAAGGAATTCCATAACACTACTAGAGTTAAAGAGTCAATTCTCTCAACTTCCTGCCACTAAACCTCTAAATTATCATCATCTGCATCCATCCCTTATTCCTCTTTTCCCCTGATACAGTCTCCTGTCCACAAAAGATCCGCTCTCACCTCCTCTTTCCAGAGACTTGGCTCTAGTCAATATGTTATCTGTCTCCTGATCTCCGATCTCTTCTTATCTATGCATGGGTCCCTCCCCTTGGCATTTAACATAGTCAAGTCTTACAGTCATCCCTTTAAAAAATCCTTGTCAATATGGTCTTTACTGTCTTCTTAGTTCCATTCAGTCTGGCTTTTACCTCAGAAATTGTTCTTTCCAAAGTCCCCAGTGACTTCCTAATTATTACATCTAAAGGCTATGTCTAGTTCTTATCTTCATTGACCCCTTAGCAGCATGCAACATTGCTGACTACAAACTCTATAAACACTGTAAATTCACTATAAACACACCCTTCTTAAGGACACCATTCTTCCTTGTTGTCTCCCGTGTACGTTCTTATATGTCTTCTATTCTATGCTGTCTTCTAACTTCTCTGGTCACTTCTTCTTATCCTACATTTTTAACTCTTCTTCCTTTGTTCAAACCTTAAATCATGGTGCTCCTCCTAGAAATCTGTCCTCAACCCCCTAGAATCAGTGTTAGCATACCCTACTACATGCTTTCATAGCACTCTATGCTACTTCACAGCCACATTCTATTATTCACTCAAAAATCATTTATTGATAGGGGCGCCTGGGTGGCTTAGTCGGTTGAGCGCCCGACTTTCGCTTAGATCATGATCTCGTGGTTCGTGGGTTCGAGCCCCGCGTCGGCTCTGTGCTGACTGCCAGCTCAGAGCCTGGAGCCTATTTCGGAGTCTGTGTCTCCCTCTCTCTCTGACCCTCCCCTGCTCACGCTGTCTCTCTCTCTCTCTCTCTCTCCTAGAAATAAATAAAAATATTTTAAAAAATCATTTATTGAGAGCTTCTGATCTGATGGCCACTGTTAGGAACTTGAGAAGAGATGTGAGGAAAAAACATCCACAGGTCCTGCTCAGAGTCTGATGGGAGAGACATACAATAATTAGATAATTACACAAACAAGTGAATAATTACATACTAGGATGCAGGCTAAGGAAGAAAGGATCAAGGGCAATGAGACTACATAATAAAGGAAATAATCCTATGTTCATTAACAGGACAGCAGCATTGGGGCAGGTTGTGCAGATTGATGATTGGGCTGAAATCTTAGGAGCACATGTATGAGAAAGGATTTGATGAATGTTCCAGAGAGAAGGAACAGCACAAAAGTACACCAGTAATAAGGGAAAGTGGCAAAAGTTAAGGCTTAGAGATCTAAGCAGCCCTCAGCCCATATTGGCCTCTGAAGGGTTATCTATAAATTTTTCCCTATCCTAAGAGCAATGGGAACATCATTGAAGGGTTCTGAGCAGCCGATGACATAATCAAATTGATAGGTTTAAAATGTTTATTTATTTTGAGGGAGAGAGAGAGAGTGCCAGCATGAGCAGGAGGGGGGTAGAAAGTGGGGGAGAGAGAGAATCTCAAGCAGGCTCCCTGCTGTCTGTGGGACTCCATCCCATGAACTTTGAGATCATGACCTGAGCTGAAATCAAGAGTCCCATGGTCAAGAGTCAGATGCTTAACGGACTGATCCACCCAAATTGACAGTTTGAAAAAAAAATCACTTGATGTGGTTGTAGAGAATGGATTATAAGGTGTATGAGTGGATGAGGGAAATACCAGTATAAGGCTTTTATAGTACTCTAGGTGAGAGATGATGTAGGCTGAGGTAGGAAGGTGGCAATGAATATGAAAAAAAAAAGTGGTTTGATTTGAGAGGTATTTAGGAGATAAAGAGGTAAAAGATATCTAGCGATATCTAGCACTTGAGGAAGATAAGAGGTATAAGGATGACACTGAGAAAAATGGTCACAAGAGCATAGATGTCTTAGTTTGAACATATAGAAACACAGTAACTGCCCTTAAATTCCGCTCACCTCCTCTTGTCCTTTCTTCTATGGACCCTAGGCCCAGTCACCAGACTCAAAATCTTAGAATCATCTAAGATTCTGTTTTGGCCTTGTATGCATTCTTGCCCATTCTCCCCTACCCTAGTCACCTCTCATCAAGATCCTCAGCTCTAAAAGTACTGTCCCTGAGGGGCCTCTGGAGAGACCATAACATGATCCAAAAATGCAAATACAAGTCCTTTCTTTGGCTCTCACAGGCAAATGATGCAAAGTTCCAGACTGATTTTTTTTTTTTATGGTAACTAACTGAGTTATAAAGAAGTACTAAAATTTGTTAGTCATAAACTAAAATTAGCTTTTAACTGGAGTTCACAGAAGACTCTAATTCAGTTCTCTACTAAGAAGTCTGGCTGCCAGGCAATGTGTGGCAATGCTGCAAAGCTCCTCCTGCACATACACACATTGCAACCAGTTGGAATTCTCAAAATTTTCGGGAAGGACACTTTGTTATTGGGGCATTACCAGTGATGTTTGAACTGGTCATGGTTTATGGTGCCTGATATTCATGCATTTTAATTAGAAATTATGATTCATGGAGCTCTATCACAGTCAGTTTAATATGCAATGGGTTATTTGATTAACCGTATGGAGTAGAGGGATACACCTCTCTGATCTTATACCCTCCCGCCCCCCACTGCCTTGCTGATCCAGGACATGTATAGCAAGCTTCCATCTCAGGAACTTTACTCTTGCTATGCCCTAACTTGGCTAACTTGTTCATTTCCTTCAGATCATTCTTGAATGCCACCTTTGTGAGGCCTTCTGTGACTGCAACGTTTAAATCATAATCTGCTGGTGTCCTGAACTTCCTACTCCATTTCCTTGCTTTATTTTAATCCTTGACACCTATCACCATCTGATAAGCTGTATATTTTACTTATTTGTTTATTGACAATTTACCTCCAACTAAAAGAGAAGCTCCACGAAGCAGGGATTTTTGTTTTGTTTGTTGCTATATCACCAGTGCCTAGAACAGTACCTGGCATATAGTAGATGATCAATAAATAATTGTTGAATGAGAATGAGTATGGCATCAGAATTGTTGACCTCTTAAATCTCTAATACCCACTCTTAAGACATGGGTACATGTGATTCAAATTTGAATCATTCATAGTCCTACTGCCAAAGCAGATATAAACATGAACCCAGAAAAACATGCTTCTACAGTGACATTTTCTTGTTATCACTCCCCACTAGTCTCTTCATTCCAGGCATTCCCCTTCCTATACTTTATTTTAAAAAATTTTCTTAATGTTTTATTTATTTCTGAGAGAGACAGACAGCCTGAGCAGAGGAGGGTCAGAGAGAGAGGGAGACACAGAATCTGAAACAGGCTCCAGGCTCTGAGCTAGCTGTCAGCACAGAGCCCGATGGCAGGGCTGGAACCCACGAACCGTGAGATCATAACCTGAGCTGAAGTCGGACGTTTAACCGGCTGAGCCTCCCAGGCACCCCTCCCCTTCCTATACGTTAAACACACTCAGATAGAAATTTCTAAAGAATAGCTTCAGGCATTCAGAACTCATATGCATTTCATTTTCAGAATTTAATATATTCCAGGCATTGTGCTAGGTTCAGGGGAATCAACGATGAATTAGACAGACATTCTCATTATACTATCACACAGCCTAGGGGGGCTATCACCCTATCCTGCCTCCAAAAAGGGGACTTAATCCCTTATAGAATATGACAGTCAAGCTGAGACCTGATATATGGCTGGAAAATGAAGAAATTCGAGACAGAATGGCATGGAACAGGTGGCAGCAGACAAATGATTATACCAGGCAGGTAGAGGAAACAGCAGTTTCAAAGGCCTAGAGGAGAAGAGTGTGTGGATGTCATTTTCCAGGAAGCGAGGGCAGTTCAGTGTGCTGCAACTATGGAATTTTCACAGAGCAATGGTAGGATCTAAAGTAGGTTTAGTAGCAAAGGCTAGACCTTGCAAGGCTTTGCAGGCCAAACAAAACAAGTTGGACTTTTTGGACTTTATCCTGAGAGCAAGAAGGAGCCACTGAAAGTTCTCATCACTGGAGTGACATGACCAATGGAATTTAAACTCTTCTCTGTCCCCTAACAAGCTCAGTCCTGACCTTCCCTTTCCACTGCAGGCAGCCAAGTCATAGATATATCCTCCCTGAACCTTAGGCTGCTTCAACTTGTATGTCTCTCTTCCTGCCAGCCCTAGGGATGCCATCCTCTCTTATCTTTGTGTGCCTGTGTTCTGTCTCCCCCATTGGACTCAGTTCCCAGAGGAAAGGCACAACTTCTCAAACCTGTCTAGACTGTCCCACACCCAGCTCACCAGTGACCCTGACTGCCCTTCACTGAGACAAGAGAGTGAAGAATACAACTTAGCACAACCCAACCTTTTCTCATGCCCCACTCACCAATATTTACACAATATTGAAACAACTCTTCCCTCTAGGGGGCAGCACTGATGTGTCTATAGCCGGTGTATACACATGTGAGTAGAGGGTTGTTTCCATGTGTACATGTGTATATGGCCAGTTGACCCAGGCTTTTCTGCTTTCTATCTGCTGTCACCTCTCTCTGCTCTCAGTGAAACTAGACTCTAATGTCTCCCCTAATGCGCTGGAGAAACTGACCCCAAGCTTGTTGAAACTCTAAGTGCCAGGAAACACAAATCTCATCTGCAAGTGACAGAGAGCAATGGTTACCTGGGCCTGCAGGGTTGGGGAGAACTGACTGAGATGAGGCACAAGAAAACTTTGAGGGTAGGGGCGCCTGGGTGGCTTAGTCGGTTAAGCGTCCGACTTTCGCTTAGGTCATGATCTCGCGGTTCCTGGGTTCGAGCCCCGCGATGGGCTCTGTGCTGACTGACAGCTCAGAGCCCGGAGCCTGTTTCAGTCTGTGACTCCCTCTCTCTCTGACCCTCCCCTGCTCATGCTGTCTCTCTCTCTCTCTCCTAGAAATAAATAAAACATTTAAAAAATTAAAAAAAAAAAGAAAACTTTGAGGGTAGAGGAAGTGTCTTATATTTCAATTGCGGTGGTGGTTCACAAGTATATAAATTTGTCAAAACTTGTCAACATGTACAACTAAAATTTCCATTGCATTGTTTGTGAACCAGACATCAGTAATGCTGAATTTAAAACAAACTTTATGTAAATTAAGTCAGTAGGCCAAAACACAGTACATGAGCTTCAAAACACAGCTCAACTCCAACATAAAACTAGAGGATGGCCATACAGGAACAGCAGCCTCCTTGTGGTTGCAGAAATCTAAGAAAGATGAGTCCACCTGCTCTGGAAGGACAGGTGAAAGAAGCAAAGTAGCAAAGACTAACATGGAGAAAGCCAGACCAAAATATGTAAAGTAACAAAGAGCATGGACAGAGATTTGCTCTCCAAACCTCAAAATACCTAGATCTGAGTGAGGGAAATTTAGAATAAATAAATGGAAGTCCTGCTTCACAGAGTCAGAAACTGCATATTAGTCTCAAGGTGATAATTCATAAAGGGTTTGGAAAAAGTGAATTCTTCAAGGACTGAGTGACAACCACAGAGGGCTCCTTGAGAAGCTGGGCCTTACCTTACCTTCCAGAGTGATGCTGGGGAGGAAAGCAGAACTCTGTAGTTGGTGGATGAAGGGGCTAACTCTTGGGTATCCAAGTTACCCAAGGGATGACATCTGGCCAGGTGGCAGCAAGGACACAATGTTCACATGGCTGAATGAGTCACAGGAGTGGTCCAGGGGCTCAGAGGAAAGAGAGACATTTGAGGCTCCAGAAATAGTTGGGGGCCAGTGTTTGGTGTGTACAAGTGTGTGAGGAGGGAGTGGGGGGTAAGAATGGGGAAAAAGATCTCTCTCCTCTTCCTCTTTACCTGACCTCTCTTTCCTCACAAGTCTCTCAGCACAGAAAATCTAAGCCAAACTCCTGTACATAATCTGTTCTGTGACTCCTGTACAGTTCTCTTGCATTCCCTCTGTGGGGTCTCAAAGGCTTGTGTCCCCACCTAGCCCAGCGCTGGGCATACAGCAAAGGGTTGGAAAAAGAATTTCTTTGGGACAAGAATGTGAGGGCAACGAGGAAGGTATCAGTGGGAGAGGGGGTGGGAGGTAAGGAGGATGACTGGTCAGGAGGGTCTGTGGTATGAGTGGAGAGAAGGAATGGAATGGTGAGGACAAGGGAAAGGGAAGTAGGAAATAGTGGGTCAGGAGCAGTGTGGGAGAGGAAGCTAGGATTAGAGAGAGAGAGGACAAGGTTAGAGGTCACTGGAAACACAGGCCAGGGGTCACGGGGAGAGAAGGTAAGGGTCAACAGGGAAAGGAAGATGAAGGATCAGTAGAAGTATAATCAGTGGCCATTGACGGCGAAGGTCGGAAGTCATTGGGAGAGGGCGGTTGGGGTGTGTGGTACCTGCTTACGAGGCGGCTGTTTATGGGGCATCTTGGAAGAAGCAGGAAAAATCTCGACACTTGCAACACCTACAAAATGCTCTCTCGCCTGAGGAGTAGGTATTTGTCCCCTCGATCACGCACTGGAAATACGGAGTCTCTCACTTCAATTCCCAGTCGCAGGGGTTCTTTGGGGACAGCAGTCGTTGTGGGTCCCCGCGCCCTTGCACTGTAGAATCGGCTCCTCCCAGACGCGGTTGCCCAGCAACCAACCTTTAGCCAAGGCGCAGGCGCCTCTGACGCCCCCTCCCGGCTCGAGGGAGAGGCGGAGCTGGGCGCGCGGGGAATCTCCGGCTCCACTAAGACCCGCCCCCCTCAGGAATAAAAGGACCCGCGGCAGAGAGCATAAGAAACTCCAGCATGTGGGAGGGGCTGGAGCATCCAGGCACCACCTCCTCATGAATAATGCAAGTCCAGGCGGTGTCCCGGACCCGGAAGTGGAGTTGCCGAGTCACCGCAGTGGCTGAGCTGCTGACAGGAGGCGGCGGCGGAGGAGGAGGCGAGGCAAGACCTGCGGCTCCGCCGGGCCCCAGCTGCGGTAGCTCTAACGCAAGCCCACGGGCCACGCTGGTCTCAGTCAGCCAGCGAACCTCCTGCCCTGCGCCCACCCCTCCATCAGCCCCGACGCCTGCCCGCCCGACTAGTCCCGGGCGGCCTAGTCTGCACCACCCTCCCGGCTGCTGGGGCCGCCGCCCCGCGCGGTCCCGTCGGCGTCCCTGGCCGCGCCCGGTCCTGGGCCCGTTCGCCCGCCGGCACCATGATGGAGGAGATCGACCGGTTCCAGGTGCCCACCGCGCACTCGGAGATGCAGCCGCTGGTGAGGGGGCGGGCGGCGGGCAGGCCAGGACCGGGAGGGGGCGCTGCCCGAGGGGGAGGGAAGGAGGGAATCGGGTTTTGGTGGCTGTGCGGAGGGGGCGCCTTGAGATGGAGCAAAGGGAACCTTGAAATCGCATCGCCGGGGGATGGGGACTTGCAGGACTAGAAAACCGTGGGAGAATGAGCAGGGTGACAGCAGAAAGGCATGTAAGGGCTCAGGGCATAGTCAACAGAGACAGGCCAAGAGAGCAAAGGGAAGGGCCGTCGGATGGAACGTTTGGGGCACAATGGTACACACCGCTAGTGGAGGCCCTTAGCTAGGAAAAGAAGGAAACTGTCATGGGGCACCGCCGCCGGCAGGCCTAGGGGCTGGGATGAGAGGTGAGGAGCCGCTTAGCCTTAGAGGCCTATGATGCTCAGCGCGGGGGAGGGGGCCAGGGAGCAATTAGACTAAAAGGGACTGGAATAGCCTTGCGGAGGAGGAGGGGGTATGCCTGCCAGTTTGCTGGATACGGATGAGAACGCAGGGCCTGGGCCAAGGACCGGTGGGTACGGGGGGTCGGTGCAGGACCCCTGAATAACGTTCTTCTGAGGAGAGCGCAGGCAGTCTAGGCTCGGGGTGCTAGGGCCGGAGTCGTGGAGGAGAGAGCTCGGCGGCGAGGTGGAGAAACAGGGGTGCGGATGAAAGAGCTCAGGAATCGACGGTAGAGGGGGCGGGGTCGCGCTGGAACCGCCTGTGCCCACCCTTTCGATGAGCCCCCAGCATCCTCGGCCTACGTGCTTTGAGTCTTTGCTGGGCGCCCATCCTGCTGCCTGTCCGCGGTCCGGGAGTCTGGGAGGAATGATGTCATCGCTGCCGGCGCGGAGAGGATGGAAGGGGGAGGGCGACGCGAGCGACCAAGGCCAAGCTTAGGGGAGACCAGGCTCGATGACCACCGCTTAGGGGGCTACCTGACTGGCTTGTACGACCGGCGGTGGGCAGTGGGCCGAGAGGCGCCGCGGAGGCCTAGCCAGCTGGTATAGGGAGAGGGGGAAGGGAGGGAGTGCCCCGCTCTGTTCACTTTTCCTTCTCCCTTCCTCCTTGGAGCCTGAGGGGGAGCTGGAAGGAGGCTGGGCTGGCCAGGAACCTGAAGGCGTGGATGCCCTATTCTCTGAGCTCTGCTGGAGTCTAGCAGAGCTCTTTAAAGCTTGAAGATCTGGGCCTCTCTAAGGCTCCTCCTTTTATGTTAGGTGGGGAGATGAGGAATATGTTCCCCCTTTGGGTCCCTATCCCCCTGGCTAACAGATGTGCTTTGTAGCTTCCTGAGTAAGTAACCTGCCCATTACAGCTGACCAGACAGATTTTGGCAGGGACCCGTGACCAACTCTAAGCCACACCTTTTGGGGGATGGTAGAGAGGATCATTAGGAGCCACCTAGCAGGAGATGAGTGGCCTTTTCTCTCCTTTTTGTTACTACTTAGTTCTAGAAGCCCAAACAGAGAAGCTTTACAGAAGTATACAGTATTAAACTGGGGAGAGAGACGCTGATGGACTTTTTTTCCTAGCCTGATGCCATCTTTGGAATATTTGGGGGCCAGAAAATCCTGCTGAGAAGTCTCCCTTGAACTTGAAGAACTTTAGGCTGGTTTTTAAGACAACATTCCTTTCTGGATTATCTTTCCAGCCAACCTGGCTTGTCAAACTAGATGGCCTTTCCAGTTCTAAGCATCTAATCAAGAAACAAAAGGGAGGATGGATGAAATAGGAGGAAAAGGAGTTCCAAGTTAGTCAGGAGAAGAAAACAATGAGTTGGTTTTTGCCTCCCATCTGGGGTTCCTAAGAAGGTAATCAATAGTTGTCCAAGGAAAGGGGGAAAGGAATGAGGTCACAAGGGCTTCTTAGTTATCTTTGTTATTGCCTGAAATTCTTAATGATAGTTTGAGTAAATAGTGTCCTCCCAGAAAACTCCTGAAGTGCTCTGATCTGTGTGACTCTGGATTAAAAGTGCTTATGCAAGGAGGCACTCATCAGAAAATTTGTGGTTGCCTTCAGACCTTTTTCTGTGTCCTGTAGATTTCTGCCTCTTGACCTCTATTTCCAGGCTGAAGTCTAGGGGATCCCCAGAACTCTTTAAATGCTCTGTGCATTATTGAGACTAGCAGACTCATGTGTAGCATTTCTGAAAGAGCCTTCATTTCAGGGCATAAGGAGTCAAAATGTTATACCACAGAAGAGAAGAGCAAAGTGGCTCTTTAGAGGTATTTAGGTAGACCATAAGAACTAGAGTCCCAGGCTCAGACTCAACTGTGACCTATTTTATTTCTTGCCATTATTTATTGACACCTCTAGGAAGTCTCTCTTCTCTGGATTCCGTTTTTTCATTTATGAACTGAAGACAAACCATCTCTTTAAAATTTAAGCAATAGCTCTTCACTCTGTCTTCTAAGGAATATCATAGGGAGTTGATATCACTGATTTAGCTAATTCATTCACCAAATATTTGTGTAGAATCTGCTGTGTTCCAGATCTTACACTAGGTATTGGGGACACGGTGGTTAGCAACACAGATACAGTTTGGCAGAATTTTATTGTTCATACTTACTCCTTCAGTGTGGGCCTGCCCCTCTGAGGGCAGAGCAGGGGCTGTCTCCTTTAGCCTTAATGGAAACAAGGCAAAATGCAGGTATCAGCATCATTGCTCCTTTCTGGACCAAGCTGTTCTGATAGAGGCCTTGTCACAGGGACTCCATCATTAAATAACCCTTCCTCACCCATAGCGGTGGAAAGAATCCAGAAAGCATTCCTTACTTGAAAAGCTCTTCTAGGGAAGAAGATTTTTATTTTTATTTTTTAAATTTACTTGAAAGAGAACCTCAGGTTTGAAAAGGAGGTCTAAGAGAGTGGCAGGAGCTGGGAGAGAAGGCACAGCCAGCAGATCTGGGTGTTTCCAAGGTGCTAATTTAAGCATTAGTTCCCAGCTAGTGGGAAGAAGAGGAAGAGATCCCTGCCCTGTTGTTGCTGCTGCTGTTGCCACAGCTGCACGGAGCCTCTTGTCTGGGGTGGGAGTTTGCCTGAAAGGAATGGCTTCCTTTCTTTTCCCATCACAATAACTTAATTGGCCTGGCTACATCTCAGCAGCTGATCCAGGCCTGGGCCTATCACTGAGAGTTCCCCAGGGTCTTTTCCTGTCTCCTTATGAAAGGAATGAGAATTGCTCTTGGAGACCTAGTCCCTGTGCTCCGCTCCTTCTGTGTTCATCTCCTAGACAATTCTGAGTGTTTCTGAGCACAGATTTTCCAAAGAAACTTCCAGGGATAGGCACACCTTGTACTCAGTTCTGTGTCCAAACCACACACACACCTCACTGATCTAGGGAAGCTCCCAGATATCCAAGGCTCTCTGTTGAGCAATTGGGTTGAATTTGGGCTGTTGTTTGTGTGAGCAGCAGGGATAGTCTCTCTGGCCCTATTTGTCTGTTGGGCTGGTTGGTGCAGCCTCACAGTCTATATCTTTTCTTTGGCTGCAATTGGAAAGGAAGAGATTTGTTGGGGGGGAGGCAGGAATGGAGCTTTTAAGGACTTAATTATGTCAGGCAAAACCTTACCTCCTGTACTCTCAAAGACCTAAGACACACACACACACACACACACACACATAAACACACACACACACAAGCATATGGCAACAGATGGGGTCTATGCCTAAAAGATATGCTGTTCTCCTTGAAACCCATATTATCCATTAACTCATTTGTTTAGTTCACAAGCTTATGCTCATTTCTGGATACTTTAAGGATAGAGACAAATGAGATTTCTCCAGTAGGTGGCCAGGAGAAGGATGGGCTCAAAGAGCTAGAGGAAGCTATTAGATATATGTCAGGAAAGAGTGGAAATCAGTGGAGGGTGTTCCTGAGCAATAGTGGCACCTCTCTTAGGAGAAGATGAAGAATGCTGAGGTTTTGACCCTTTGATCATGTGAGTTTGGAAAGATATCTCAGACTCTTCTTGCCTCTTGACACTCAGGGCTGGGGGTGGTCAAAACAGTAATTCAGTGAGTAGGCCATAGTACCTCCTGAAGGTGGCAGAGAGAACGTTGTAAAAGTAGCAGGAAGCCACTAAGGGAAATTGACCTACGTGTATCCTGTGGTCTGGGACTATAACCCAGTAGTATTACTCAGGTTTTGGGAAGAGGAACATCCTCTTCTCTTTTCCTGTATTCCAAAGGGAGGATCAGATTTGCTCAGGCCTCCACCTTCTCCTTTACTATTCCTTTCTTCACTCAATAAGCACTAAGTACTTACTTTCTGCCAGATGTTGTGCTGGGCTTGACAACACAGATTCTTGATTCAGGAATACACACAGTCAAGATGGCTTTAGGTACTATGAGTAATTAACACTGCACGAAGTAAGAACCAGGTCAAGCAGGGCCAAAGGAAAACAGGAAGGGCTCTCATCGAGTGATCGGGGAAGGCTTCACAGAGGAGGCATTGCTGAACTGGCTCTTAGAAGAAGACTAGCAGCTTGGCAAACCAATAAGATGTGGTGAGGCTAAGGGCCCAGCCAAAGGGCATGGAGGAAGAAACAAAAGGGTGCATTTGAATGAATGAAGTGTTATAATTAAGGGAATAACATCAAATTTGAGTTTAGGACTATCACTCCAATACTGAAGAGAGACAGGAGAAAGTGACAGTGGAGGTTGGAAACTAATATGGAGGTGGTGCAATAATAATCCAGGCAAGAGATGATGAAAGCCTACACTAAAGCAGAAAGAGAGGAGGGACACATACATAGATCTTAATGCAATGGAATAGAAGGATACGGTACCTGTCTGGAAGTCTGGTAGAGAGATAGGGAGTCAAGGATGACTCCCAGGTTTCTGGTATGGATGTCTGGAAGGTAAGAGGCACCACCACCACTTCAGGAAACTGTGGTGGTTGGCCATGGGGTTGGGTCTATGTACCTCTTGTCTTCAGGGACTGCTTATATGGGAGAAGGCTACTGTTTTCCTTTGCTCTGCTGTTTAAACTGCATTCTTAGGGTTAGAAGGGACCCAGAAGGCCTGGAGCCAAAGACCAGAGTGACACTGGCCCCAACAGCCTCACAAAGGATACTGAGACATGTGCTCATCAGCCGGTAAATATTTTTCTCCTGAAAACTGCTTTGATGAATGCAAGTAAATTGATGGCAGCAAGGAGCCATGGTATTTTGTTGTTGTTGTTGTTTCCCAGCAGCCCTTTGATGAAGGAAAAATAAAATCCTTTGTTGGCTAAGAGACTGCCTTATGTTGCAGTTTCTGGCCTGGCCTTTTACCATCATCCTGGTAAAGCTTATAACCGTTTTCTCTATAATTGGTCGAGCTAGACTCTTTCACTGATTTCTTTTAGAATAGATGTGTGAGTTACTGCTTCACTTGCAAGAGTCAGAGAGGAAAAGAACACATACCTCTCTTTTCTGAGACCAGCCTGGAAAGCTGTACTTGGGAGAGAAGCAGTTTCCAGGCTGCTATCTTCCAGGCAAGGTGTGCCAAGGGAGCAGGCTCAGAGGTGACTTCTCTTCTTAAAGGCCCCAAGTGTGGTTTCTGTTGGCAGGTGTTTCCATGGGTAGCTGGGTGTCAGGCTGAATCAGTTCCAGTCCCTAGCTGCCTGCTGCTTTTGACAATTGCCCAGAGTGAAAAGAAATGGAAAACAGAGCCTTTTCACTTGAACCTGATTCACCTCAGGCACCATCTCCCCTACTTGAAAAGACAGATGGAGCCTTGTGTCTGGAAAGGATATAGGAGACTCAGCTTCTTGGGCTTAGCTGCTTCGTGCCTTCCAGCAGACCCTGGAAGAATGGGTACAGGGACCCCCAAAGGGGACAGGAAGAGGAGAATCAGGCTAACAGCAGATACTCAGAGATGCTGGCTGAAGCAAGAGGTGTGGCTCAGCAGGCTCTCAAGCCATTGTTTCCAAAGGAGACTCTAGTGGGAAAGTGGCCATCTGGGCCAGAGAAAGGAAGGAAGGAAGGAGGCCGACCTAGGACCAGCTTTGGATCTGGCTCTGCTCTGGAGTTCAGAAATTGGCACATGACCCAAAGGCTTCACTGTGGGGCAGCCAAGTGAACTCCTAGGCTCTAGGGAGGGACTCTGGAGTGGAGAAGCCCACTAGAAAGGAGGCTCATGGGGTCTGGTGTGGGGGACAGTAGACAGAGGCCAAGTAGGAGTTCCTTCTAGGTGGTACATTCTTAGGAGCTAGTTCAGGCAGATATGTCATTGCATTTGTTGTTGTTGCTGTTGTTATTTAGCAATGCAAGTTGAGGATCAGGTGGTTGTGGTTATTGAACGTCAATTTTAAATTTCTATAATGACAATGATGTATTTATGTGTTTAAGATGGGACTAATGGCCACAAAGGGTGTTCTCTGACCATTCCAGCCCTGACAAAAGGCCACACCTAGGCAGAAACAAGCCCAGCTACTGTGGTACCTGGCCTGATTTTTCCTGTTTTCATCACCAGGCTCTTGGCTGTCCTAATCAGAGTCCACCCCACCTATCTATTTAGAACAATACCTGAAGGTATTTCACTTTAACTAAGATTTATTGAATTAACTGCATCTGAATCATGGAGTGAGAACCATATACATTTTATTGTGTAATTAACTTAAACGTAATTATGTGCAAACTATAAACGATTTATAGTTCCCATATTAATTTCCAATTTTATCTTTGTAAAGAAATTGGTGAAGCCCTCAGCCAAGCATGGCTTAGACCAGCATTTTCTATAGTATAATACTTAGAAACATTGGTCCTTTGAGATACTTTACGGGGTAATAAAAAGGATCTAAAGACAAATTCCTTTGGGAAACACTACACATTATCCCATCACAATGTTTAGTAGTGTTTTAAAGGCTCTGAGAAGTCCTGCAATAAAGAAACCTTTCCAGCTTTGTTTAAACCAATGTTTCTCAAGTGTGTGTATCTATGGCATCTTTTTAAAAAATGTTTATTTATTTTTGATAGAGAGAGGGAGAGTGCAAGTGGGGAAGGGCAGAAAGAGAGGGAGACACAGAATCTGAAGCAGCCTCCAGGCTCTGAGCTTTCAGCCCGGATACCCGATGTGGAGCTCAAACTCACCATGAGATTATGACCTGTGCCAAAGCTGGACACGTAACTGAGCTACCCAAGCGCTCCATGGGACCTTTTTTCATGTTACATCTTTTAATGTCTTACAGAACAAATGTGGTTTATGGAATACTCTTTAGGAAATTCTGTCTTAGAAATTAGTCTCTTTTTTTGATTCAGTCTAGATTTATAGTGTTCCCAGTTCTTTTGAGTCTCTTTTATAACCCATACCATTTTATGCCATATTAGTCTGTAATGAGATGTTGCTGCTTTATGTCAAGGTCTGGACTTAGTGCCATCAGGAGGAAGTTCTTGGTGAACACCGGTCAATGCAAAAGTAAATACCTAGTGCTTAGTTTTTCTCATGATAATACTAAAGGCATTTTACTTTCTTTCAAGTCCCTCTACTACATGTTAGTCTGGTGAAACCAGTACTTTTACCTTTAACTTTTTTTTTTTTTGACAGTTTCATTGAGATATAATTCATATACTGTACACTTTACCCATTTAGTACTTTACTTTTAATCTTTGTGTGGCTGCTGGTTGCCTCAATTCCATTTCTTTTTACCTGTGGGCTGTGCTCTGCCCTTTTGTGTTCTGCTAAGCAGGAGAAACTACAAAGATTATACTCATCAGAAAGAAATCTCTCATCAGAAGGAATCCCATCTCAATTGGAATTTAAGCTGAAAAAATGATTCCCTGATTAGGTGGGGTGCCTCAGTACTTCCCCTGTAGTACTATTAAATATGCCCCCTGGTCGCAGCAGCTCAAGAGGCATTCCCGAATAATCATTTTAGACTCCCTCCTCCATGGGCTATTAAAGAATGAACGATAAGCAGGTTTCACCCCTTGTATCAATGCCCATTGATCAGTAGTGGCTGCCTGGACCATGTTTTAAGGTGGATTCTGAAGCAGAGTCCTGGTTCAGTGAGAAAGAGTGACGTCATTGATTTCCATGTCTGCCGCAGGGGAAACATCATTTCTTCTTGCCATCCTGGTAGTCTTGAGTCCTGAGCCATCATAATTATCCTAGGCAAAGAACACAGGAAAGGAAGAATCTTAGAGATGTTAGCCGGCTCAGCAATCTGTTTCCTGGAGGGGCTAGACTCTTATGATATGGCTCTCAAGATATGAATGGAGAAAACGGATCTTTCCTATGCTCATCTTTAGCATGGGTTTTTGAAGTATTGACACTATATAGAGTTAATAATCCTTTGGAAATAGATAGGCCAAGCAAGAGGAAGTAACTTGCTGACTCTGCAGACCCAATAAGAGGGGAAAAGAGGCAGATTTAGGAAGAAACCTTATAAGTACCATATAAGTAGTTAGCCACACTTCAGATGAAACTATAAGCCCTTGACTAAAGGAGCAAGGAGAAGGAATAGGCTACTCAAGACGAGACCCTTAAGCCAGCATTTACTGGAGAGGAAGGGCCCTACCATGAACTATACAGCCTTAGCACTCTCTTTTTCCCAGGCTAAACAGGACTTGCATTTTCCTCCTACCATTTTCCTAGAGGCTGGTTTCCACATCTCCAGTTATCCTGGCTGCTGTAAGCAGATACTTTGAGGTTTTCATCCCTGGAACTAAACCTAGACCTCCCCATCTGGTCCAGCCGATGCAGACTACTATGAGGCCAGCTGCAATCCATAATATTGATAATGTACTTCTATTATTACCAGTTGAGGCTTCATGATCATCTTTAATAACTACCTATTGTTACGTTGACTCAAGATACATCTGAAATAGAGTAAGCCTTTGCCTTAGCAGTGTAGAATCAAGGCAAGAACCTGGAGTCACATCTTGGGCTAGGCTGGCTGCTGATACAAGTAAGGATTCACTGGGGCTAGTGAGATGGTGTTTTCATACTTATTAGAAACTATGCCATGGGGCACCTGGGTGGCTCATTCAGTTAAGCATTTGACTCCTGCTTTTGGCTCAGGTCATGATCTTATGGTCATAAAATTGAGCCCTGAATCAAACTCTGTGCTGAGCAGAACCTGCTTGGGATTTTCTCTTTCCCTTTCCCTCTCTGCCCTTCTCCTGTTCTCTCTCTCTCTCTCTCAAAATAAGTAAATAAATAAACTTAAAAAAAATGCTACATTTATGTAATTGATTCTTACTCTCAGAGAGGGAGCTGGCTGGATTCAGCAATGTGGAACTTGAATCTAGGTGAGGCTGTGTGATTAGATAGGCTAGGATAGACCTTCAGAGAGCTAGTGCTTATATGGACAGAAGACTTCATGTAAACCTACTATGTGACATGGCCATGAGCGAAGCTAACATGCTGTCGAGCTGTGTTCAGGTCCGTGGAGGTAATAAATAGGTCAGTGCTATCTGAAGTACTGTGTTCTATGTTGATGCCATTATTCAAGAGGGGAAGTGATTGGAATGAAGAAAGGAGTCAAAACCATACCATGTGAGAACAGTTGCGGGGTACCTGGGTGGCTCAGTCGGTTAAGCGTCCGACTTAGGCTCAGGTCATGATCTCATGGTTCGTCGGTTCGAGCCCCACGTTGGGCTCTGTGCTGACTGCCAGCTCAGAGCCTGGAGCCTGTTTCAGATTCTGTATCTCTCTCTCTCTGACCCTCCCCTGCTAATGCTGTCTTTCTCTCTCCTTCAGAAATAAATAAAACATTTTTAAAAATTTAAAAAAAAGGACAATTGGAAGAACTGAGGCTTTCAGCTGTAAATATATATATATATAGTTGCAGGGAAAGCATTTCAAGGTTTTCAAATGCCTAAAGTACTAGAGTTAAGAAAGGAAAAGTAGTTAGACTGAATATTACCTGTGGCTTCACAAAGAGGAACCAGGTCCTCTGGGTTGGAAGCATAAACATGCTTCTATCTCTGGCCTTTGTTGCCTCCTGTTCCCTGTAGTAGCAGCTCTCAAACGGGGACCAGAGGCCAGGGGACCTGGAAGACATGTTGCTCTTTGCAAAATGCCACACTTAAAGAGGAGCTAGGAACAACACTCTAGCAATAAACATGGCTGTATTATGTGTGTGTAATATAAACATACCTAAAACATTCACTGTGGAATTTAGCATGAGCAGCAACTTTCCTACTTTTCTGTTAATATATGTTTGCCAATCTTTCCTATCTTTCAAGGCCTATCACAAAAATGCCACATTCTTCATGCTTTTCTCTCTTTCAACAAAGTATCAACTGTCCATTTTACCTGTCCATGGTCCTAATACATTCTCTTTAGAATTCTAAGTTTATAGATGCAATTATCCTTATTGTAAATTTCTTTCTAAGGTAGATGAAAAGATGTTTCCAAAGCACCTGAATCACCTTGTGAAGTAGATTGGGAAAGTCATTTTTGTCCATTTTTTTACAGATATGCAGGCAGAATCCCAGAAAGGTAAATAGGCTTGGCTATTACCCAGCTGGAGGTTAGCATGGCCTAGACTAGAACTCAGGCATTCTGACTCCCAGGCCCATGACAATTTCCTTTACAATTTGGGACCTAATTAACTTCTTCATCAGCTTAAACGTCTTCACTGGCTTTTGAGGCATCTACACTAAGCTTTGCCCCTCCTACCTGCCCATATTTTCTACCATTCATACCAACTTTCCTTCTGGATCTAGCCAGGCTCCTCACCTCTTCTTGTCTATTGGCATCTTGAGGCCTCCTCTCCCCACCCTTTTTTTAGGTTTATTTGTTTAAATAATTTCTATACCCAACATGGAACTCAAACTTATAACTCCAAGTTAAAGAGTCACATGCTCTTTTGACTGAGCCAACCAGGAGTCCCAAGGCATCCTCTCTTCTTAAGAATCTTCTCCTTTCCTTCTCTGTGTATCCCACCCCTACGTATCCTTCAGAAGACTATATAAATTCCCTTTCTCCAGGGGAAGCCTTCCCTGACTATTCTAGTGAGCTCTCAACCATCCCTAAAGCCTATATAACCTCTAGCACATAACTTGATATATACGATATCCCAGTTTGGTGGGTCCAATTTTATGTGCTATGTTATGAGTCTCATCACCCAATGCCCCATTTAACTCCTTGGCAGATAGTTCTGCCTCCAGAACTTATAGTCCAACAAAGAAGAGACTTGCTGTCATGAAACAGAACTACAGAAGAGTACAGCTGGTTTCTTTAAAGATGAGTCAAAATGGAGAGGATGCTGGAAGGTGATTCTAAGGAGGGGACCAAGTAGAGACCCAGAGGAGAATGAGTTGGTGGGAGTTAATGAGTGGAATAGAAGGTACATGTAGAGAATTGTGGGAGATTCAAGGGGATACATGAATTTGGGCACTCATTCATTATTCAAAAAATACTATTGTTGGGGGGACACCTGGCTGGTTCAGTCAGTAGAGCATGTGACTCTTGATCTTGGGGTTGTGAGTTCAAGCTCCACGTTGGGTGTAGAGATTACTTAAAAATAAAATCCTATGGGGCACCTAGGTGGCTCAGTCAGTTAAGTGTCCAACTCTTGATTTTGGCTCAGGTCATAATCTCACAGGTTTGTGGGATCAAGCCCTATGTCAGGCTCTGCACTGTCAGCATGGAGCCTGCTTAGGATTCTCTCTCTCTCCTTCTCTCTGCCCCTTCCCTGCTCATGCACATGCACTCTCCCTCAGAATAGATAAATAAACAAACATTTTTTTTTAATCTTAAAAAAGTACCATTGGACATCTGCTCTCTGCAAGACACTGTACCAAACACAAGGAATAATATGATGAATAGAGCAAACATGGTCCCTGGCTTTATGAGCTGGAAGTCCAGTAGGAGAGACAGATACTAAACAAATGAAGTGTGCTAACAAAATTACAATAACAAACTATGACAAGTGATGGAAAAGACAAGAACAAGATAACATGAAAGAGAATAATAAAGCCTCCTACATTAGACTGGGGATGTCAGGTAAGACTCCAATGAGAAAGAAATGTTTGGGATCCAAAATCCATAAAGAACTTATCAAACTCAACACCTAAGAAACAAATAATCCAGTTAATAAATGGGCAGAAGACATCCAGGTGATCAACAGACACACGAAAGATGCACAACATCACTCATCATCAGGGGAATAAAAATCAAAACCACAATGAGATACCACCTCACACCTGTCAGAATGGCTAAAATTAACAACACAAGAAACAACAGATGTTGGCAAGGATGCAGAGAAAGAGGGAACCCTCTTGCACTATAGGTGGGAATGCAAACTGATGCAGCCACTCTGGATTACAGTATGGAGGTCCCTCAAAAAGTTAAAAATAGAACTACCCTATAATCTAGCAATTGCACTATGAGGTATTTTTACCCAAAGGATACAAAAATACAGATTTGAAGGGATACATGTACCCCAAATGTTTATAGTAACATTGTCAACAGTAGCCAAATTATGAAAACAGCCCAAATGTCCATTGACTGAAGAATGGATAAAGAAGATGTGGTATTTATATACAGTGGAATATTACTCAGCCATCAAAAAGAACGAAATCTTGCCATTTGCAATGATGTGGATGGAGTTAGAGTATATTATGCTAAGCAAAGGAAGTCAGAGAATGACAAATACCATATGATTTCACTCAAGAAGCAAAATAGATGAACATGTGGAAATGGGGGGAAAAAAGAGTGAGGGGGAAACAAACCATAAGAGACTCTTAAAAACAGAGAATGAACTGAAAGTTGTTGGAGGGAGGTGGGTGAGGGATGGTCTAGATGAGTGATGGGTCTTAAAGGGGATACCTGTGATGAGCACTGGGTATTGTATGTAAGCGATAAGTCACTGAATTCTATTTCTGAAACCAATGCTGCACTGTATTTAAACTAACTAGAATTTACATAAATATTTAAAAAGAAGAAAAGAGAGAAAGTCATGGTTGGGGTACCTGGCTAGCTTAGTAGAGCATGGGATTCTTGATCTCAGGGTTCTAAGTTTGAGTCCCACATTGGGTGTAGTGATTACTTAAAAATAAAATCTTTTTTTAAGTTTATTTATTTATTTTGAGAGAGGGAGGGAGGGAGAGAATCTCAGGCAGGCTCTGCATTATCAGCATAGAGCCTTTTGAAGGGCTTGAACTCATGAACTGTGAGATCAAGACCTGAGGAGAAATCAGAGTCAGATGCTTGACCGACTGAGCCACCCAGATGCCCCCAAAATAAAATCTTTAAAAAAATAAAAGCTAAAAAAAAAAAAGGTAATATTTGAGCTCAGACTACAGAATGAGAAGGACCTTGAATGCCCTAAAAAGGAGTGACTTGCTACATGTTCTCCAGTGGGGTGGGGGCTCCCAGATTTGGTAGTCTGAATCTCTTAGAAATTGACCTTTCTCCATCCTCTCCCTGTGCAGCATTAGGTAAGTTTTCAGGAGTAAAGGACATAGGAGAACATAGTAGGGCTGGTCCAGCCTATCTCCCATAGGCAGCAGAGCTGACTGTGCTGCTAGCTTTGTTGTTGAGACTGGAGTTGCTATTAACAGCTATTAATAGAGTTAACAGAGTTGTGATGTGTGACATGTAATATCTGGTGAGCAACTTGACTCTCCCGATGAAGAGCTCCTATCTGAGTCTTCCAACATGATATGACTTGCACACATCCTCCTGGAAATGGAAGGAAATATCTGGAGCTCTTGGAGAGAGAAAAGAGTGCCAACCTGGATGTCTTGTTCTTTGTGTGTTAGGCATTGGCTTCACATTCTCCTTACCACAAAAGCCAGATGCTACAAGCTATTCTATCCAGGGGAAGGCCTTCCTCTAGTGGGAAAGCCAGCAGCCACACTGGCATGTAGATTGCAGCAGCTAGAGAGAAGGTCCTCTACTGGACCTCTTACAACCCACAAAGGTGTTGCCTAAGGATTTCAGCTTCCAGAAAGTCCTCTCTGGCCTCAGCTGTCTGCTGCTTCCAGCCCTGGCTCAGAGGATATCATAAGCTCAGAGAAAGGCCAAGTGGGGATAATGATGTGGGGAGGTGGTAGTGGTCAGTGGCTTGGGAAAAAAGAGGAAGAATTATGTGGAGTCAGGAAGGGGGACAAGTTGGGACGTGATAGTGAAGGTAGCAAACAGTGGCACCAAAGGGAACCAGTCAGGAACCATCTATCAGCCTCCCTGTCAACTTCCTAATGGAACCTCATGTTTCAGATCCTTTATTTCCAAGGAACTGAACTATAGCAGTAAGACAGTCTCAGGGAACTCCCACAAGAATTGGCTTGTGTGTACTTGAGGGGCTATGGAGATCAGAGTGAGCTAATGAGAGGCACTGCCTCAGGGCAGGATCTGTACACAGCTGTAGTGGGAAGTTGACTGGGTACATTCTAGATTTACCCCTTTTGTTATGACCTTTAGCCAAGCTCCTAAACTCTTTCAGGCTATTTATAAAATAAATAAGATCATGTACATGAAAATGAACTGCAAATTACCCTATCATTTCTGATCTAAGGGTTGATGGTGATTAAGGGGTTGGTGTTTTCCATTTTTTTGTCAATGGTTCCCAAGGGAGTTTTTTTTTTTTTTTTTTTTTTTTTACAAATAGTTTATTGTCAAATTAGTTTCCACATAACACCCAGTGCTCATCCCCACAAGTGCCCTCCTCCATGCCCATCCCCCCTCCCCCCCACATCCATCAGTCCTCAGTTTTTGTCAGCATTCAAGAGTCTCTCATGGTTTGCCTCTCTCCCTTTCCCCCACCATTTCCCCCCTCTTCTCTCCCTTGTTCCTCAGTTAAGTTCCTCCTAATCCTCCTATACGTGCAAACATATATTTGTCCTTCTCTGCCTGACTTATTTCGCTCAGCATAACACCCTCAAGTTCCATCCACGTTGCTACACATGGCCAGATTTCATTGTTTCTCATTGCCATGTAGTATTCCAGGGTATAGAATAACCACATCTTCTTGATCCATTCGTCCGTTGATGGACACTTAGGCTCTTTCCATGTTTTAGCTATTGTTGAGAGTGCTGCTATGAACATTGGGGTACATGTGCTCCTATGCATCAGTATTTCTGTATCCCTTGGGTAAATTCCTAGCAGTGCTATTGCTGGGTCATAGGGGAGTTCTGTTGTTAGTTTCCTGAGGAACCTCCACACTGGTTTCCAGAGGAGTTGTACCAGTTTACACTCCCACCAACAGTATAGGAGGGTGCACGTTTCTCCACATCCTCGCCAGCATCTAGAGTTTTCTGATTTGCTCATTTTAGCCCCTCTGACTGGCATGAGGTGGTATCTCAGTGTGGTTTTGATTTGTATTTCCCTGATGAGGAGGGATGCTGAGCATCGTTTCATGTGTCTGTTGGCCATCTGGATGTCCTCTTTGGAGAAGTGTCTGTTCATATCTTCTGCCCATTTCTTCACTGGGTTGTTTGTTTTTCGGGTGTGGAGTTTGGTGAGTTCCTTATAGATTTTGGATATTAACCCTTTATCTGATATGTCATTTGCAACTATCTTTTCCCATTCCGTTGGTTGCCTATTAGTTTTGTGGGTTGTTTCCTTTGCTGTGCAGAAGCTTTTAATCTTGATGAGGTCCCAATCGTTTATTTTTGCTCTTGATTCACTTGCTTTTGGGGATGTGTCAAGTAAGAAGTTGCTGCAGTGGAGGTCAAGGAGGTTGTTTCCTGCTTTCTCCTCTAGGGTGTTGATAGTTTCCTGTCTCACGTTCAGGTCCTTTATCCAAGGGAGCTTTTATAGGAGAGGGTGAAAAGATGGCTTATTCTTCTCATCATCAAATGAGGAAAGTCCCTGGCCTCATTGGCAGGGCTGTGATACCAAGCTAGAGATGGAAGTGTTCTGTGCTCCCACTGATTCCCAAAGGGGTTCCATTGACTAGAGGAGTCCTGCTCCTGCCCCTCCCTACCATGATTGTTGTAGAGTTCTTTTGGCAGAGTGGGGCCTTCCTTGAAAGCCCCAGTACTGATGTTAGGAGGATAATGTCCTGCTGCTGTTTCAGCTCCCATGAGCCAACTTTCAGGGCCCAAGAAACAATTGAAAATGTCCATGTTTCTGCTACTCTCCCCAGTGAGGACTCGAGAAGGTAGTTTCTAGTCTGCAAGAGCTTCAAATTTTAAAAATGTTTTGTTATAGAAAATCTCAACATATGCAACATAGAGGTAAAGGTAAAATGAGTTCCCTAATACTCACCCAACTTCAACAATGATCAACCCAGGGCTAAACTTGTTCTCAGACTCTTGATGCCCCACCCCCTAGATTACTGTGAATAATTATTTCATTTATAACCCTCTCTGTCTTCTGTATTTCTGCAAACTGGTAATTATATCTTAAGGTCTGATTAGATTCAGACTCAACTTTTTTGTGAAGAATACTTCCGAGGTGTGCTGTGTACTTCCTAGCGCATCACATTCATGAAGGAGGCACAGGAACATATGGGTTGTCCCACTTTTTGTGAAATTCAGATTAAATAGTGGTATAGTGGTATAGTTAGTCTAATCTCTCCATAGCACTTGTTCCCTTCAGGCTTTCATCTAATGCTTTGAGCAACCATTGCTTGTCATTGCCTCACTCCAATCAGGAGCTTCCTTTACATTTGCACAGCAAAGAACCCTGCCAATGCTCTGCGCACATCCCCCACAGGTATTACAGATAGCCCTAGGTCTTTCTCCTCTAGGCCCTACTTTTTCTACCACTGCCCTTATCCTATAGCATCATTTCCTAACTTATCAGCCCAAGATGTTCCCAGAATGACTTCACACTACAGGTATTCACCCTGCTTCATGGCAGCCCTTTGTTTCTCTGAAGGGAGAATGCTTATTTGGAGTCTCTTCTCACTGAGACAACACCATCTCCCCTGTGAAGCTTCTGGATCTGCTCTCTGAATCCTGCTAGACTTATGCTTGACCATGTGAGAGTGTGGAGGCAAGTCTAGTGTTTTCCTCTGGGAGAGAATTCAGCAGGGGATGGGTTTATTTTACCTTCCCAGGGATTTCTAAGCAGCCTTCTATGCTGAAGTCAGACTTGTTTCCTGAGCTTCCTGCCCCAGCCTGGGCCCTGGCAAGGACCCAGGCCTGATTTCCTGTTTAGCTGGGCTGTGGGCTGGGAGAAGTTGGAGGAGGGGTAGGGCAGGCCACTCTAGCACTCTTAGACCCTTTTCTCTTTCCAGCCAAGTTAAAAAAAATCTATGAGAGCAAGAACTCAGCTATTACCTTCTGGTGCTTTAGCATTCCTGTGCTGCTTAGGATCTCCACTCTTAATTTCTCCCCTTACAAAGGAAAGATTGTGAAGACTGTGTACTCTGTGCACATGTGCCCAGACAAACACACTGGATGTACTATGGATGCTGTGAGCTAGCTAACCAGGAAGGCACACAGAAGTTGAGAGCTGCTTATTGCAAAGCTGAACCCACCTCAAGGCTCTGCCCCTGCCCACAGGAGTGCTGAACCTCCACCATCCCATCTTAGTAGCTATTAATGCCTTAGTCACTATATCCAACCAATGCAGTGGAGAAGCTGATGGGGCAGGGAATCTGAGATGTGGAGGCTGGCTAGGGACCTGGCTATGCAGCCACCAGAAAACATTAGGAGTTCTGTAGTGACAACCCATGACCAGTATAGGATTTCTGATGAGAGTCTCACAGCCCTGAATACCGCACTCACATTCCTCTTTATGCCTAGTTCTTCCTTGGTCAATGAGGATTCAGAGGGCCTCATTCTGTTTTGAGAAGAGATCTGTTGCAGATTATTTTTTTTGCTCACTTCTCCTGAATGACCACAGCAGGAATTGTGTGAAGCCCTGTCCCTTTCTCTCCATGAAAGGAGATATCAAAGAAAAGTCTTGCGAAGTAGTAGGGATGCCCAGTACAGTCCCTTGTATTTCAACAGCTTCCCCCTTGCTCTTATTATAAAGAATCAAGTCCTTAACTTGGCCTGCGAAGCCTTATGTCTGGTTCCTGCCTTCTTCTCCAGCTCACCTCATACCACATTAACCCTCATCACTGCATTCAACCTTACTGGCTTTTCCTCCATTTCTTTGATGTCCCAGACTCCATTCTGTTTTAGTGCCTTTGCACATGTTGTCCCTTCTGCCTGGAATGCTTTCTCTGTACCTTCTATCTTTTTGGTTGACTCTTACTCATCATCTTTCAGATCTTAGCTCAGCTATAATTTCATCACAGAGGGCTTCCTTCAGACTCTAGACTTTGTCAGTGGCCTTCTCCTTATTGCACTTTTAACATTTATAACTTCATATATGTTTGTATAATTATTCTATCCATATAGGTCCTTGTGAAGGCCAAGTTTCATGAAGGCAGATATCATATCTACTTTCACTTCCTATTATGTCTCCTGTGCCTCATAAGGTGCCTTACACACAGTAAAAATTTGCTAGATATCTGTCAAATTAATTAATTAACTAATTAAATCTTCTTGTCCCCTTTACTTAGTTACCTCATGTCATATCTGACTATCATATTTGACTATATACCCTGTGATGTGTGCCCTGCTGTTTATGGGCACTTACTATGTGTTTGCCACTGGAGACACATTTTTATTTAATCCTGTCAACAGTATGAAGAAGGTATACTCTTAATCTACAAAGAAGGCAAGTGAGACCCAAGGTCACATAGCTAATAAATAGCAAAGCCCAGATTCAAGCCCAAGTGTGGAGTCAAAGCCTGTGCTCTTAACCATAACACTACACTGCCCCCTTTCGGCAGTTTGGAGAGTTATAACTGGCCTTTTTAGTCACTACTAGGTCTTGGTTAATTTCAACCCTAAATCAATACTTTTTAGAACTTACAGCCCTAAAAATCCATGATCCAGTTTTAGTCCTTCTTCTTTGGGGCCATATTGTGGAAGTATACAGGGGAGATAATTCACTCTGGACTCCCCAGTGTCCAAGGGTGCATGTGTCTTGGGTCTGTTTCCCATCTGTTTTCCATAGGACCTCTGTAGCCTCCAGGGCTTAATGCAGTGTCCTGTTTTAAAGTACAGAAAGACCACTGTTGAAACAGCCTGATGGACAGTGGTCTGAGGAATAAGCATGGCCTGATTAATATTCTAGGAAAGATCATTGAGATGGGGAGAGTTTGTCTTTTTGTGATTTAGTCACTAAAGATAGAGCTCTGGAAATTGGCTTTAAGGCTTTCCTAGGAAACAGACTCAGTAAGAGGGCGATATCTCTTGCTGTTGACTAGAAAACCTCAAGTTAGTATCCCAAGCTCTTTTTTAGTGACCAGGGAATTTGGGACTGATGAATACTGTAGACTAGATGGAAACAAAGTAAATGAGGAGAGAGCAACATAAAACAAAACAGAACAAAACTCAGCTACCATTTGTTATATGTGTCAGGCATGCTGTGAACAATTTTACACACATAATTTTATTTAATTCTAACACTGGCTCTGTAAAGTAGGTAATATTACATCTCCAGAAGGAAAAGGGATTTTGGGGTACCTGGGTGGCTCAGTTGGTTAAGCATCTGACTCTTGATTTTGGCTCAGGTCATGATGCCAGGGTCGCGGGATTGAGCCCCACCTTGCACTCCACACTGATAAGATTCTCTCTCTCCCTGGGGTGCCTGGGTGGCTCAGTCAGCTAAGCATCCAACTTTTGATTTCAGCACAGGTCATGATCTCATGGTTCATGGGATCAAGCCCACTTCCAGCTTCAAGTTAAGATCTTAGAGCCTGCTTGGGATTCTTTCTCTCCTCTCTCTCTCTGCCCCTTTCCCTGCTTGCATGTGTGTGTGTGGGCTCTCTTTCTCTTTCTCAAAATAAATAAATAAACATTAAAAAATATTTTCAGGGTGCCTGGGTGGCTCAGTTGGTTAAGTGTCTGACTTCAGCTCAGGTCATGATCTCATGGTTTGTGGCTTTGGGCCCCGCATTGGGCTCTCTGCTGACAGCTAGCTCAGAGCCTGGAGCCTGCATCAGATTCTGTATCTCCCTCTCTCTCTGACCCTCCCCTGATCACGCTGTCTCTCTCTCTCTATCTCAGAAATAAATAAAACATTAAAAAAAAAAAAAGATTCTGCCTCCCTCGCCTCCACCCTCCAAAAAAGAAAAGAAGGATAACTCACTAAAGGTCATATAATCAGCTGTCCTTAAAACTAATCTAGGTCTTTTTTAAAATTTTTAATGTTTTATTTATTTCTGAGAGAGAGAGAGCATAGGCAGGGAAGGGTCAGAGAGAGAGGGAGACACAGAATCAAAAACAGGCTCCAGGCTCTGAGCTAGTTGTCAGCACAGAGCCTGGCGCGGGGCTCGAACCCACAAACTGTGAGATCATGACCTGAGCCGAAGTTGGACGCTTAACTGACTGAGCCACCCAGGTACCCCTAATCTAGGTCTTTCTAACTTCAAAACCTGAGTACTCCCCACCTCCTGTTGGGAAGTACTATATACATTGTCACAGCCTCTCTGGAAAAACAGCTGGCAATATAATGTGTATATAGCCAGTGACCCCCTCAGAAATTCTACTTTCAGAAATTTGTTAAACTAAAGAAATAGGGGCGCCTGGGTGGCTCAGGTGATTAAGCATCCATCTTTTGATTTCTGCTCGGGTCATGATCTCGTGGTTCATGAGACTGATTCCTAGGTCTGGCTCTGCGCTGACAGCATGAAGCCTGCTTGGAATTTTTTCTCTCCCTCTCTCTCTGCCCCTTCCCCATTCACACATGCATGCGTGCACTCTCTCTCAAAATAAATAACAATAAACATTAAAAAAAGAAATGAATAAGTGTATAAAGACTTTTTTAACAAGATATTATAATAGCTATAAATAAATAGTAACAATATTATAACATTGTATTATACTGTTGTAATAGCTGCAACATAAGTCTCCATCAATGGGAACTGATTAAATAAATCATGATACATCCATCCATTCCACAACATACATATAGGCAGCCTTTTTTTTTTTAACAGTTAATTTTTAAAAGAATTTTTAAAAGTTTATTTGAGAAAGAGCACATAAGCTTTAGAGGGGGAAGAGAGAGAATCCCAAGCAGGCTCCACGTTGTCAGTGGGGAGCCCAATGTGGGGCTCAAACCCACAAACTGTGAGATCATGACCCGAGCGGCGACCAAAAGTCAGACCCTTAACTGACTGAGCCACCCAGGTGCTCTAGGCAGCCTTTTAAAAGGAGGAGAAGATAAGATCCAAAATGGATTGACATGAAAAGATGTCCAAGATATATATCTTTTTTATTGCGTTAAAATGCATAAAACATAAAAGTTACTATTTTCATATATCATTTGGAATATAGATGATATGACTCATCTCTGCCTACCCAGAAGATATAGCTTTTACCTCATAATTCCCATATTTTGCAATCAGGTATGCACATCAACATGTTAGTGAAATTAATTGGCTATGGAAATGTTGCCAGATACCTGGAGCCACCCTTCCGGCCAGTCTTGCTCCTGATGAACACCCCAAGTTTTGACTGGACTGACTATACTTCACTCAGTTCTTCTCACTTCCTTCTCAAGTTCTGTAGAGCCCTGTAGCTCTGGGAAGGCAGAGCATTTCTTTGAAAACAGAATGCCATCACACCGATCAGATACATTTCTGTTTCTTATTTCCTTTTTAGAGATCTCCTGCAGTCTCACTTCCACCACTGGGAAGCAAGGGAACAAAATTATTCTCACATTCCCCAAGGTAAAGCCATGATCACTGATGTGTCAACATTCTGAGTGGTTTTCTTTGGCTTCTGGCCTTCCTCCCATTAGTGTTGTTGCTCATTGTGGTTTTCAGTACGGTCTTTTTATGAGGTAAAGTAGGAAAGGGGTCAGGAAATTTGGGATGCAGCCCTGGCTAGGGGACTTTAGGAGAGCTAATTACCTTTGCAGCGTTTCCTTTTTTTCTTCTCTGTAAAAATGGGGTAAAGAATAGATGCTGGGTTTTTAGGGCAGTGAAAATATTCTATATGATACTATAATGATGGATACATGTTATTTTACATTTGTCCACACCCATAGAATGTACAGCACCAAGAGTGAGCCATAATGTAAACTGGTCTTTGGGTGATTATGATGCATCATTGTAGATTCATCAGTTTTAACAGATATACCACAAGGTGGAGCATGTTGATAATGGGAGAGGCTATGTATTTGTGGGAACAGGAGACATATGGAACTTTCTGTACCTTCCCCTCAATTTTGATATAGATCTAAAACTGCTCTTCAAAAAAATAAAATCCTTTATTTTTTTGAATTTTTAAAAAATGTTTATTTTTGAAGGAAAGACAGAGTAGGAGCATGGGAGGGACAGAGAGAGAAGGAGACACAGAATCTGTGCTGACAGCTCAGAGCTTGATGTGGGCCTCAAACACACGAGCTGTGAGATCATGACCTGAGCTGAAGTCAGACACTTAACCGACTGAGTCACCCAGGTGCCCCTAAAATCCTTTATTTTTAAAAGAGATATTATTTCTATCTCTTAGCATTGTCAGAGATTTAATGAGATAATATAAGGAAAAAGCTTTGAAAGCATAGGTTGCAATGCAAAGATAAAGATCTATTTTTCTGGGTTTAACCTTTTCTGACTTGTATTATAAACTCTTTTTTAAAAAATATAATTTATTGTCAAATTTGTTTCCATACAACACCCAGTGCTCATCCCAACAAGTGCCCTCCTCTATGCCCATCACCCACTTTCCCCTCTCCCCCACCCTCCATCAATCCTCAGTTTGTTCTCAGTATTTAAGAGTCTCTTATGGTTTGCCTCCCTTTCTCTCTGTAACTTATTTCCCCTTCCCCTCCCACATGGTTTTCTGTTAAGTTTCTCAAGATGAGCATTTGAGTGAGAACATATAGTATCTGTCTTTCTCTGACTGACTTATTTCACTTAGCATAATGCCCTCCAGTTCCATTCATGTTGCTGCAAATGGCCAGATTTAATTCTTTTTCATTGCCAAGTAGTATTCCATTGTATATATAAACCACATCTTCTTTATCCATTCATCAGTTGATGGACATTTAGGCTCTTTCCATGATTTGGCTATTGTTGAAAGTGCTGCTATAAACATTGGGGAATATGTGCCCCTATGCATCAGGACTCCTGTATCCCTTGGGTAAATTCCTAGCAGTGCTATTGCTGGATCATTGGGTAGTTCTATTTTTAATTTTTTGAGGAACCTCCACACTGTTTTCCAGAGCAGTTGCACAAGTTTGCATTCCCACCAACAGTGTAAGAGGGTTCCTGTTTCTCCACATCCTTGCCAGCATCTTTAGTCTCCTGATTTTTTCATTTTAGCCACTCTGACGTGAGGTGGCATCTCAGTGTGGTTTTGATTTGTATTTCCCTGATGAGGAGTGATGATGAGTATCATTTCATGTGTCTGTTGGCCATCTGGATGTCTTTTTTGGAAAGGTGTCTATTCGTGTCTTCTGCCCCTTTCTTCACTGGATTATTTGTTTCTCGGGTGTGGAGTTTGGTGAGTTCTTTATAGATTTTTGATACTAGCCCTTTATCCAATATGTCATTTGCAGCTATCTTTTCACAACCCCTCGGTTGCCTTTTGGTTTTGTTGATTGTTTCCTTTCCAGTGCAGAAGCTTTTTGTTTTGATAAGGTCCCAATAGTTCACATTATAAACTCTTAAGAGGTATGCCTCTAAATCTGTTTGCTATGACATAGTAACTTAATAGGGAGATAGGAGAGATACTGAGCAATCAGGAAAAGCCAATTCATTCTTTTTTTTATTCTTATTTATTTTTGAGGGGGGAAGGACAGAGAGAGAGACACAGAATCTGAAGCAGGCTCCAGACTCTGAGCTGTCAGCACAGAGCCCAATATAGGGCTAGAACTCACAAACTGAACTGTGAGATCCAACTCGAGCTGAAGTCTAATTCTTAACTGACTGAGCCACTCAGGAACCCCAAAAGCCATTTCATTCTTAAAACCAAACCTGAGGAAAGCAGAGGGCAGAGGAGAGTCAGATACTCATTTCTGTTTTAACCACTTAGGTATTGTTTTAATTCTTCCCATTGAACATACATTACTTTTGTAAGTTAAAGAAACCAATAAAGATTTTATAATGGCAGGGCACCTGGGTAACTCATTCGGTTAAGCGTTTGACTGTTGATTTCAGCTCAGGTCATGATCTCATAATTTGTGAGTTGGAGGCATGCTTCAGGCACTATGCTCACAGTGGGGAGCCTGCATGAGATCTTTTTCCTCTCTGTCTCTCTGACTTTCTCTGCTCCTCCCCGGTTTGCGCTTGCACAGGCATGCTCGTGCTCTTTCTCAAAAAATAAACTTAAAAGATTTTTTAATGGCTTAAAATGATGTAGTTAAGGCTAGATAGAAATTGGAAGTCATCTGCACGTAGAGCTAACAGCTGCGACAAAGAGAACAAAGGATTTAGAAAGATAAGCAATTGGAAAAGCAGCCCGATAGTCAAATTGGGCCTTATTGTTAAAACTATTGAATGTCAGGTCAAGGAGTTTTTAAGTAGTGAGAGTCATTGAAAGGTTTTGAACAAGAGGATGTTGTAATCAGAGCAGTGTTTAATTTCCAGAAGAGTAATTTAAGAGTAATGCTTAGGATGAGTTGGAAGAAAAAGAAATAGGCTGGGCAGATAAGTGGGTTACTACTGCAGTAGGTCCTGAAGTAAGTTGATAAGGAAGAAATTGTTACAGTAGGTTCATGATTAGCTTGCCAGAGGGATAAGAAGGAAAGAGGTGGGTCAAAACGGCTCCCTAGTCAGGTCAAAAGAAGATAGGAGCCAACTTGAAAAAAGTTTCAGTGGCCAAAGCTGGAACAATTTGAACAACAAAATAAATAGTGGTAGTATTGGGTTATACCTCCCAAAAGAAAATATATCTGTATTAATCCATACTGGTATAAATAAATGGCTAAATAAATAAATGAAGGAGATGAAACATATTTTCAAGAATTATTATTTTTTATGTATTAAAAATATTTAAATTTATTTAAAAGGCTTTTTTTTTTGTAGGAAGAATGAGGGAATTTAAAAATTACCTTTAGGGGCACCTGGGTGGCTCAGTCAGTTAAGCATCCAATTCTTGATTTTGGTTCAGGTCATGATCTCATGGTTCACGGGATCAAGTCCTACATGGGGCTTTGTGCTAACATCACAAAGCCTGCTTAGGATTTTGTGTGTGTGTGTGTGTGTGTGTGTGTGTGTGTGTGTCCCTCCCCCACTCATACTTTCCCTCTGTCTGTCTCAAAATAAATAAATAAACCTTACAAAATTATCTTTTGAACATCATAGTAATAATTACTGCTGGCAAGATCCACTGATTGCTAAAATTAGTGGATGAAACTTTAAGGAGAAACAAGATATTTGCACAGCCTATAAGAATGTCAGCCAAAATATGTAATTAATTACTGTAGTAGTTTTAACATATATCCACTAATTCTTTGATACTCCTCCCTCTAGAAAGTGGAACTTAATTCTCCCTTGAGAGTGGCCTGGATTTCATGAATTGCTTCTGACAAGAGCAAGAATGGTCAAAATAAGAAAAAAAAATAGTAACTGTAGTGGAGAAATCTGGTAAACACTACCCTACGTGATTAAAATTAGTATCACCAGCAATAAGTCATATATACCCTGATATGCTGTGATACAAAGGACACATAACTTATGTGGTATTCTTCCCCCAAATCCATAACCTCAGTCTAATCATGAGAAAATAAGGCACATCAAAATTGCTGGAATGTTTTAGAAAATACCTAATCAGTACTCCTCAAAACTCAACGTCATGAAAGTCAAGAAAAGGCTGAGAAACTAAGGAGACCATATCAATGAAATGCAATATGGAACAGAAAAAAGGGACATTAATGGAAAAACTAGAGACACTTGCATAAAGTCTATAGCTTACTGAATTGTATTGATTTGGTCAATGTACCATGATTATTTAAGATGCTAACATTAGAGGAAGCTGGGTGAAGAGTGTACAAGGATTCTCTGCACTGTCTTTGTAACTCTTCTATAAATATAAAATTATTTCAAAATAAAAAGTTTTTTTATGTTTTGAGTTTATTTAACTGGGAAAGTGGTTTGTGCCATTAACAAGATAAGGGCAGTCAACAGTAAGAATGAGGTTCAGGGGTGTGGGAGGGGAATGACATCAGTGGAAGTCGTAGGCAGCTGGAAATGTTGGTCTAGATCTTAATAGGTTAGAGCTAGAGATATAGATTTGGGGGCCAAACCCAGAGAGATATCACTTGAAATAATAAGTTTATAATATTGTATTGCATTTCTACATGCCTAGAGAGAACATGTGTAAAGAGTCAGTGATCACACTGAAGACAGGATCTATGTTTAGGATATGAGAGGAAGAACAGTAGGGAGAGTGGCCAAAACAGATAGGGAAATGATTTTTTTTTATAAAGCCAAAGGAAAATAGAATTTCCAGAAAAATTTGGTCAATAGTGTCCAATGATACTGAAAGGTGATGGAAGATCACCTGAGAAAAGACTGTTGGATTTTGATTAGGACCTCAAGTGCTGACCTCAAGGAGAACAGTGTTAGTAGAGCAAAGATAGAGAGATGGGGGTGGTAGACATAGGAATCAAATGGCCAGGACTTAGTGAGGAAGCAGGCTTGCCTAAACCAGTTAAAGGGACTTGTGTGGGTGCCAAGGGGGAAGAACCCCCTGGAGGAGAGTGGGACACTCCTCAGCAGAGAAGCAGAAAGTACTAACCAGAGCAAGTAGGCCAAAAGGCTGGGGCCCAAAGTTTAAGAAGAGGAGAGAACCTTGACCAAAAACCTCTTGCCATTTCCTGGCTATGGAACATAGGCTAACAGCTAGAAGGCCTGGGTCAAGAACTGCTTTTTTTCTTCCTGAGCTAGGAAGCCATTCCACCTCCCAAGTCCCAGCTTATCATCACTGTGGCCTAGAAAGTTAGGCCAGAAGGAAAATGAAGTAAATTGAACTTACTTATCTTCTCTTCAGCTTTTTTCTGAGATGGAGAATAGTCTATGTTTTAAAATTAGGCATCAAACAGTATTGCAGAGTGATTTATATGGGGGTATATGTGTGTGTAATAAAAGCTGCCCTGTATTGACTGCCTACCATGCATCAGGGACTGTAGTAAGCACTTCATACACATTATCCCATTTAGTCTTCCTAGCAAGTTGTTGAGATGAGTACTATTATATTCCTTATGTTAAATATGAGAAACAGGGTGAGAAAGCTGAGCACTGAGACCTAGAACTAAATCTGAAGAAGTGAAGAAAATGCAGACCACCAAGGCACTACTCATTCTTCCATCTCTGATCCACTGTTGTGCCAGGGGTTCAGTCAGGTGTGTGTCTGTCTCCTTCCTGGATAGGCCAGAGATCCAATCTAAATAGCCATCTACAGCAGCTCCCTATGCCAGGTGGCCAGATGGAAGTTGTCTCCCAAGACCCTGACACAGTGGCCAACTGGTGCTGGTGCCACTACAGTTGGTGTGGTTGGTTCAGGGGCTGGCTTAGAAATAGGATTTGGTAGCTTTATATCATTGGCTATGCCAGGAACCCTTCTCTCAAGCAGAAGCTCTTCTATGTTATTGTGGGCTTTGTCCTGTCTGATGGTCACCTTCCTCAGCTTCTTCACCATGTGAGACTCTGTGAGGGTCGCCTACCCACCCCTGCTGCTTCAACTCCAGACCATGCCTGTACTAGAGTGAACTCAGTTTTACCATTACACACAGTATTTCTCTAAACCTTCCCCTTTCCCCACCAAAAAAAGATGAAAAACAGACCCAGTGAAGTTAGAAATTTGATCACAATTACACAGATAAGTAAATGACAGAGGTAGAGCTTACTCTAAAACTCATAGTTTTAACCACTGCACTATATTGCCTCTTACCAACACTTATATACATGCACACACACATATGCACACACATACACAAGGGCTTAGGCTGTGTTCCAAGAAGTTAACATGGACTATGGATGGTAGGATTAAGGGTGATTTTTTCTTCTTCTTTTGTGCTTATCTTGAATTTTTATAGTGACAATGTATTCCTCTTGAATTCAGAAAAAGAAATATTTTATTTATTTAAGTTTTAAGTTTTGGTACTCTTTGCCAGGTTTCTGTAATATCCATAGTGAGAACAAAGCAGAATCATTAAGCTGATGTGCATACAAAGGAGACTATACCATCTCTGTAGCAGTATAGGCTCTGCAGTGACAGAGCAGAGATTCTGGCATGTGTGTTTGTGCATGAAGGCATGCATGCGTGCGTGTGTGTGTGTGTACAAGCCCATGTGTGCAGTGGCCACTGAAGTGAGGGGAGGAGTGGCGGATCTCTGGAGGATGTGCCACATGGAGACCTCTTTCCCTTCTCTATGGCTAGCCACCTTGTCCCTGAATCAGGCCCATTCAGTCCTGAGCTTCCAGAAGTACTAGAAAATACTTTTTCACATACACCAAGATCCTCAATCTCAACCTCATCATCCCTTGTTGAAAGTCTGGCCAGAGAGCCAGGCTGCGGGCATGAAGTTCAGGCTGCAGCTATATAGAATGACTTGAGTCACTAACTTCAAGCAACGGGTCTAACCATTTAAGGTCTGTTAACTGGCATGTGGGGCTTTTGTTCAGAGACCCCAAGGTCTTCAGGTGGTGGCAGTTCAGGACCCTGGATAGCTCCTAGAAGCGCTCAGTCTGTGCCAGGTCTGAAAAGCCTAGGTGCCTGAGTCCTTAAGGCCCCTGTTTCTTTAATTTTGAATAACCTTCCTATACATGTCTCTGGTCTCTTCTGTCTCCAAGATCTGCCCTATGAATCCAGGGACTCCCCATTATCCTCTCCAGCCCTTACCCCACCTTTCTCCACAGACATCTAGCCTGACCAAGTTCTCTCTGTTGAGGTCACTATTACTCTGAAGGTGAAATAAGCTTTCAAGACAGCATCTGAGCTGTCCCTGGCTAGGGTCTCACACCGCGATACCTCAGAGCTGTAGAACTTTGGAGGGATGGTAAGAATCTAGCGGAACAAGGGAATGTTAAAAGGACTTTTGTCTTTAATACACCTGCATTCCCATCTTTAATCTGGTATATGAGCCAGGGGAAACTAAAGAGAAGCACCGAGCAGATTTCAAAGTCTGAAGCTGTAACATTTCATGAGCTATCACTGTGCAATCAGCCTGGCAGTGGCTGTACAATTGACATATATATATATATATATATATATATATATACACACACACACACACACATACATATATATGTATATATATCTTTAGAGATTTACTTAGATATATTTTAGATTTATTTAGATATATTTAAAGATATACATACATACATACATACATACATAGGGTATATATATATATATATAAAGATACATATATATACATATACATTAGGGAGAGAGCATTGACATAAGGTGGATAGGGACAAGTGTAGCAAGTAGAAACAGAAATTAAACTAGTGAGTCTGGAGGCTCTCAGCCTGACACCCTCATCCTAGCCATGCACTTGGGCCCTAGGCAGAAGAGAGGTAACATTGTAGAGGGGTTTCCTTCCTGATTCCCCAAATCATCTAGAGGAGGTGTGTGTGTGAGGAATCTGGAAGGGCAAAGAATCACAGTCACCTACTAGGGATTGGATTTTCTAGTTGATAGTTCCTTTTCTACTTCCAGGCCTCTTCCATAGCAAAATGAATCAAAGCCAGCAAATGAGGTTACTGTGTTCTCACTTTGATTGCCTCTTCTGGTAAGTGAGGAGGAAGGTAAGTCTACCTGGATTGAGGCTGAGTGAAAGCACTCAGGATCCCATCCTTCCCAACAAGCCTTACTCTGGGCCTTATGTAAGGCTCTCTTCCATTGCTTTCTTCACCTCTCATAGACTTCTGGATCCCTTATTGAAAGAACTGTCTGAGCTAAAAGGCCATTACATGCCTTATGCCCCAAAGAACCTCCTGGTCAAAGAAACAGTTGCTAAACCAATATTAAACCACCAGACAGCTACAGGCTCCCTCTCTTAATGCCAGACAGCCAAAATGGAACAGGCAAGGGCAGGGAGGAGAAAAGAGCATGTGGTGTTTGCCAAGCCATGAGTAGACCTGACAGCGTTTGGGCTGGAAGGATTAAGGCTGCCTCCACCCAGCCTGAAGAGGTATAGCTGGATAACACTCCTGAAGAATGGGGGTATTAACAATGTAGTAATTGGGGTGCCTGGGTGGCTTAGTCGGTTAAGCGTCCGACTTTCGCTTAGGTCATGATCTCGTGGTTCGTGGGTTCGAGCCCTGCGTCGGGCTCTGTGCTGACTGCCGGCTCAGAGCCTGGAGCCTGTTTCAGTCTGTCACTCCCTCTCTCTCTGACCCTCCCCTGCTCACACTGTCTCTCTCTCTCCTAGAAATAAATAAAACATAAAAAAAAATTTAAAACAATGTAGTAATTAATTATGGATGAAAAGATGCTCAGGGGATCTAGATCCAGATTGTCCCTCAGCCTGGCCCCTCTCTTGCCTGTGGAAACAGGGTTTTCTCACTTCCAGGAGAGACCCTTATACAATTGGATTAAGCACAGGCTATGGACATATAAAGAAGCCTAGAGAAGAAACAAGAACAGATGAGGACTCTGTCAGATCCCAGGAGAGTTGTTTGTGTTGGTTTTTGTTCAAGTAGAACAGGCCAAACCTCAGCCAGAACTTGCTTTTGGCCTGTTTTCTCAGGGGCAAAGGCCTCCCCATGTTTGCCTTCCTTAACAGCGGATACTCTATGTTCATTGTTTTATTAGGAGCAGTGATTATGTGACCACAAACCTTACTAAATTAAATATAATCTTGAGCATTCAGAAGAAGAAACAGCTCAGGACTCAGGGGAAGGAGCAGCTGGCTGGAAAGAAGAGCCTATGAATTCTAATCTCTGGGTTGCCACCTGGCATTGACCTGGGACAACTCATTTTNCACACACACATACATATATATGTATATATATCTTTAGAGATTTACTTAGATATATTTTAGATTTATTTAGATATATTTAAAGATATACATACATACATACATACATACATAGGGTATATATATATATATATAAAGATACATATATATACATATACATTAGGGAGAGAGCATTGACATAAGGTGGATAGGGACAAGTGTAGCAAGTAGAAACAGAAATTAAACTAGTGAGTCTGGAGGCTCTCAGCCTGACACCCTCATCCTAGCCATGCACTTGGGCCCTAGGCAGAAGAGAGGTAACATTGTAGAGGGGTTTCCTTCCTGATTCCCCAAATCATCTAGAGGAGGTGTGTGTGTGAGGAATCTGGAAGGGCAAAGAATCACAGTCACCTACTAGGGATTGGATTTTCTAGTTGATAGTTCCTTTTCTACTTCCAGGCCTCTTCCATAGCAAAATGAATCAAAGCCAGCAAATGAGGTTACTGTGTTCTCACTTTGATTGCCTCTTCTGGTAAGTGAGGAGGAAGGTAAGTCTACCTGGATTGAGGCTGAGTGAAAGCACTCAGGATCCCATCCTTCCCAACAAGCCTTACTCTGGGCCTTATGTAAGGCTCTCTTCCATTGCTTTCTTCACCTCTCATAGACTTCTGGATCCCTTATTGAAAGAACTGTCTGAGCTAAAAGGCCATTACATGCCTTATGCCCCAAAGAACCTCCTGGTCAAAGAAACAGTTGCTAAACCAATATTAAACCACCAGACAGCTACAGGCTCCCTCTCTTAATGCCAGACAGCCAAAATGGAACAGGCAAGGGCAGGGAGGAGAAAAGAGCATGTGGTGTTTGCCAAGCCATGAGTAGACCTGACAGCGTTTGGGCTGGAAGGATTAAGGCTGCCTCCACCCAGCCTGAAGAGGTATAGCTGGATAACACTCCTGAAGAATGGGGGTATTAACAATGTAGTAATTGGGGTGCCTGGGTGGCTTAGTCGGTTAAGCGTCCGACTTTCGCTTAGGTCATGATCTCGTGGTTCGTGGGTTCGAGCCCTGCGTCGGGCTCTGTGCTGACTGCCGGCTCAGAGCCTGGAGCCTGTTTCAGTCTGTCACTCCCTCTCTCTCTGACCCTCCCCTGCTCACACTGTCTCTCTCTCTCCTAGAAATAAATAAAACATAAAAAAAAATTTAAAACAATGTAGTAATTAATTATGGATGAAAAGATGCTCAGGGGATCTAGATCCAGATTGTCCCTCAGCCTGGCCCCTCTCTTGCCTGTGGAAACAGGGTTTTCTCACTTCCAGGAGAGACCCTTATACAATTGGATTAAGCACAGGCTATGGACATATAAAGAAGCCTAGAGAAGAAACAAGAACAGATGAGGACTCTGTCAGATCCCAGGAGAGTTGTTTGTGTTGGTTTTTGTTCAAGTAGAACAGGCCAAACCTCAGCCAGAACTTGCTTTTGGCCTGTTTTCTCAGGGGCAAAGGCCTCCCCATGTTTGCCTTCCTTAACAGCGGATACTCTATGTTCATTGTTTTATTAGGAGCAGTGATTATGTGACCACAAACCTTACTAAATTAAATATAATCTTGAGCATTCAGAAGAAGAAACAGCTCAGGACTCAGGGGAAGGAGCAGCTGGCTGGAAAGAAGAGCCTATGAATTCTAATCTCTGGGTTGCCACCTGGCATTGACCTGGGACAACTCATTTATTCTCCGCCCTGGAGGCTCTTTCTGGAATTCAGGGCCTGAAAACAGACCTGGGAACTCAGAGAGTAGAAATAACCTGTCTAGACTCTCAAAGTCAGTGTAGTTCACAGGCAAAACTGGAATCCACTAGGCCCTATTCTGGAGGCCCTATTTCTTGTATTTTCCTTTGCTGTCTCCTTGCCCTTATGTATGAACTCCCAAGTGCCCCTATGCCTTGGATGTTTACTGCCTGGTACACATGGTTATAAGCCCCAGGTTGTCAGAATATACAGGATCAGAGCAGACCTGCCCCTATCTCCCTCCAAAGGGTTTTCTAATGGTTTGATTCCAAGCTAGCTTCCCACTCCTCTGAAACTTGACAGTAAGAGTTGGGCCTTACTCATTTGATGATGCTGTATGTATATCTGCAAGCAAAATCTGGGCCTGGCCCTTGAGTCTCAAAGAAAGCTGTTTCTGCTCAGCTGATAATCAGCCCCCTCAAGTAGTCAACTTGGAGTTGAGCCGCTGCATTGGCCATGGACCTTAAGTGAGTTTTAACTAGGCCAAACCTTCAGGCAAGTGAGTGAGTAAGTGAGGATTTAGGGACTCTTACTTTGGCTCTTCTCCAAAATAACTTCCTGGAAAGCAATCTTTCAGCCCCTAGCCAGAGGCTTACATAGAAAAGTGGCCCTACAAAGAGTACACAATACAGCATCTGTCTGGGACACCATTAGACAAGGCCCTGGCACAGCCTGGCAGGCCACCAGACTTTTGCCACCTCTGTTACAGAAAGAGCCTTGCTGTGGCTCAAACCAAGTAGAAAGCAATCTGTTTGTCTATTATCAGATCATAGCCCTTCATTCTTTATGCTAGGCACTGGGAGGACACAGAAGAGCTAGGCATGGTCCTTGCTTTTATGACATTTTATTTTAAAAATTATGCAAGTATTCACTGAAGTAAAAGTTGATAAGTACATGAAAGAAATGGAAGGGGGGTGGTGGTGTTAGAGTATATCATAGAGGGACCTAACCTATCCTGGTAGTCACATGAAGCTTTTTTTTTTTCCCTTAAATTTTTGAGAGAGAGAGACAGAGACAGAGTGTGAGCAAGGGAAGGGGAGAGAGAGGGAGACACAAAATCCAAAGTAGGCTTCAGGCTCTGAGCTGCCAGCACAGAGCCTGATGCAGGGCTTGAACTCATAGTGCTAGATCATGACCTGAGCCAGATTTGGACACTTAACTGATTGAGCCACCCAGGTGCCCTGTGAGAAGCTTTTTATAAGAGATGATGTGTCAGGTGAAGTCTGAAGGACTTCATGAGCATGACAGAGCATGAAAGAGGAAGGCTCTTCATGCTCCACCAGCAAGGAAGACCAGTGATGCAAAGTGTAGTAATGAGGGCCAGTGGGGAGAGTGGCACAGGATGAAGTTGGGGAAATGAGAGGGAAAATAAGTGACCACTTCTTTGCCACCATTTTTAGCCCAGTCTAAATTGCTCCTTTAAAACAAAAGGGTTGGTTGAAACCCACCCAAGCTGCTATGACATACCCCCCAGGGAGGCTGGTGCTTCTTCCATCTCCCCAGCACAGGGATTCTCACAAGAATGCCCTGGAGAGGTGCTTCTAGCCTCAGCTTGGGGTTCACAAAAATGGAGGGAACTTCACCTGGCAGCATAGCTCAGAGGATGGCAAGGGGGCAGGGGTGGGCAGACAAGAAGAACTAGGCACTTAACTTTCCCTACAAATCCTCTCTGTACGTTTTTCCAATGCTTTGAACTACTTATTAATATATGACAGAAGCCATTTCCTCATTTTGATGGTTCTTCTGGGAATTCCACCCCATCACCCCCCTCCTGTGGTAGATAAAAAATGTCAGCTTTCAAGATTTTATACTTGGATTTCAGAAACTAAATTGCATTACTACATCCGGTGAGACGGCGCCATTCCCTGTTCCTATCTACGTGCTCCAGGCACCATGAGGCTGATAACATCAGTGTGTCAAAGCAGCTCGATCCAGACAATTTGCAGCTGGCTGGGGCTAGGGCAAGAGGGGGTGGGTGGCAAAATCCTCTCAGAATCCAGAGCAGCCCAGGGTTGACTGGATTTTCAGGTTCTTTCTATAGACTATTAGTTCTCCTATTTGTAGAGAGAGTTTGTCCTGGTCCTACCTAGATGTAACAGGGAATTATAAAGTACTCTCCTAAACATTGATAGGATAAAATCACCGAAGAGCCAATGCTCAGGTTTTCCTTGGAGTGAAAGATAGAAGAGGATAGAGGGAAGAGTTTAAGTCATAATATGAACAAGTGAATTAGGTGTCCATATAGAATCCAAAATACTCCGGAAATGGTTACTCTGTGCTTCCTTGAAGCCCAGATTTAAGACCTTGTAACTAACCTTCTGACTGCCATGAAGTTGTGAAGGACATGAAGAGAAAGCATTGTTCCCCTGCCAGGAAACACCGGAACTTTTGGAGTTTCTTTTCTAATTGTAACCATGATTTAACTCTACAGAACAAACATTCCTTTCACAGCAAAACTTTTCAACTTATTGGGTAATGGCAAATCCATCAAATGGCATAAAACATTCATTCAACTCTGGCAGCATTCACAAACCCATTTTTGTAAATAGCCAAACCGGCTCTCCTTCACCAAAACATGAGGTTTTCAAAATGTAGTTGGCACCCAAGATCAAGGTTTTGGGAGAAGTCAGTCCAACATCATTGAGATTGCCAGTGCTAGTGTAAGCCTGGCTTTCCTGCTTAATGCCCACTCATCCACAGGTTCTGGTGTTTGGATGGAGGAGACAGAACTAGAATCTACCCCCAATTATAATTGTAGATATCTCCTCTTACAGTGGAGGTATGCAGTTTACTGACTCCATTATTATACTTTAGGGATGCATCAATAATTAAGCCAAATGATTGTTTTTAAGATTCTATTTTTAAGTAATCTCTACAGCCAATGTGGAGCTCAAACTTACAATTCCAAGATCAAGAGTTGCATGCTCTACTGACAACCAGCCAGGTATTTTTATTTGTTTATTTTTATAGAAAGGTGTTATTGAAGGTTTAAAAGTGAGAAATCATGATCACTACATAACCATGATCACCTGGAGTATAGTTTCCAGTGCTGAGCCTCTCCTGGATGGCCATGGTTGGTGGAGCAGGTGTTTCTGCTTCTAGGAAAAGCTCAATGCAGGCTGCTCCCCACTGACCTGGATTCCCAGGTTCCTCTTGTTAGGTCTGTGCAGGCCTCCTGCCTAAAGGACTAGAAGTCCAGGGTTTTTGCTGCTTTTTGCCATGGCCTGGAGAGAATGACCCAAAGCTAAGTCATGGGACTGTAGTGCAGCTAGAGCTTGGGGCAACTACAACCCACTCCCACTCAATTTGCTGTTACTTTGAGGTTGCCCAGGCCCTGGTCAGCCTCTCTTGCCTTCACACCACCCTTGCCCACACTTCCTAAGAAATAGCAGACCTGCCATGGTCCAGAAACCATGTAGAATCCAGAGATTTCTCTACTGGGACTTCTCTCTGGGAAGTCTCAAGCTTCCCCAAGGATCAGACCCATAATATTGAGAGGAAAATAGAGTTTTTGCTGAAATGTCAGCAAACCACAGAAGAAACTGTCTGTTTTCTCATTCTTGACACCTTCAAACATCTGGCCCTTCTCCACTGTCCCCTACCTTTTAGCTTTAACCATCCTCCACTCCAGTCTCTCTTGTCAAGTAAGAGCCCCTTCAAGACTCTGGTTATGGTTCCTCCCTGTTTTACATTATCCTTCTCAAAATCGTATTCTTCCCAGACATCCATGACACTAGGCTCTCTTTGGCCCCCTGCTGCTCTGATCTGGGCTGTCAGTTCTCTTCTTCCTACCCCTTCAATCCTTCAGTGTTGGCGTTCTCCAAGTTCTTTTCTCTGATCATGCATATTTATAGGTGCCCCCTCACCCTGACCACACACACTGAAGAAACCTGGGAATCATCTGTGTCTAGGTTTTTCCCCTCAAACCCAGATCCAGTCAGCCACTAAGCCCTGGCAGTATGACCTTGATAGGTTTTTCTTCTCCAGTCCTATAATTTTCCATTAAAGTCCAAAGCCCCTGAATGTGATTTACAAAGCCCATCATGATTTTAAGTCTTCCTCCTATTCTAGTCTCATCACCTGCCACTTCACCCCACCACTTAATATTCTAACCAAACTGAGTAATTCCTTTAGCCTGCTATATAGTCATGTGTATCTTCCTCCCTACTCCTTTCTTTACTTTCCCTACACCTTTCTTCTCATCTATGTCCTACTCATTCTTCATGCCTTAGCTTTCTTTGGAAAAGTCTTTCCTAATTCCCCAGGTTGGAATGGGTGCTTCTGTTCTGTGTACAGACAATACTCTATACAAACCTCTGTTGTAGCATGTGGCTTATTAAAAATTATCTTTCTATTTATTTGCCTTTCGTACTGGCCTTTAAGCTCTTCATGGGTAGAGATCATATTATCTTTATATCTGTAGCACCTAGCCAGTGCCTAGAATATAAGTGCCCCTAAAATTTAGGACCAGAATTGAATTGGTGGCTGAGGCTTTTTCATTTCCTTTTTTTTTTTCATGTTTGTTTATTTTTTTTTATTTTTTTTTAAATGTTTTATTTATTTCTAGGGAAGAGGGATAGACAGCGTGAGCAGGGGAGGGTCAGAGAGAGAGGGAGTCACAGACGGAAACAGGCTCCAGGCTTGAGCTGGCAGTCAGCACAGAGCCCGACGCGGGGCTCGAACCCACGAACCGCGAGATCATGACCTAAGTGAAAGTCGGACGCTTAACCGACTAAGCCACCCAGGCGCCCCTCATGTTTGTTTATTTTTGAGAGAGAGAGAGAGAGAGAGAGAGAGAGAGAGGCAGAGAGAGAAAGAGAGAGACACAGAATCCAAAGCAGGCTCCAGGCTCCGAGCTGCCAGCACAGAGCCTGACACAAGGCTTGAACCCATAGGCCATGAGATCATGACCTGAGCTGAAGTTGGCCGCTTAACCGACTGAGCCACCCAGGCGTCTCTCATCTCCTTTTTTTATATAGTCCTCTGCTTTTCTTTCCTAGGCTCAGGGCTCTCAGTCCCCAGTACTTTTTCTTGCTTGCTGCTGCCTGCTAGACTGTCTCTATCTCTCTCTACCTTGAGCTATTGAGTACTTCAGTGACTCCAGTATTTCCTTCCTGTGAAGCACTTTTTGAGCAGGAGATTGTTAATCAGAAAGCATCCATGCCATTTTCTAAAGAGGGGCTTCAAGTGTATGCAGAGCATTGGAGACATGATGAGACTACTAGCAGCCTTCCAAATGCCTGCTTTACAAGACAACAGTCCCACAGCTGTGTAAGTTCTGATGTGTTATTAATCTCATGTCTTTATCTGATGTCTCTAAGAAGAAGTTGGGTATAAGAAATGACTACTTAGATTCAAATTCTAGTGCTAACCACTTTAAAGGTATGATTTTGAACATATTACTTGATATAACCTGGTTCTTCAGTTTGAAAATAGGAATTATATTTACCTTACTCAGTCTTTTAGGAAGATTAAATGAGATAATATGTTACAAAACACCAAGCACCATTGTTGTACATGTAGCAAAGTAACAGGTAATATTAATAATATTAATTAATAATAACAGGAAATATTAACTAAATGATCTGCTGAATTCCAGAAGAACCACACCTGATATGCATTGTTCTGAACAACTCCCTGTCTTAGCCCAGCCAGAGCTCTTAGCAGAGCAGCCTCTCCAACTTGAACTTTGGGTCCTTTCTCCTCCCTCCTCCTCCATCAAACTATTGTCCTCTCTTGGCACTAAGAATATAAAACCAGGTTAAGGTGGGTACAGAGGGCTCTTTGAGACGCTGTCTGGGGATGGTGTGAGTGTGGAAAGGCTGGCCTAGAACCTTGCTATTCAAAGTGAGGCTGCTGTGCTAAGAGCATTGGTATCACTTGGGAGCTTGTGTGAAAATGCAGACACTTAGGCTCCATTTCAGACCTACTAAATTGAAATCTGCATTTAAACAATATCCCCAGGTGATTTGTATGCACATTAATGTTTAAGAAGCACTATCCTACAGGCACATACATAAGCTAGCAGGTATAGAGGGATGTAGGCTGTACATGTATGTCAGAACTGTCTAGAAGAGATGAAGGCTGCACAGGTCAGGAGGAGCTATGAAGGAGTATAGTCAGAGCAAAGGAGGTGTTCCTCAGATGTGTGGGCTACATAACTGTACGGGTGCTCTTTGGGTAGGTATTGGTTGTTTCAGAGCCCCTTCCTGTTGATGCCTCAGGAATGAGATTGTACCTTTGAGTTAGCTGGTCAGTATCACTGCACCAGCCAGAGAATGATGGGTGAGTAGAGAAAGGCTCTCTACCACCCTGAGCCTGGAGAGACCCTCCAACAGGGACCCCTCAACCATCTAGTTTAACTGATGAATATTGTTTCCCTAGAGAAATACATAACAACCAACTGTCTGGCTTCACTGCTGAAAACTTGCCTTGAGTTTGTGTGAGAATCTCCTCTCCTGTTACTATTCTACCACCAACTGGCACACCTCTTCTCTTCTCTTCTCTCCTCTCCTCCCCTCCCCTCCCCTCCTCTCCTCCTCTCTCTCTCTCTCTCTCTCTCTCTCTCTCTCACACACACACACACACACACACACACACACACACACACACTCTTGGAGTGCCTGGGTGGCTCAGTTGGTTAAGCTTTCAACTCTTGATTCAGCTCAGGTCATGATCTCATGGTTCCTGGGATTGAGCCCCGCACTGTTGGTGCAGAGCCCACTTGGGATTCTCTTTCTGCCCCATCCTGCCCCTCAAAATAAGTAAATAAACTTTAAAAAATTGACTTAACGGAAACTCAGGTAGGGGTTTATGGGTCTTTGTAGAGTTAACCCTCTCCATCTCCTCCCTGACCTTCTTCACTGCTGGGCCCTGAGCCTCCAGAAATCTGTAACATTGACTTCTCTGCTGCACAAAGCACACCTGGTGAGAGTGACTGCAGGCCCTAGGCTTGGTTAGAGGCAGTAAGGGTTTGTTTTGCCAGAGCCACCATCTCTCCCTCTTAAGTACTCTTAGAACTCTGAATCTCTTTTTGCTTTCCCAATAGAAACACTTCCCAATCATCCACCTAGAGTCTCTTGACCTTTCTTTGTGGGAGAGTTGTTTGTGTATCTCAGTGGTAAGGAAAAGGCCCTATTATACTTGCTCCCCCCACCCCTGGAAACAGAGTAGGCTGAATGCCTGATAGCAGCAGCAGCAGCAATTAAAAATAGTTAGAATAGAGTCCTGGCCGTATGCTCAACTGTCATTGCTCTTGCACTGACACTTCACTTAATAGGTGAGCCTCTGGTTTCATCATATTCCTGTCCAGACCCAACCCTCTACATCAGGGAGGGTAACAAACCTGTACCACCATCACTTTCTCCTCTATGCTCCTACCACCCTTCATACATTCCTCTCTCTTATGCTCCTCTCTCTGCCTTAAATGGGTTAATATGTGCTTCTGTCTTCTTTTTACTATTAGACAAAAGTCTTTTTGCAAGAATCAGTATTTTTCCCTCCCCAAAGTACATGTTCCCTGCCTGCCACATGTTGATATTCAGTGACTACCAAGTTTTTTAAACAAATGGTAAACTTACTGATGTTTAATTATTGGGATGCCGAAAGGAAAGAATAGGAGACTTCTCTGTCCAGAGAGCTAAGCTTTAGAACTGCAAGTCATCTTTATGAGCAAAAAGTGGTGCTTGCCAGTTATAATAAAGGTTAGAGAGAACAGACTGAAAACCTGAGGAAGGGCAGGGGTAGGAAGTGCCACAGAAGGGAGAAGCTGTTTGATACCAGCCCTAAGTCCATTGTTCATTGCAGACAGGTAGCTCTTTACTCTTCCAAGGCCAGAGGAAAAAGATCAAAAATGATAGTTGTGTGAGGACATCCCACAGACTGCCAGACTATTGACTGTTTTCTTGAGAAAACAAGGAGTCCAAAAGTTTCATGAACCAGTGCAGGACAGGCTTAGCCCCTTGAATAATAAACCTTACCAAATACCTTCCAGTGAGATTTGGGGCCAACATCCACGTGAAGATCCACATCCAGTCTGGCCTAGACCAAATGTTAATATCTGTTGAGATTTCTCCTACTTCAGCTTTCTACTGTGTACAAGGCTGAGGGACCAGTCTCAAAGACTCTCCAAACAAATGCCCTCTATTTGTAGGCAGCATCTACAGCATCTAAAGTACGGCAGCATCTTTCCTCAATGTTCTGGGTCTCCTCCCTTACCTTGCGGAACTAGAATACACATCTTGGGAGGAAACTGAAAGATCCTCTAGACATGCTCCCTAAAGCTTTGTTAACCCTGAACATCTGATTTCCTTTTTCCCCTCCTCTGGGTCCTGCCTAAGCAGAAGGTCCCCAGAAACTCAACTCAGAATCCCTTGGCCTTCCTGACTCCTTTGATTTTAGAATCATTTCCTTTCTCTTATGAAAGACCTCATCTCCAAAGTCTATGTTGGCTGAAACTCAACCAAGAAAGAAAGCAAGGAAGGAAGGAAGGAAGGAAGGAAGGAAGGAAGGAAGGAAGGAAGGAAGGGTGGGAGGAAGAGAAGGGAAGGGAAAGGAAAGTGAATGGAGGGAAGGAGGGAGGGAGAAAAAGGACCTCTTATCCTCTGCTCAGACATTTTCTCCCTCTGCCTTAGGCCCTACCAGTCCATCTTTTATTTTCTTCAAATTTTTAATAGTGTAAAATTAGCCATTTTAACCATTGTTTTTTTTTTTTTTTTTTTTTTTTTTTAATTTTTTTTTTTTTTTTTTTTTTTTTTTTTTTTTTTTTTTTTTTTTTTNAGAGGGAGTCACAGACTGAAACAGGCTCCAGGCTCTGAGCTGGCAGTCAGCACAGAGCCCGACGCGGGGCTCGAACCCACGAACCGCGAGATCATGACCTAAGCGAAAGTCAGATGCTTAACCGACTAAGCCACCCAGGCGCCCCTAACCATTGTTGATCTATTTTTAAAGAACTTTATACCTTCACCCCTTTCTCTATTAAGTGAGACAGTCTTTCCCTAAAGATGTTGAAATGGGAGCTGGGGGCAGTGTGGCAGGATAGGAAGCTCAAAAAACCCTCTAGGTCACAAGACTGTATAGGGCAAGACCTGTGTCTCTAGCTGATCCAGAATAGGGCATCTGAACATCTGGCTCAGGGGATAAGCTTAAGGATAAGAATGAAAGTCAGGAGCTCGGTGAGGCCAGGCCTCCCAGAGGAACCAAGATTTCTCAGTTGCTGGCTCTGGTTCCTATCTCCTGGGTCATGAGACTTGTCCCCTAGGCCTTTATGCACAGGTGTCCCTCAAGCCACAGTTGCTGTAGTGGGTGTCCCTGAGTTGAGATATTTGTCCTATCTCCCAAACAAAGGCTTTTTAATCATAGGGTTCCAGATGAGTAGAAGTGGGAAGGAATAGCAGAACATTAATCTAGGACAAGGAGGCATAACAGGATTCTAAATTTTTTTTTAAAACTCACTGACCCCTTGTCTCCCCCTTTAAACGATGAATCTAATTCTTTGCCATCCCAGAACTAGTTTCATATCTTTAACCATCCCTTTCTTCCCCTTGAGTAGTTTCTGAGCTGTTTTTGAAAACTAAATAATGGGTAAGGGAGTAGGAGCTGCCATTCTCACTGGGATAACTCCAGAGCCATTTTGGTTAATCCTCCAACCCCAAGTGTGAAAGTAAGGGATTCTTATTCTGTGAAGTTTGCCTCCTGGCTCTGCAATTAGTCACGGTTCCTATAGCTGATGTACTGGCACAGGCCAAGGACCAGCTGAAGCATGGTGGCCAGTCATCAGGCAGTACTGTGCCCATTTAGAGTTTTTCCCAAGCTTCAGTGTAACAAAGTTTTCTCTCCTTTTGTTCTTAATTGGTGGCCTCAAGTCAGGCATATTTTGTCTGCCAGGTGATGCCCAGAGGGAATTCTATTCTTTGAAAGAAGCTTCCCCAGAGGCAACCAGGTAAGTAAGGACTGAGGCACAGTTCTCTTGCAAGATGATGGATAGATGTGATGACCTGAAATTTCTTGGCACACAGTGAAAAATAAAATATTAAAAACCAGCTATAGCCCTTGGTCATGACTGGAGGCATTGTAAATTGGAACAGTCCTTTAGGAAAGCAGTTTGATGATATGTACCAAGAATCTGAAAAGTACTCCTGCTTTTTGACTTTGTAATTGTACTTTATTTAAGAAAGTACCCTAAATGAAAATATATATATGGATTTCACCATTAACATTTCTTATAATAGTGAAAAATTGCAGGGGCACCTGGGTGGCTCAGTTGGTTGAGCATCCAGCTTCGGCTCAGGTCATGATCTCGTGGTTTATGGGTTTGGGCCCCACGTCAGGCTCTGTGCTGACAGCTAGCTCAGAGCCTGGAGCCTGCTTCACATTCTGTGTCTCCATCTCTCTCTGACCCTCCCTTGCTCACACTGTCTCTCTCTCTGTCTCTCAGAAATAAAACATTAAAAAATTTTTTTAAATAGTGAAAAAGCAAACAACCTGAATGTCCAAAATAAGTGAATGGTTAAAAAGTTATTGTACATCCCCTCTATGGATATTATACAGCCATTAAGTTGATGATTTCTAAAACTGTGTAAAAATATGAAGAGTTTATGATATTCTGATACTAATTTTCAAAAATACAGAATATAAGATACAATTTGCTTTTCTATAAATGTTGTTCTATGCATGTGTTATAGTAACAAAATTCAACTCAAACTAGTTTAAGCTAAAAAGGAAACTAGACTAGGGGTGCCTGGGTGGCTCAGTCAGTTGAGTATCTGACTTCGGCTCAGGTCATGATCTAATGGTTTGTGAGTTCAAGCCCCACATCTGGCTCCGTGTTGACAGTTCAGAGCTAGGAGCCTGCTTTGGATTCTGATTGGATTTAGAGACAGAGTGCTAGCAGGGGAGGGGCAGAGAGACAGAGACAGAGGGAGATACAGAATCTGAACATGTTACAGGCTCTGTGCTGACAGCTCAGCCCCAATGCAGGGTTTGAACTCCAGAACAGTGAGATCATGATCTGAGTTGAAGTTGGACACTCATCTGACTGAGCCACCCAGGTGCCCCCCAAATTTTTTTTTTTTAAAAAGGATACTAGACTATAAGGTCACTAGGATTTCTCATAGTATTCAGAGGTGGATGTGCCCTACAAACTTTAGAAGGGCAGAAGAAGTTCTAGAATCACAGCCTAGGAAGGAATTTCTCTGTCTCTTGTGTTTGCTTCTTCCTGAACATCAGCTTTATTTTTATCTCCCTGCCCAGTGGCTCTCTCTACTACCTAATCTATAGTCTTGAGCTTTACATCTCCTCTTAGTCCCACTTCCTATTCTGGGGGAGACCCTGATTGGCTCCACCTGGTCGAAGCAAGGGTGGGACCACATTGAACCAACATGGTACCTGGAGCCCACCCTGTGGACTATGAGGAGAAACACCAGTTTCCAGAAAGGGAAACCCCAGAGTGTTGCTACTGTGGTATATACACAGTATTTAAATACACTAAGATATTAACAGAGGTGGTCTAGGGGCACCTGGGTGGCTCAGTCGGTTAAATGTCTGACTTCAGCTCAGGTCATGATCTCATGGTTCGTGGGAGCCCCATGGGGTCAACAAGCCCCATGTTGGGCTCTGTGCTCACAGGTAGCTCAGAGCCTGGAGCCTGTTTCAGATTCTGTGTCTCCCTTTCTCTCACCCTCCCCTGCTCATGCTGTCTCTCTCTCTCTCTCTGAAGTAAAAATAAAACATTTAAAAAATTTTTAAAAAGCAGAGGTTGTCCCAAGATAGTGAAACTAAAAATGATTTTTAAAAATTTTAGCATATATTACTTTATAGTAGAAAAATCTATTAATCTTGCCATAGCTATGCTTGTTACTAGGACTGGGGTCAGCAGAATTCTTCTCCATTTTGGTTCTCCCAGTGAGAGCCACCACAAAGATAATAAAGCTTGGTGGTGCTTGTTTTTGGTAATGAATTTTATCAAGCTGTTTAAGGAGACAGATAAGTCTCAGTTAATCACAGGACCAATTTAAGTTCTCAAACTCTAACTGTAACATAAAAATCCTTCCTTCTTTCTGGTTAACTTCACTTGCCCCATTGAATCTATTTCAATTTTTATTTTCCCAAGAATTAGTGCTCAGGGGTGTGGACAGAGGTTATCTTTCTTGTAGGAAAGCTGAAACTGAATCATGTCTCTACCCCAATCACTAATGCGGTCTACAAGACAAAGGCAAAATTGTTCAGCACCACGGAGAGCGTCTTTCATCCTGGCGACCAGATCAAGGGCAGGTGAAAGATGAGAATTTGTAGCTAGAATCCCAGCCAGTCTTATCTCCTTGTGTTTCTAGCTAGTCACCTAGTACCTCCTTTCTCCCTAACCTCTTTCTATTCAAACCCTTCCTTTACCTACTAGGCTTTTAAGAATGAACTCCCTTAACTTTCTACCCACCTTTCTGCCTCCATGTTATTTGCATTTCACCTCCCTTCCATTTCAGTAAAGAGCCTTTCTTCTCTGGTCCAAGGCTCTGTTTCCATCTCCTCCTCAAAGACCATGACCTAGCAAACATCTCCTTTTCTACCTAGGTCCCTTCCCCTCAGTCTAGGAGATTGGTCAGGTATTCCACAGGTCCAAAGAAATTCTTCAAGTCTAGAGTTCCCTCTGGCTGTCATTTATTCTCATTCTTTTCCTTCTCAGTCTAGCTCCTTGAAAAAATTTTCATATTCACTGTTTCTACTTTCTCATTTCCTATTCCCTCCTAAATCCTCTGTAATCAGATTCTGTTCCTATTCTTCAACTAAAACTATTTTCTGAGGCCACCTATGACTCCCTTATTCCTAAATATTGTCTATATCTTCTGGAACTCATCTGGTTTTTTGACACTGTTAGTAACTATAGGTACCTCCTTAAGGATGGGACTCTTTTCCATTTATCTTTATGAACCACAAGCCTGCCATTGATAAATAATGGAGAAAATGTAGCATATTGGAGTAAGGAGAGAGAGAAAGTAGAATGTCCCCTGGTCAGACTCCTTCTCATCCTGTGGAAGGAGGAGTACCTTTTCCATAGATACCTCCCCACATAATCTAGGCCCCAAACTGTGTGATGCTAGGGCTGCAGCTATAAGCCAGTCACTCCCAGAGCATACCTGTACAGATAATTTTATAACTAGCACAGTTATCTTGCTCAAGATGTACTATACTAAATTGCTTACATATATTAAGTAATTTTAGCCTCACAAGAACCTTTGACATAGGTATTGAAATTAGTCCCATTTAGGGTGCCTGGGGGGCTCAGTTGGTAAAGCATCTGACTTCAGCTAAGGTCATGATCTCATGGCTTGTGAGTTCAAGTTCTGTGCCGGGCTCTGTACTGACAGATCGGAGCCTGGAGCCTGCTTCTGATTCTGTGTCCCTCTCTTGCTCTGCCCCTCCCCTACTTGTGCTCTCTCTTTCTCTCTTCTCAAGAATAAATAAAACATTTTAAAAAATTAGTCCCGTTTACAAATAAAGAAACTGAAGGCCAGGTCACATAGCCAGTAAATGGAGGAGGAAAGATTTATTTAAAAAAAAAAATGAATTGATGAGTTGAATTTGCTGAAGCTGATGATAAGTACCCAGGATCTCACTATGTTATTTTCTCTACTTTTTTGTAAATTTAATAATTTCCACAATAAAATATTTTTAAAGAACCAGACTGGATGAAATCAATGGATTTTTGAAGATTTTATTTTTAAGTAATCTCTAAACCCAGTGTGGGGTTTGAACTTACAGCCCTGAGATCAAGAATCACATGCTCTAGGGGCACCTCGTTGACTTAGTTGGTTAAGCATCCGGCTTCTGCTCAGGTCATGACCTCACAGTTCATGGGTTCGAGCCCTGCATAGGGCTCTGTGCTGACAGCTTGGAGCCCAGAGCCTGCTTCGGATTCTGTGTCTTCCTCTCTCTCTGCCCCTCCCCCGGTCACACTCTGTTTCTCTCTTTCTTTCTCTCAAAATTTAAAAAAAAAATTAAAAATTAAAAAAGAAAAGAGTCGCATGCTCTATCGACTGACCCAGTCAGGCACCTCACATTAATGGATTTTAATTTTTTATTTTTAAGCAGCAGAACCCTTTCTCCAAACAAAATTTTATAGAAAGGCTGGTATATAAATGAAATAAAAAAGGATCTCCATTCTCCCTATTCTTGCTTCTCTCTTGGACTAAGCCCCACCCACAGCACAGCGTTCAGGGAACACAGTTTAATGAAAATCACTGGACCAGACTAACTCTAAGGATTCTCCTGGCACTTTTGCCTTCCTCTAATTATATTGGCTTTGCACTGGCCATTAGCCTATATATCCTGTCCCAGAAACAGTGAGACTTGGCTATTAATCATTTCTGCAGCCTGTGGAGAATTTGTTTGAAGGGTTGCAGAAACATGGGTTGCTGTTGAAGATGCATTTCAATGTCTGTCTCTGCTGAGTGTTTAATAATCTTGCTAATCCTCACTCTAGTTCCCAGATCTAGCTAACTCCTGTCAGATATCCTTGGGGGACATTTTAAATTCTCCCTGATTTCTCGGAGCCAGACGTTTCCTTCTGCCTGGATTCTCTCTGATACTTAACATTCATGAATATTTCACATTTAACCTGATTACATTTCCTTGTGATGGTCATGGTGCATTGGCTGTGTTTCTCAGGGAAGACATACAGGAAGCCCACAGTAAAGGCTTGAGTTTTCAGACGCAGTGCTAGACATCTTTGTTCTTGCCACAAAGATGGCCTTCTATCATAGCCAGTGACAGGGGAGATGATGTATGGTGGGCTTTGCATGGGACTTCTCAAGCCTCGGGTTCTGCACCCTGGCCTATGACCCAAAGGAACTGGTGGCTTTTCTCAGGCATCAAAAGCCACCAAGACCTGCCCAGTGGTGCCAAGGACCAAATGTGGGTCTCTGACCAGAGTTGCTCAACAGCTTCCCAAACCCCACTCAGGCCTATCCTTTCTGCATAGTCTCCCTCCAATGTTATCATTTCCACCCAGTACCTCTAGCCTGAGAGAAGCAACTTTGATTAACTCACCTGTACTAAGCAGGGAGAGGCTAACCCCAAATTCCCGAGGGGCTCATGTGTTTTAAGTCAGCCCCAGGGAAAGGACAGTGAGGTTTACATGGATGGATGAGGTGAAGCATTAGGGAGAAGATGCATGATTGGGAGGCCATAGATTTAGAATGTTAATCCAAACTGTAGAAGACATCAGGGATCCCCAAGCAGAGAGAGGTGGGCTGAGGACAGAACCCTACAGAAGAGACAAAGGGTTGTGGGAGAAGACAAAAACAATGGTTAAAGAGGCAACATGAGTGAAGGAGCACAGTGTCCTCAAAGCCAGAAGAGGAAACCATATCCAAATGGATGGGATATGTGTGTCATGTGAGAAGAGTTTCAGAAAAAGTAATGTGACTAAGGAAATTGGAAAGGTGCTAATACTTTCCTGGTAGGATCCCTCAGGCATATTTATGGGCTTTACTCTTTAAGAAGCCATCAGGCTGCATTGAAAGTGAGTCCTACCTGTGGCCTAAGGGGAAAGCCAGAACCCAGCTGTCAAGTTTTCATACCCCTGCAGATAGTCCCTCAAAGCTGTTTTGGCTGCAGAGAGATACGTCAGGGCCACTAGAGGCCTGCTTCTCCAAGTTTGCAGGGGATGAGTGCTATCCATAAGGAGTCTCTCAAGGAGGAACTGAGACAAGGAGGCAGAGAATAAAGGACTGGGAAGGATTGATGCATGAGAAGTTGCCTGAGATGCAAGCACTGCAGCACCCCCACTTCTTCTGAGCCCTGTCCCCTACAATACCAGCTAAGGGGTGGGCATCAGAGCAGAGGACAGAGGCCCAGGTTTTGCCCTCAGGCAAAACTAGTGTGGTGTTCACAAACTACTGTGGTGACACAGCCCCTCCACAGTCACTCCGGATGGCCTGAAGAAACACAGGCAAGGCCAAGATTTCCCTCCCAAACATTCTAGACTTTTTCCTTTGCCTTTGATGACAAGCATGTTTTCATCCCCACTGTCTCATTCTAAATGAAACAGAAGCCAACCTAATGGTTATATGTCCTTCCCCTGCTGGGTCACTCAGATCACTGGGCCTAATGCTGTGGGGCCAATCCTGGGACGTTCTACCTGTCTGTCTGCTGTCTGCATCTCCAGGGACAGAGCAGGCACAGCCTTGGGTCCACTCTGCAATTCTCAGACCTGGGGCTTACCATTCATTAGTTCTAGGCAGATGCCTAGAGTGGCAGGACAGTATCATTGGTTGGCCATCAGTTTCTCAGGAAGAATGTGAATGACTTCAGCCTCTTCCAACTGACTAAAGCAGAGTGAGCCTGGGCCCTGGACCTTGTAGCCGAGGTTTAACATGTTTTGGAGGAAACAGTGAGGGTGGATTACTGAGCAGCACAGGACTAACTGGTCACCAGCTAATTTGTTGTTATTTGTCTTCTAACCTAACCATAACCCGCCAACCTTCCAGGTTCTCCCAGGAGATGCTCTTTAGGACTTACCTGTGAAATGGAGAAAGCCTCATGAGAATTCTTTTTGTTCAGTGGCTACAGCCTTGAAGTGTGGCCTGGCTTGGCCAGTTCATTCTCTGGATCCTGTGAAGAAACCCATCCAATACTAGGGGAAACAGAAGAAGAAGATCTAACTTAGGGAGCATCTACTCTGACCTTTATCCAGACTTAAACTCACAGGAACCTGGAAATGCCTTACCAAACAAGTATACAAGAAGGGCTCTGAGGAAGAGGGCAACTAATATGGGAGGTTGAACAAAGATATCTTGTGGGTTTAAGGAATCATGGTAGCCTTTCTAGGAGGAGGCTGGATCACACAGGACTTTGAAGACATACACCCAGCTGGGTGTAAGTGGGGCTGAGATCCATGGCTCTTACCCAGTTCAAGGGTCTTCCTTCCAGGGTGTATGGGTCTGCCCTTCTCTCCTCAAATCACCTGCCTACTGTCAGGCATTAATGCCCCCAGAGGATGAGTGGGAGGACCAGATTCAGGGCTGAAAGCAGCCCCTTTTCATTTCCTAACAATTCTCTGTCTCTTTTCTTTCTCCCCACAGGACCCAGCCGCCGCCTCCATCTCAGACGGGGACTGTGACGCCCGGGAGGGTGAGTCAGTAGCCATGAATTACAAACCATCCCCGCTCCAAGTGAAGCTGGGTGAGTGTGTCTGGGGGGTGAGGGAGATGTGGGGAGTGGACAAGGTGCTCTAGGCTGGGTCTGCAATGAAGTGGCACAAATAAACCAACTCACACTAGATGATTCCAAGACTCAAGCCACCAAGTCATTGGCACTACCAGACACCTTATCTCCTGCAAGGCAAAGAAGGAAGTCATAGTCCTCTGCAGTGACTGAAGCTCTAGGAGGCATCTCTGAGGCCAAGAAGACTCCAGGTGTTCCAGGGGATAGCTTCCAAGATAAAGCCATGGACCCCCAGAGAGAGGATTAGAAGTTCCATCAAACACTGGACAAGGCTGGGAAAAAGTTGCCTTAGAAGTGGAGTGTCAGTTACTATGTTTAAGGGGTAGAAAGGAGTAAGGACCCCAAAATCTAGAAACTGAGATCCTCTCCCCATTTCTTCCTCACCCATCTGGAAATCTCAGGGCCTAGTTGGCTCCTGTTTGGGGGCACTTTCCCTCAGTTTTTTAGTAAGCCCAAATATCTCCCCACCTTCTTTCCAGGATCACCTTTCCCTTGGGGGTTTATTTCATGTCTACTCTGAAATCAGTCTTGGCTGCAGCCTGCTTCTTTGAAGTCACTTGGCTCTCAACCACCTCCCATAGCTCCTGCAGCTGCTGTTCTCACTTCACCTACACTGCCCTTCTCCCTTCAGGGACCAAAATTTTGCTCACCAAAGGCTGCTGCATATAACAGACTTAATAAGTTTAGTTTTGTGAAGAGGAATTATAACACAGTGCATCCAGGAAGGAGTTTATAATTAAATACAACACATCAGTATCTTTCAAAACTTCTCTGCCATGCCTGACATCCTCTTGGCCATTTTCTCCTCAGACTCCAGCTGCCCATCAAATACTGGACCTTTCCTCAGTCCTAGGAGCCTTTACCCATCCGTTATAAAACTTCTCCCTCTGTAGCTGCCAGAGCTCCTTTTCACTGAGTACTATTTTTTTATTCAGCTTTTGGGGATTTTGTTGTTGTTGTTCTTGTGGGGTGTGTGTGTGTGTGTGTGTGTGTGTGTGTGGTGTTTGTTTGTTTGTTTGTTTTTACCTGCTTCTCTCATTCCAGATTATATCCAGGGATCTCTTCATGCTGTTTTTCTAAACAAGAGAATAGTTCTCTCAGTGGAATTTGTTCATCTTCCCAAGACACCAGACTCAAACTGCAACCAGTTCTTTTTATTTACTACTGTTTAACAAGTATTTTAACAAGTGTAACTTCTCCTTTTACTCTCCCCCACCACATTCTCCTCCCCGGAGACCATCATTCTAAGCCTTTTTAGTTGTTCTTGTTTTATTTTGTATTCAACACAAGTGATATCATACTGTACACGTTTTTCTAAAACTTTTTTTGTTTTTGTTTTCCACTTAATAGCTTGGAGCCCCTGCCAATGTCAGTATATAGAAATTAATTTCACAAGTTTTTTTTAAAGTTTTTTTTTAAATTTATTTTGAGAGAAAAAGCACACACACATGCACACTCATGAGCAGGGAAGGGGCAGAGAGAGAGGGAAAGAGAGAATCCCAAGCAGGCGCCACACCCTGCACAGAACCCGACGCAGGGCTCTAACCCACCACAAGATCATGACGAGAGCCAACATCAAGAGTCAGATGCTTACCTGACTGACCTACACAGGTGCCCCTAACTTCACACTTTTAAATGGTTGCATAGTAGTCCATAGTTTGGTTTCACCATTTATTGTTTGCATTTTTTCACTATTTCAAACAATTCCAACATGCTTTTAAAATAACACTTTTTTCCTCCCCATTATATTGCCACCAGAGCTCCTCATGAGAATTCACAACCCTGTCCCAGTTGCACTCAGGATAATCACCACTGGAAACTTTAAGGCAAATTGCACCCCCTAGAGTCATGGAGTGGTAATGGCAGCTGCTGCCTGCTGAAAAGAAGCTGGGAAAAAACTGGAAATAGATGAGCAGTAGCAGAGAGAGGGTCAGAGACTGAGAGACGAGAGACTAAGAGACATGGAGGCCAGGGGAAATTTCAGAGTGACAGTAGCTGGAAATTTCCATTCCATCCTTCCTCTCTGGAGCTAGTGGTTATTTTATGAGAGCTTTCCCCTAGCATCCCTCTCCACTTATCAGTCCCCCTTTTCCACATCTGAGCTTAAGATGAGTAGGAAATGGTAGACAGGCCTCCTCCAGGACCCAGGAAGCTACTGGCTACTGGTAACAATGCCACATACCAAGCAGTGGGTCGCCTGGTGACCAGCCCATGGATCTGGTAGACTCTAGAGCCTTAAAGAACTCAGAGGCTGGCACCACAGTCAGAAGTATAGCCAGAGGAGCACCCCAGCCTCCTGCCCCTTACCCTGCTAGCCACATTCTGCTCCTCTCACTCCACAACTTCAGTTGCTCATTTGGCTTCTGCCTTAATCCCAAACTCCTTTGTCTGGCATTCAAAGCCTTCATGCTCTGGGTTGTAACCAGAGCCCCCAACCGCTTAGCGTAGGACCTAAGACATAATGGTGATAGATGATTTTTTGAATAAATGATTGAGTAAATGTATACTAATTTTCTAACCTGACCTACCTCCAACTTCACTCCTCCATCCAATCTGGACCCGTACTTATTCTCTTCACTTCTAAATGCATTTTTGTATATGCTATCCCTCCTTCCTAGAATACCCTCCTCTCTCCTCTGCAAGAAGCCCTGTCTCCTCCATCCTTCTGCTTCATCACTCCCTCTCCAGCCTTTCTTTGGCATCAGGCACACACTAACTGCCCCACATTGGAGTAGAGCTCCTGGAGGACAAGAGTTGGCCTCTTCCTGTTGCCCCTCTGTCTGCCTCAGGTTGTGGAGGACCAAGCATTGTCTCTACCAAGCAGCAGGGCCTGGAGTTGGGATCTCTACCTCAGTTCCTAGAGAAGCAAGGGGTTTTACACTGGAGGCCCAGCCCAGCCAACCTTGAGCAGTAAGGTAGGGTGGCCCTGGGAGCAGGACACAGCTTCCTTCCCATGTTCTCCTGCAGAGAAGCAGCGGGAGCTGGCCCGGAAGGGCTCCCTGAAGAATGGCAGCATGGGGAGCCCCGTCAACCAGCAACCCAAGAAGAACAATGTCATGGCCCGGACAAGGTAGAGGCCCCCCAATCCCACCTGGACCCTGCCAGTCAACATCTATTTCTGCTGGTCCTACACTTCTCCTTCTTCCCTCTCTCCTCAGTTCCAGTTCCTTTCTGAGAGGAGAGTCTCAAAAAGACCCAAGGGATGGGGGGAGTGATGGGTCAGGGCCCGATACCATTCCTCGCCAGCCTATGTGCTCCAGTTGCCAGTCCAGTCCCCTAAATTTTCTACCCAGGCTCGTCGTCCCCAATAAAGGCTACTCCTCGCTTGACCAGAGCCCAGATGAGAAGCCACTGGTCGCTCTTGATACAGACAGGTGTGTACAGGGATGTTGGGGCAACTGGGCAAGCCACAGAAACCTGTGTGAACATACAAGTGGGCTGTACAGGCCACACCTGCTATATTGTCAGAACAATTGGGTTGTTCCTTAGACAGCCAGGAGCTCTCCAAGGATGAATTCTCCAGGGAATGGAATTTTTTACCTGGAGGTGGGAAGAGCAGAGAGAGGAAAAGGGGATTGGCACAGTCTGATGCTATCCTGGATAAAGTGATCCAATAGCTGCCTCTTGGATGGGCCCTGATTCGATGTTCCCTACTGCTGGGAACACACCTGGGTACACTTGAACTTTGGGGAAACCCAACAAGTCAGGGGGTTTGAGACTAGACAAACAGTGAGAGGATGGGTGTGAAGGGTATAGCAGCTCTATCTAGGAGGAGGTTAAGGGTGGCAATTTTAGAAGGGAAGCTGGGCATTTGCATGATAAGCACAATTTTTATTTAGATCTGCTGTTATTTGAAAGCATGGGGGAAGGGGAAGGTATTGACTAATATGGTAGGAGGTGGGATACAGGGAGTTTCGTATTTAATATCAGGGAATCACTACCTCTTTGTCTTCTTTCTTCCACCACTAGCGATGATGACTTTGACATGTCCAGATATTCCTCTTCTGGCTACTCCTCTGCTGAGGTGAGGCCCCACTCCTTAGGGCCCTACATACACCTGAGCAGGACCACCTCCATCCAAGGAAAGGGGTGGGGCCAACACCAAATCACACCCTGAGAGGAGCAGTGGGCAAAGCTAGGTGGATCCCCATGGGGGTGGGGCATAATGGGGCAGGGCCTGGGTTGGGACAGTGTCTAAAAGAACCTGGAGGCTGTTGAAACACTGTCTTCAAGTGTGGGGAGCCCAGTTTTAGGAGCAGGGTTAGAGCCTGAGGTTAGAACAGTGTTCTTAAACAGAACGGACTGTGAAATACGGGCGATGCTTTACGGGGTTCTGCAAAATAGAGACAGAAGTTGCCCCTAGAATGGGATGCCCTTTGTAGAGAGGCGGGGGCCACGAAGATGTACTGGTAAGAAGTAAAGCCAGAACTTAGGCCTGGGCCTAAGGAGTGGCAAAGCCTGGTGTTTCGGTGACCTGGGATGGGAATGAGCTAGGTGCAGACAGCCTGGGGCCTGGGGATGCAGCCGGCTGTGGGTGGTCCTCAGGGATTGCCCTGAGCCTGACCTCCCTCCCCTTTGTCTACAGCAGATCAACCAAGATTTGAACATCCAGCTGCTGAAGGACGGCTACCGGTTAGACGAGATACCTGATGACGAGGACCTGGACCTCATCCCCCCCAAGTCCGTGAACCCGACCTGCATGTGCTGCCAGGCCACGTCCTCCACCGCCTGCCATATTCAGTAGCGGGCGGGGCCATTGCGGCCTACTGGGGCAGGGCCCCCCCGCGGGGCAGGTTGGACAGGGCAGGGGCCAACCCCTCTCCAGCTCGTCTGCCTGCCCCCGGCCCCATGCCCCCTACAGCCGCCAACCTCGTAACAGTCATTGCTTCCTCCTATGGTAGGACGTGTACCTCTGTGTGTTCATGGAGCCGGAGAAACCAAAACCGGGTCTTTCTCCACCCCGGGGGCTGAGGAGCGGTGGGGGCTGTTTGTTCAGTCACTTGGGGGACCTTGCCCAGCACCCTGCCCCCCCTCCCCAAAGCTGCAGTCGGTTGGGGGAGAGGAAGAACCAGACAGCAAGGGAGGACAACACTAATGAGCAGGGGAGGCATCAGGAAGCCAGGGGCTTGGCCCCACCCGAGCGAAGCCATGAGTCCCCCAGCCCAGCCTGACAAGGAAAGGGGCTGGGAGGGAGAAAGGCCCAGGGCAGTGGGAGCAGGGCCTAGCACCTCAGAGCCCCCTCCATATGCCCCCTGCCGGCCCATATAACTTTTTGTGTTTCCCCTCCCATCTCCAGATGGGAAGCCTGGCAAAGCTGCCCAGTGGGATACTGCCCCCCCACCCATAGAATCACTGCCTTCTTCCTCCTTTTTGCCCCATTCACCCCCTTCCTTACTCTTTGGGTCATGGAGGAGTGTAAGGTGGGCCTTAGAGACAGGCCAGAGTTTGGGGTGATATGATCTGTACTCACTCACCCCCCAACGAATGCATCTATTTCTCTGCCCACTCCTCCCACCCCCTACGCTTCTGTTCATTGGTCTCCATCCCAGACTGGAAGCAAGAGGGAAGGCTGGGCCCCGAATGTCCCATTCCCATCTCTCTACAGCCCAAGATCCCAGATGTTGCTTCCTAGTAGGAATCTTCAAGGAAGCAAGTTTAGGAGAATATAGTGGTTGCATTGCATGTGTACAGTAGGGAGAACCTGGCAGAATGGGTGTGTGTCTGAGGCTGGTAGGGTGTGTATCTGTTTCTTTGTGTTGGGGGATGTCTGTTTCTTTCGCAGATGTGAGTGTCCATGGTGGGGAAGTGACTGTGTGGTCTGTTAACAATGTGAGAAGCTGCTCAGCAGTGGACTGAGAGCCCTGGCCCTGGAGTCAGAGGCTGGGGTTGTGGCCCTGGCCCTGGCACCCTTTCTGTGATCTTCAGCAAGCCACTTGTGTTCTCTGGGCTTCAGTTTTCTCAACTGTAAAGTGAGCAGTGTCTGAAATTATTTTTAAGGTCTTTTCAAACTTGAAGGAATTTCTTCATAGGAATTTCTGTGGAGATGTGTAAGAAGGTCTCTGTGTATCTTTGAATGCACCTAAGGGGCTTCCTGAGTTGTATGTCTGTATGGAAAGGAGAGGGGAAGTTTCTAAGGGACCTGTGTATATTGGGGTCTATTTGGAAATGTGTGTGTGTGTGTGTGTGTGTGTGTGAACATGTATGTGTGGGAGGGTGTATGTTGTGTGTATAACTCTATGTGGTGTCTGTGAGAATGTGTGTACTGCTGCTTCTGCTGCTGGTGCTGATGGTGGGGGAAGGGCAGAAAAGCTGAGGATGAAAATCGAGAGGGAGGAGGTGACCAGGCCCACCCCCTTCTCCCCATACCCACCAACTGGGCAATATAGACCTGTCCCTGTGTAAAGAAAAATGATTGCACAGATACCCTAAGACTGCTCAGGTCTCATGCCCTCAAACCCCATATCCCAGGACCAGGGGTGTACACTCCCCATCCCTCTATGCTGACAACCCACACATGCTGGTGTAACTACTTCATCTATACCACTCACGTGCTACAAGCATGCGGAGGACACATGCACAGCCCACTCCCTGGATGCCATTCCTGGGAGATGGAAGCTGAAGGAGGGAGAAGGTAGTGAGAAGAGAGAATGAGGCTGCTGGCATACGTGCACCACACGTATGGGCTGCCAACTCCAAAGTTTTGAGGTGCAGCTCTCTACCCTCAGTTCTTCCAACCCACCCCTACCTCCTCTAGCAGGGACCCTGGTTAAGTGATGAGAAAATGCCAAAGGGAGGCAAAGACAAAGAAGGCACTTGGAGGGCCTACAGGGTTCATACTGGCCCCCATCTGAGCCTATCTCTCCCACCCTGGTCAGCATCCCTATCCCATCATCTGGGCCCCAGAGCCAAGCTTCCTACCACTACTACCATCACCCTGGGCTCCCTGATTCACCCTTCTAGAACATGGGTACCTCCTCTTTTCCGGACAGGGCCCCCACGAGGGCTCATATAGACTACTGCCTTTGCTGCTGACTTGCTCTATGACTGGCCCACTGCTCAACCTCTCTAGCCCTGCGAAACCAGGGAAAAGCTCCCTACCCACAGGACGTACTAGTTCCCTGGCAGGCAAGGGCTTCCAACTGAGGCAGTGCACAAGTGGTAGAGAGAAGTAAGAAGCTGGCAGCCAGCACCTTCTGGGTCTAGGAGAGTGTGTGGTTCCCTCCTTCCCTATCTGGGATGTTGGAGGGGAGGAATCGAGGCCTTAGCTTGCCCCCCTGTCATCCTTCCCCCTTGTAGATACTGCCTTAACACTCCCTCCACCCTCAGCTCTGGCTGCCAACCAGCCAGGTTTCTCCGTGCTCACTAATTTATTTCCAGGAAGGTGTGTGGAAGACATGAGCCGTGTATAATATTTTTTTTAACATTTCCATTGCAGTATTGACCATCATCCTTGGTTGTGTATCGTGTAACACAAATAATGATATTAAAAGCATCAAATAAGCCAGCCTCGGCTCCCTACCTGGGTTATGGGCAAGGGGCAGGTGGTCTGGGAAGGGGAGAGAACTGATTCTCTGAATACACATTTCACCCTGCCTCCTCTCATGGGTTCCCAGGCCAGGCCTGCCACTGATCTTCTGCATGACCCTGGACAAGTCGCTTGATGCCTCATAACCTCCATTTCTCTTCATCAAAGTGAAAAGTTTGGCCTAGAAGATCTTCAGGGACCCTCTGAACTCTTGGAAGTTGGGCTTTTTTATTTTATTCTATTTTTAAATTTTTTTATAATAGTTTATTTTTGAGAGAGAGGGAGAGACAGAGTATGAGTGGGGGAGGGGCAGAGAGCAAGGGAGACAAAGAAACTGAAGCAGGCTCCAGGCCCTGAGCTGTCAGCACAGAGCCTAACATGGGGCTCGAACCCATGAACCGTGAGATCTGACCTGAGCCAAATCGGATAATTAACCGACTGAGCCACCCAGGCGCCCTGGAAGTTGGGCTTTTTTAGAGGCTTGAGGCAGTAAGAGGCTGGGGGTGGGAAGGGAATTGGATCTCCTCACCTCTCCGGTGATGGGGCTGAGCCAGGTGATATCATAATGGGCAGTGCCCATCCTAGAGGGTAAAGCAGGGTGGGGTAGGAGAAGGAAGGTTGTAGGGGAAGGAAGCTGAGAGATCCTCCATAGAAGGGGGTCACAGCAGCCAGCGGCACCTGCCAGGCTGGTGGTGTGGGCTATCTGGGAGAGAGGGTGGTCACTGATGTCTTGCAGGAGTCCTTGGTAGGTAGAGCCCACCACGGCATCCCCTAGACCTCACTATGTTCCTCTTCTCCCGTAAGACCAAGACCCCCATCAGCACCTACAGTGACTCCTACAGGGCTCCTACCTCTATCAAGGAGGTCTATAAAGACCCACCTCTGTGGGCCTGGGAAGCCAACAAGTTTGTGACCCCGGTAAGTGAGGGTTGGGTGGGCTGGCAGGCCAGAGTGTATGGTCATGTGTGTTTGAATGACTGATAGTGTGTGGTTGTCATTATATGTTTGTAATTATTTGTAGCTGTGTGTTTGCGTGCACGTGTGTGTGTGTGTGTGTGTGTGATGCATTTGCCTAGTCATGGAATTTATAATAATATATAAAATAGTACAAAATTCTGGCCTCATGGTGCCCTCTTACTCCAGGGTAGGAGAAGGGGAAAGACAGATAATTATCAAGAAATAAACAAGTTTTATAAATTATCCAAAATGCTGTATAGGAAATAAACAGAGTAATGTAAATGGAAATTAACCAAGCAAAACTACTTAAATAGAGAGGTCATGGAAGAGCTCTTTGTTGTGGTGACGTTGAACTGAGACTGGAAAGATAACAGAGGAACTAGTTCTGTGACAAGCTCAAAGAATAGGGTTCCAGGCAGAGTGATCAGAAAATGCAAAGGCCCTGAGGCTGCCTGTGGGATGTGCCAGAAAATGTGCTATAGGCATGTTTTCATGCATGTGTATCACAATCTTCTTGTGTCTATAAGTCTGTGTTTGAAGATAAGTGGCCTAGTGGGTGTGTGCAGCTTTCACAAAATGGAGACAAGATCTGTGAGTCTACTTGTGACTCAGCTTAAGGGAATTTATCTGTGTGTACCATCCAACAAATGGTGAGTGTCTACACGTGTCAGGCACAATGCAGATACAACAATAAAAGCCTAGGCTATGCCTTTGAAGAGCTCTCAGAAAAGAAAAAAACAACGTAGAGTTGCCCAGTGGATGTACTGGTACAAGAGCTGGATCTTAAAGGGCAGGTCTACTAAGGGATATTGAAGGAGTCCTCCAGAAGAAAACAGTTGTGGGAAAGGGCAACCCAGAGACAGGGGTCCACCAGGAATTGAGAACCAGAGCACAGAGCGAGGCTAGCTAAGAGAAACCACAGTGGCAGGAGATTTGGCGGAGGAGTTGGGGCTCAGGGCTGGAAGCACAGTGAGGTGGTGAAGGATGAAGGAGGAGGGTGTAGGTGAGAGATAAGGAGAGACTGGCAGTGAAAAAGGAATTTTTTTTTAATAGGAGAGAATTTTTAAAATAAATACATGCTCAATGCAGAAAATTGGGAAAACTCAGACTCAGTGGATAATCTCACTATCCAAATTAACCATTGTTAATTTATTATTATATGCCCTTTCAGGAAGCAAATATCTCTTATGAAAATGGTGTCACATTGTATACTAATGTTTGAATTTTGCTCCTTTCACATAACCATATATCAGGTACATTTTCTTGTGTAAAAATAGTCTATAATGTCATTTTAATGACTCTATGGTATTTTATTTTATGAATGTACCAAAATATATTTAAGGAATCTTATTGGAAATTTATATTATTTATAAAATTTTGCTAGTATAACCATTTGTGTACATCTGTAGACTTCAACTATTTCCTTAGGATAAGTTCTCAAACGTGAAATTGTTGGGAGAAATGACATACACACTTCAAAAACTTGATATACACTTCAAATTGCTATAATAAGGGATATAATGATTTACATGCCCACCAGAAAAATATGAGAGTGACTGCCTGCTTTTTGACATTCAATAGGAGGGAATTTTAAAAAGTAGAACAATAGCTCTTGGTTACCATCTGGGTATAAAGAAGAGAGGAGAGATAAGGAATACTCCTGGGTTTGGGGCTCTGGCAACTGGAGGAAGAGTAGTTCTACCAGCTGAGATTTGGAATTGCAGATCAGAAAGAGATTCAGAGTTCATATGGGGACAAAAATATTCAAGGACTCCCAAGAGATATCTGGTGAGTAGTTGGATATACTTAAGTGAAGCAAAGGGAAGAGGTTTGGCCTGCAAATACAGATTTTGAAATCAACATACCAGTGGTAGCTAAAGTCATAGGAGTGAATGAGATCGCCGAGGAAGAGTAAGGAGGTGGTCAAGGGTGGACTTTAGAGAATATTGATTATTTAAGAGGAAAGTAAAGGAAGAAGAGCCATAAAAGGAGACAGGGTGATGGGAGGAAAATCAAAGAGAAACCAACAAAAACAGCATTGTTAGACAAAGGTCAGAGTCAGATGTCGACACAGACATGGATCTCTTGAATGTAGCAACCCTTAGTAATCAGACCAGACAGCTTCAGTGAGTGGAGAGGTGTGAAAGCCAGATAGCAGTGAGATTAAAAATGAAGGAAACTCTTCTCCTTCTGGTATTATGGTGACCCAGAAACTCTAAAGGGCCCTCCTGCTTCAAAACAACTAGGATCTTGTGTAACAATTTTTATTTTGTTTTGGACTCTCATGGAGGTGAGTGGTAAGCATACTTAAAAGGATGCCCTGAGGATGAATGCCAATATCAGCATGATAAGCAGGAGTTTATAAGTTAGATGAAAGATGAAGAAACTAAATCTTAAACTCCAAACTGAACCAGAAAATTTAGTGATCTCTGGCTCCCTGCCCCCACAACACACATACACGCACACATGAACACATGGATGAATGCATATCTTCTGTAGTGGAAAATATCCTGAATGTAGGCTTCCAAGTATCCTTCAGAGTAAAGTCAATCAAAGCTGAGTGCACAATAAGAGATCAAAGGAAACAAACCACCATATGTCAGTCAGCAGAAACAACAAACAACAGACTAAAACCTCCAAGGACTTCAGATATTGGAATTAACAGTTAAATAATGCAAAATAATTATTATGAAATATTAAAAATAAAATGTGAAATCATCAAAATGAGCAAGCAACAAGTGATTATACTTTTTTAAAGACCAGACAAATGTAAAAAAGAACCAAATGGAAATTTTAGAAATAAAAAATATATGTGTTAAAACCAAAAACTCAAAAAAATAAAAATAAAAAATAAAACCAAAAACTCAGTGAATGGGTCAAAGGGCAGATTAAACATAGCTCAGGAGCATCAGTGAAATGACACAAAGAAATAGAAAGACATTCCCTGCTCATGGATTAGAAGAACAAATATTGTTAAAATGTCTCTACTATCCAAAGCAACCTACAGATTGAATGAAATCTCTATCAAAATACCAACAGCACTTTTCATAGAACTAAATAAACAATTCTAAAATTTGTATGGAGCCCCAAAAGACCCCAAAAAGCCAAGGCAATTTTTATAAAGAAAAGCAAGCTGGAGGCATCACAATTCTGGACTTCAAATTATATTAAAAGCTATAGCAATCAGAGGCACCTAGGTGGCTCAGTCTGTTGGTCAACTGACTTGATTTCGGCCCAGGTCATGATCTTATGGTTCATGGGTTCAAGCCCCACGTTGGCCTCTGCACTGACAATGTGGAGTCTGCTTGGGATTCTCTGTCTCCCTAGCTCTCTACCCTTCCCCCTGGCTTGTGCTGGCTCTCTCAAAATAAACAGATAAACACTTATTTAAGCTGTAGTAATCAAAATAGTATGGTGCTGGCACAAAAATAGACACAAAACAATACAACAGAATAGAAAACCGAGAGATAAACCCACAACTATATGGTCAATTAATCTTTGACAACGCAGGAAAGAATATCCAATGGGAAAAAGACAGTCTCTTCAACAAATGGTGCTGGGAAAACAGGACAGCAACATGGAACAGAAAGGAACTGGACCACTTTCTTACACTACACAGAAAAACAAGTTCTAATGGATTAAAACCTAAATGTATGACTTGAAACCATAAAAATCCTAGAAGAGAACACAGGTAGTAGCCTCTGCCACTGGCTGTAGCAATATTTTTCTAGATATGTCTCTTGAGGCAAGGGAAACAAAAGCAAAAGTAAACTATTAGGTCTACATCAAAATAAAAAGCTTCTGCATGGCAAGGAAACAATCAACAAAACTAAAAAGCAACCTACAGAGGGCTCCTGGGTGACTCAGCCAGTTAAGCTTCAGACTCTTGGTTTTGGCTCAAGGCATTATCTCGTGGTTTGTGGGATCAAGCCCTGAATGGGGTTCTGCACTGGCAGTGTGTAGCCTTCTTGGGATTCTCTCTCTCTCTCCCTCTGTCCCTCACCCAATCTCAAATAAGTAAACTTTAAAAATTAAAAAAAAAAAAAAAATGGGGGCACCTGGGTGGCTCAGTCAGTTAAGTGTCTGACTCTAGATTTTGGATCAGGACATGATCTCATGGTTCATAAGTTTGAGTCCCACATCGGGCTCCACACTGGCAATGTGGAGCCTGCTTGGGATTCTCTCTCTCCCCTTCTCTCTGCACTTCCCAGCTTATGCGTGCTCTCTCTCTCTTGCTCTCTCTCTCAGTATCTAAACTTAAAAATCTTTTTAAACTTTTAATTTAAAAAAATGTTAAAGGAAATCTGAATGAGAGAAGGTATTTGCAAATGACATATCCAATAAAGGGTTAGTATCTAAAATATATAAAGAACTTTTAAAACTCACCCACAAAACAAATAATCCAATTTTTAAATGGGCAGAAGACATGAACAGATATTTCTCCGAGGAAGACATACAGATGACCAACAGACACATGAAAAGGTGTTCATTATCACTTACCATCAGGGAAATGCAAATCAAAACTACAATGAGCTATCACCTCACATCTGTCAGAACGGCTAAAATCAACAACACAAGAAACAACAGTTGTTGGTGAAGATGTGGAAAAAGGAGAACCCTCTCACACTGTTGGTGGGAATGCAAACTGGTACAGCCACTGTGTAAAACAGTATGGAGGTTCCTCAAAAAATTAAAAATAGAACTACCAAATGACCCAGCAACTGCACTACTAGGTATTTACCCAAAGAATACAAAAACACTAATTCAAAGGTATATAGGCAGCTCTATGGTTTATAGCAGCATTATTTACAATAGCCAAGATATGGAAGCAGCCTAGGTGTCCATTGATTGATGAATGGATAAAGATGTGGTATATATATACATATAAATATACAATGGAGTATTATTCAGCCAATAAAAAAGAATTAAACCTTGCCATTTGTAACAATATGGATAGAGCTAGAGAGTATAATACTAAGTGAAATAGAGAAAGACAAATACCATATGATTTCATTCATGTGGAGAAACAAAACAAATGAGCAAAGGAAAAAAGAGAGACAACCCAAGAAACAGATTCTTAACTATAGAGAGCAGAGTGATAGTAATCAGGGCGGAGTTGGGTTAGGAGATGGGTTAAATAGATAATAGGGATTAAAGAGTGTACTTGTTGGAATGAACTTTGGGTGATGCATAGAATTGTTGAATCACTATATTATACACCCGAAACTAATACAATACTGTATCTTAACTAACTGGAATTAAAATTAAAATTTTGTTTTAATGTCAGTGAAATGAAAGAGCAAAAGAAATTTCCCAGAATGCAGTACAGAGACCAAGTGTTAAAAAATATAAAAGAAACATTAAGCAATATATGAAAAGACAGGAGAAGATCCCATATACATCTACTCAGAGTCTCAGAAGGAAAGGAGAATAAGCATTATCTGAAGAGAAAAAGGCTCCAAATTTTCCAGAACTAATGAAAGAAATGAATTCACAGATATAGAATTAAATAGAAAGAATTTCACACTTTGGTACCTCACAGTGGAACTTTGTTAACACTGGCTTAAAAAAAGACCTTAAAAAAAAAAAAAAAAAAAAAAGAGATGACCTTAAAAACAGGCAGAGAAAAATTATTTTCAAAGCCTCTTCCTTTCAAGAACAAAAGAAAAAAATAAACACTCATCAGGCAAACGAAGACTAAAATGTTTACTGCCATCAGACTTGTAATAAAGAAACTTCTAAAGGATATACTTTGGGGAGAAGGAAAGTGACCACAAAAGGAAGGTCTGAGATGCAAGAAGGAATGATGACCTAAGAAATTAGTAAACACGAGATAAATTTAAGCAACCAATGTCAATGAAAATAATTGTGATTTTTAATTTGTTAATTTAAGGAAAGAGGCAAAATTTGGAAAACAATATAAGTTGTATATTGGAAAAGCAATATCATGTAAGATGCACAGGTAAGAAAGGAATTTAAAAAAACTATTTACAGATGATACAGTTGTATACAGAGAATCTACAAATTTTTAGAATAAGAATTTAGAAAGTTGGGTGAATATAAGATAAAAAGTCAATGACATTTCTTTCCATCAACGACAAATACTTAGAAAGCATTATCTTTTAAAGTTTTCATGTATTTATTCATTTTAAGTAATCTCTGCACCCAACTTGCAGCTCAAACTCACAATCCTGAGATCAATAGTTGTGTGATTTTCCTACAGAGGCAGCCAGGCACTCCACGAAGCATAACTTAAAATGTATATCTCTATATATGTCTATAGGGGCACCTGGATGGTTCAGTCAGTTAAGCATCCGACTCTTGATTTTGGCTCAGGTCATGATCTCACTGTTCATGAGATCAAGCCCTCCATCGGGCTCTGTGCTGTGGAGAAACTGCTTGGGCTTTTATCACTCCCTCTCTTTCTGCCCCTCCCTCACTCATGCTTTCTCCTTCTCTCTCAAAAATAAACATTTTAAAAAAACAAAATTAAAATATATATACACAGATACATACATACATACATGTATATCATTCTAGCAACAAGAAATAAAAGTAAGTAGAAGTAAATCTAACAATGTGTATAAAACTACATGGATAATATAAAACTTTGAATAATTAAGAAAATAAATAAATGGAGAGGTATAACATGCTTTTGGATAGGAAGAATGACCAACATAAAAATTCAAAGCAATCCTAAACAGAATTTTTTGAAGAATTTGAAAAACTGTCTCTAAAATTTATAGAGGGGTGCCTGGTTGGCTCAGTCAGTAAAGAAGGCAACTCTTGATCTCGAGGTCATGAGTTTGAATACCACATTGGGTATAGAGATGACTTTTTAAAAAATTAAAATTTATAGAGAAAAGCAGAGGCTCCAGAAATAACTAAAACACACCAGAGAAGAAGGAGATTTGCCCAATCAGATATTAAAATTATCACCAAGCTACAGAAATCTATAAAGCATAGTATTACTGTAGGGATAGCCAACTTGACTGATAGAGAATGAAACAGATCAGATAAGGAGCCATATATCTGTGAGAACAATATGCAACAGAGATTATTGAAAGTAAAGCTATGGGAAAAGATAGATCAGACTGGGGGTAGCATTGCAAATCGATAGGTGGGGGGAGAGATAGACTATTCAATGAGGCAATCAAATGTCCATATGGATAAAAAGAAAACTGATTTCTAACTCATACCAAATTCCAATAGCAATTCCTGACAGATTAAAGACTTAAATATGGAAAATAAAACTATAGATTTTAGAAGAAAATATGGGACATTATCCATTATCTTAATGGGATATCTCCATTATCTTAATTTTTAAAAAATATTTTTATTTATTTCTGAGAGAGAGGCAGCATGAGCAGGGGAGGGTCAGAAAGAGAGGGAGATACAGAATCCGAAGCAGGCTCCAGGCTCTGAGCTAGCTTTCAGCACTGAGCTGAAACCCATGAACGTGAGATCATGACCTGAGCTGAAGTCAAACGCTTAACAGACTGAGCCACCCAGGCGCCCTTATCTCCATTATCTTAGAGTATGATAGTATTTCTTAAACAAGTTACAAAAGTACTACATAAAAGATTAATAAATTCACATATGTTAAAATTAACATGTCTGTTCACTAAAAGACACTATAAAGAAAATGAAGATACAAACCACAGAGAGGAAATATTTGCAACATGTAATTGACAAGGGATTAGTATATGGAATATACAACTATAACGCTCTGAGTTGAAATTGCACATATGTATTTTGACTCTCTCCTGAAACTCTAAAACTCCTATAAATGGGTATTTAACATATAAACTCACAGGAGTAGTGAGAGAGAAGGGACCAATGGTTGCAAAATTTCAGAAGCTTGAAAGTACAATAAATAAGTAGTATCTGTCAGCAGATCTGAGAAAGCTGAACCTAAAGCCAGCAGCGAGTGCACAAGACATAATTCAACTTAAAACTGCAGAATTTTCAAAAAACCTCAGGAATTGGTAATACTAGGCTTCTCTGGAAATGAAGATGGGAAAGAACCAAGGCTAAAATAAGGATGATTTGAAAACCATTTAAGAAGCAGTTAAACCCAGGGCACCTGGGTAGCTCTGTCAGTTTAGCATCTGACTCTTGATTTCAGCTCAGGTTATGATCCCAGGGTCATAAGACTGAGACTCACTTCTGTGCAGCTCTGTGCTGGGCATGGGGCCTGCTTGGGATTCTCTCTCTCCCTCTGCCCCTCTGCCCCACTCACTCTGTCTCTAAAAACAAACAAAAGAAAAAACAAACATCTAAACACCCACTAATCCCCTCTTCTATTACATGCCATGGGGTGACTGCCTGCCCCATCTCTGCAAAAGTTAGAAGGCTTATCTTTTGGCAAGGATTTCAGGACTGGGGATACCAGTCGAGAGCAGGGTACCATATTGAAAACAGGTGAACCTCTACATACTGAATGCTAAACCCCCACCAGCAGCCCTCTTCTCTAATAGATTCTCAGAACACTGGCAGCTAGATCACTACCCAGCCAGAGGCCAGAGACTGAATCTCTTCTGAAAGATCTGATCAGCCCAAGAGGAAAGATCTATAGATACTGACAGAATTTGACAAAAGTAGTTTAACCAAGCCATCCTACAATGATGCTTATGGTTGATAAAGCCCACCCACAACTCAAAGCCTCCAGTAAGCTTTTATAGTCTCCTATTCTTAAACATGAGCAGACAATAAAAATACAGACATCTGAGTAAAGCCTCTAAGGGAAAAATTGATTATTTCAATGAGTTCTTTTAAATGACTCTGTGTGTGGGGCGCCTGAGTGGCTCAGTCGGTTAAGCGTCCAACTTCGGCTCAGGTCATGATCTCACGGTTCGTGGGTTCGAGCCCCGCATCGGGCTCTGTGCTGACAGCTAGCTCAGAGCCTGGAGCCTGCTTCACATTCTGTGTCTCCCTCTCTCTCTGACCCTCCCCTGCTCACACTGTCTCTCTCTCTCAGAAATAAATAAAACATTTAAAAAATAAATAAATAAATAAATGACTCTGTGTGTGTGTGTGTGTGTGTGTGTGTGTGTAAAGGCCAAGTCATGAGACTCTTTCATCCATATGGAGTATGACTGTGCAGGGATCTGCCCACAAAACAAAACCTCAGCTGGGCACAGAGATCCAAGAAACCCCTCAGCTGAGAGGTTTTCAGGGCAATAGGGGCACCAGGTCTAATCTTGGCCAAGAGAAGACTTTGCTCTCCAAATCATAAGGGAGAGCTGTGGACAGCAGTTCATATCCCAGCACCTCGCTGCCCACTGTTAGGAAGTCCTTTCTGGTCTCTTGACTTTGCTGGTTGTCCCACCTCTGTAACCCAGCTGCCTTTTCACAGCAGCTGCTTGCAGAGATCTATTGGTTCACAGCTAATTTGGTATTCTGCCCTCAGCTGAGAACAAGGGAGCCCCAAATGTAGGTCATAATCAGGAATTCCACAGATCTAGCCCAACAAAGGGTTGAAGGAGATAAGACTAAGACGAGGTAAACCCCAAGAAGCAGAGGGACCCAGGGCCACAAACAAGATCAGGAAAAAGTTCAGAGTAGAATAAGGACCAGGGCAAAGTGAATGCCAGAGTCAAGAGGATTATCAGTATCAAGATCAGAGCCACAGTAGAATCAGGATCAGACTGGAGTCAGGGAATTTGATTTTAAATTAGGTGTCCTTCCAGCCCCATCCTACATATCCTTTAAGGAGCCAGATTCCCAGAGAGCATTCCCTGTCCAAAATACCTGCAAAGGGCAGCTGGATCCCAGGACAGCCAGCTTTTCCTCAGCTCCAGGTTATACCAGGGGCCTATTAGTCTGCTGGATACCCAGGCCCAGCTCCCAGATAGCACACAGTTTGGAAGAAAGGGGACATGAACACACAGCTCTGCCCTTAAAGAGCTCCCAGTCAAGGAAAAGACAGAAATTAGAACATCAGAAAAGCACTCTGAGAACAAATGCCTGGTTCTAAGCCCGAGCCTGAGATAAAAAGAAAGGAGTAAAGTGTAATTCAAACAAAAAGCTATGCAGAGGGGGCCAAGACTGGCAAGGGAATCCCTCTGGCATAGGAAGGAGTGGTGAGGGCCCACCTGGGCTGACTTTCTCAATAGGGGCTGGATCTGGGTCCAGCAGGACACCAAGGCTGGGGCCTCTACACACCTAGCTATTTCCTCCCCGTTCCCTTTGCCTAGGGCCTGACTCAGACTATGCAGCGCCACGTGGATCCCGAAGCCCTGCAGAAGATGGTCAAGTGTGCCTTGCAGGACTACACCTATAAGGGTTCCATAGCAGGCCACCCCTACTTTCCTGAGAAATACTGGCTCTGTCAAGAGGAAGGTAGGGCCTCACCCCTTACTCAACTCTGGCCCCACTCAGTGACCTCAACAATGACCCTTAACCTTAGCCCAACATGGATCCTGATGTCCTCCCTGATCCCATATCAACTTTATCCCCACCCAAAATCTGGGCTTCTCCCATCACCTCCATCCCAGCTTGACTCCCAACCACCTGACCTGACCCTATTCCTGACTCCTTAGAGGGGGAGATCCACAAGAAGATGTGGTTTATCTATACCATGGAATACTACGTGGCAATGAGAAACAATGAAATCTGGCCATGTGTAGCAACATGGATGGACATTGAGGGTGTTATGCTGAGCGAAATAAGTCAGGCAGAGAAGGACAAATATCATATGTTTGCACGTATAGGAGGATTAGGAGGAACTTGACGGAGGAACAAGGGGTAGAAGAAGGGCGGAAATGGTGGGGGAAAGGGAGAGAGGCAAACCATGAGAGACTCTTGAATGCTGACAAAAACTGAGGACTGATGGATGTGGGGGGGAGGAGGGGATGGGCATGGAGGAGGGCACTTTGCGGATGAGCACTGAGTGTTATGTAGAAACTAATTTGACAATAAACTATTTGTAAAAAAAAAAAAGAAAAAGAAAAAAATAATTATCATCAATTAAAAAAATAGAATAAAAAAAAAAAAAAGAGGGGGAGATCCAGACCCTGCCTTCTGGGAGTTTCCTATCTGTGCCAAAGAACCAGAAGACACCTGGGTCTTATCCCTAGAGAGATGGAGGGAGTATTAACCTCCTCCAAACAAATCCTTCCCGGTATATTCCAGTGCCATCTTTTCCCATCTTCTTAGTGACTCTGTTCTATCACTGGCCCCATCTCTGCTGCCTCTCTCTGCCCTACCAGACCTCTTTCCCCTCAACCTTGAAGCCTCTTCTAATCCCTTCCTTCCTAAAAATTCTCTTAGTCTTCCCCTTTTCAACCAAGATTTTTGGAAACATAGTCTATACTCAGTGTCTCTACTTCCTCACTCTTTTTACACCTTATGACAAATTATCTTTCCCGTTTGGTTAGATGTTTTTGATGTCTCCCTGTACATTCCAAAAGAGCAGAGTCTTGTTTGATTTACAGCTGTGCCCCTCTGTCTAGAACACCATCAGGCCTCATAAGTATGTATTGAATTAATTGATGATAAATCTTTATCCAGCTGAAATTGAGAGTCAGCATCTCCTACACTCAAACACTAAAACTGCTCTTGTGTAGTTCTAATTACCACATCCATGGGATTCTTCTATTTTTACCTTTTGAGAACTATACTATGCATTTCACTCTCTGACCATTCTCTACTTCTTGAAATTCCTTCCTTCCTCAGCTTCTCTGATGCCTCAATTGCCTGGGTCTCTTATCCCCCCATCCTGGAAATGTGGGGTTCCTCAGGATGCTAATCTGAGCTCTCTTCTTACTCCTAAGACAATTTTATCTAACAATGTCTTAACCAACAACTCTAAGTCTTTATTTCTACCCTTAACTTCTCACCAGAATTCCACTCTCCATCTGATTATAGTTAACTTCACCTGAATGTCCCCAAACACCTCAAACTTAGTTTGTCCAACTCACCAATCTGAACTCCAAACCCCAACACACTGTCCCACACATATACATACCTGCTCTTCCTCTAGGGCTCCTACACCTCCTTTCCTGGTGTCTCTCATGTGTGTTCTTTCAGAGTGTTAGGGTAGTAGATCACAGATGGCCTTTAGAACAGACTTAGATGACTGGATGAGTGAGGCTTTGAAGGATTTTTAGGTAGAGAAGTGTCTTGGTCAAATTTTAGTTTGTGAAAATCAATGTGGAGATTGGATTTTAGGATTTCAGGAAAAGGCAGGGAGGTTACTAGGCTAATTGTAATAATAGTTTTCTATGTGCCAGGCATTGTTTTAAGTGTTTTACATATATTAACTCATTGAAATCTCACAACAACCCTGTAAGGTAGATCATACTATTACTCCATTTTAAAATTGAAGATATTGAGACACAGTGAAATTAATTAATCCAGTCAAGGTCATATAGAGTTAATATTTGGCAGAGCTGATATTTCAACCCCAAATGTCTGTGGAGTCCATTCTATTAACCATAACATGATATTATCTCCTACGTATGCACTGCAGAGATACAGGGGTAGAATCACGGGGGACTGGAATAGGGGATAGATTCAAGTGATTTTAAGGAGGCAGAATAAGCAAATTTTGGAGCCTGGATGTGGAAGATGAGAGGGAGAAATTGGGAGGAGGATTCATTTTCAGGTTGGTTGATTCATAGAGGGTGGTGCCAGTATGGAAAGTGATCAGTGCAAAGGATCCAAACCCACTTGGAAGCGTGCCTTAAGTGAAAAATGGCCTATATCTCAGTGTCTAAATCTAGGGACAGGCTAAGCTTGACTGGCCTGAGGGATATTAGTAAGAGTCCAGCTTTGTCCTGGGGATCAGAGGAGAAACCTCTAGGGGGACCTGAATCTTGGGGTAGAATAAGGAGTAACAAAGTTTTATGTCTCCACCCCTATGATCAAGTAGACAAATGCAACCCATACTACCTATGTGGTGACCAGTGTAACACATGGAGAATGGGACCTTACAACTGTACCAGCTGGAACAAATATACTACATGCCTTCCCCGGCTACCTAAGGTATCTACTGTGACCAACATGGATGCCGGGGGTCTGGGACACACACCTTCCTCCACCTCTAAACCACAGTGACTGATATTTCACCATTAATTCCTCATCCCTTTCCCACCAACAATGTTCCAAGGCTCTTTCCCAAGTGTGAAACTAGAGTTTGTATTTTCTAGAAGAGAAGGGAGCCCAGGAATGGAGCTGTATGAACAAGTCCTGGTCCCCTGGATCTCAAACTCTGGCCGGGCTCTGTGGGGGACACAACTAGTGTGCACTCCCTGACCTGCTACCTTCCTGAAGCTTGCCACCTGGCCCCTTCCCACAAGGTCTAGCCAAAGAGCCAATGACCTGCTCCACTCTCCTCTCCTTTGTGATGTGAGCATGGACAATTGGAGGGAGATCAAGGCCACCCAGTGGCAGTGTAGATAGATACAGAAGAGTCTTCCAGGGAGACAGGAAGGAGCCCAGGCCAGAGGAAAGAGGAAATTTGAGAGGGTGGGAGGCCAGAGCAGAGGTTCTTTGACTGCAGGCTGATGGCTGACCTAGGGTTTACTGAACACTTTTGAATCAGAACCTCCTCAAGAATCAGAGTCTTTCACAAGTTCTCCAGGTGATTCTGATGGGCAGGCAATATTGTAGTATTGACGCTCCCTCTCCTCAATTAGAGACACACTGAGACACAACCATACAGAAGCTAGACAGAAGTAAAACCAAAGGCAAAGGCTGAGGCAGGATTGCCAGAGGTCCAGGTCCAGACCCCTCCGCCTACTGCTCCACTTCCTTCCCTCCCTGCCCGCTCCCCGGAGGGGGAGTAAATGCGTTGCCGCGTGCCAGTCCTGAACACTCAGGGCCTGGGAGAGTAGGAGATCATCTGCAGGGCGGGAGAAGACGTGGTCTGGGACTGGTCTGGAGGTTCAGGGAGGACTCCCAAAAGGAGAAACTCTTCCAGGTTAGAGTTTGAGGTACCATGTGTGCCACTTCCAGGAGGCTGGAATGGAGACAGCTGTTCGAGGAATGCCCTTGCGGTGCCCTCCTAAGCCGGAACGACTCAATGCCTACGGTAACAGATGATGATGGGGGGGGTGATGGGGTAAACCAGAAGGACGGCCGAGATGGGACCTGGGGGACTGGGCAGAGGATAAAGGTCCTGTAGAGGGTATAATCCTGTCTCTATCTGTCCCTGTTTTTGTTTCCATCTCTTCCTGTCTCAACCTTGTCTCTTCCCTTTCCTGTAACTCTGTGGGTCTCCCGGGCTTGGGGCCGCGGGCGTAGAGCGTGAGGTGGTGGTGAACATGTTGAATTCGCTGTCACGGAACCAGCCGCTGCCGCAGATCACACCCCGATGCGGGTGCGTGGACCCGCTGCCGGGCCGCCTACCCTTCCAGGGTTATGAAAGCGCTTGCTCAGGCCGCCACTACTGTCTACGCGGGATGGACTACTGCGCCACCAGAGCACCCTGCGCGCCACGCCGCCACCGGCCTTTGTGCGCAGAGCAGCCTACTGTAAGGTTCGCCGGGCCGCTCCAGCCATAGACGGGCCCCGCCCCCGAACAAGCCCCGCCCCCCGGGTCCAGCCTACCCAGTCCGCGCGCGCCCTATCCCTCACCGTTTCCAGCTCTGCCCTACCCTATGCCAGACCCGACCCCGCCTGCAGCCGCCTCTACACCCTTACTGGGCCCCGTCCTGTCCTGCCCGCCGGCCCCAGGGCCTGCGCTGAGCACTGAAACCGGAGAACTTGCATAAGGATCCCCCCAGGTTCCTGCCTCTATCCGTCCCGAACTGGGCTCAGTCAACCTGGCTCCTGTACCTGTTCTAGAGGCCTCACCGGAAAGTTGTGGGTTTTGTTTTGTTTTTATTTTTGGTTTTTCTTTGTTTTGCTGAAGAAACCCTCTGCACACCAGTCGGTTGGATCCCCATTCCACACCTCGTTCCCTACCTGGACACCCGGTCCTGGGGACTCAGGTTCTAGCCTGCGGAGTGCCATGTGTCCTCAAAAAAAGAGGCCTGTGTTCCTGAGTTTCGGTCACTGTCGATAATGGGAAGGGTCATTGCCCCGTGTTAGGTGAGCAAGGAAATCATAACCGCATTACCAGAGGAGTCCTGGCCTCGGAGCTCTGCACCACCTCTGAAAGTGGAGAATTTAGCGTGTTACTGTCGAGGAAACTGAGGCCCGAGCCCTTAGCTACAACCCAAACTGCAGCGCAACCTTCTCCCTGCACCAGGTGGCAATCAAGGCGGACTGAGCCTGGGAGAACTCCAAAGTCCGCGTGGGTCTAGAGAGCTTAGGAGAGGAAGGGGATCCTGGATCCTAACCCATGGTGACCCGCCCCCTGACCCCTCCGCCCTTTCCCAGAGTCTGATTCATTGTGCGAGGCTGAGTCTCATCCCTCACAAGGGCAGAAGGGCGAGTGGGGAGCGAGAAAGTGCCTGCGCCTTAGAAATGCCGTTAGTGCTGGAATAACTGCCCTTCAGTGGAGAGGATCCGGGGTCTCCCAGGTCTTCAACGACTGGAGCCCGACCCTCCCGAGTCCAGCGTGCTCCATGGCCCAGCCTGGGCGGCAGAAACGAGGCTTAACGAGGATAGGGACTTTTCAGATGTCTTCCCAGAGGCGTGGCTTCGATGGGGTCTTGAAGGGCCAAGAGGTAGGAGGGGAGGATCTCCGAGCCACAGGACTGACACCTGAAGCGCCGCTCAGAGCCTTGGTGTGGGTTTGGGGATACGATTAAATCAGAAGGCCCGACGTCCTCCTACCCATAATTTCCTTCTCCAGGAGTGTATCGCCCTGCGAGCACCGGCCCGGAATGCAATGTGCTGTTATAACTCCCCCGCCGTCATACTACCCTTGTCTGAACCTTAGGTAAGTCTGGCACAAAGGCATCGCAAATGCTCTTGACGCAGCGGGGAACGCGGCAACAGGTTGTCCGCTGCGATGCACTGATTGGAAGCTACCACCAGGGGGCGCTAATACCATGGGGACGTCAAAGCTGGCAAGGGAATGGAGAACCCCATAAGAAAGTGCTGAGGCTGGCGTGGAAGGGTTCACAGGTTGGCAGTGGGGCTTAGACTCAAGAGATCAAGGCATTAGGTTCAGGGCTTGAAGTAAAGGATAAGAAATTAATGTTAGCGAGCGTGTATTGGGAAACAAATTTAATAATAGAATCAGAGGTCAGGAGGTCAGTGTTAGAGCATGGGGTCAGTATTAGGGGCAAATGTTGGGATACGGTTAGCACCGAGAATTGGAATCAGACCATGAGTGTCTAAAAGGACTGACCCATTTCTCCCCACAGATGGGACACAAGTCACTTCAAGAAGACTGGTGGCCCCCAAAGAAACAACTATGTCATCCACCCTGAGTTTGTGTCTGAAACCTATCCTGATTGCCACTGCTGGTAAAGCCCAGGCTGGCGGGGCCAAGGGGGCTGAGCAGTAAATAAACTCTTCACCCCAGAGGCCGCCTCCTGCATCCTTACTCAGCAGGATCTGGCAGTGAGGAGCTAGTCACTCAGGCCTCTCCCAAGCCCCCTCAACTGAGGTGCAGTTTCTCAGTCACCCTGCCCTGAGCCCTCCCTGCCCCCATCATCTCAGTGTTTCCCTTGGGTGGCTCTGAGTGCCCTCCTGATACATAACAATAGCTGGTGATCTCCTCTCCACCCAAACTAATGCGTCTACCTAGCCATGCAGGACCCTCCAGCTGACATTTCTTCAGTATCCCCCAAACCTAGATGTTCCCTCACCACCACATCTCAGTGAACCCAGAATCTTCCATTCTGCAGTCAGAGACCTTGTCCTATACCCAAACTCTTGGTCTCTTCTCCCAGAAACTCCATCACAGCCCCCCAAAAGTCTATGTTCAGACACCCTTGCTGCCCTGCCTTACCCAAGTCCAAGGGTCCAAAACATAATTTTAGAGGGTTTCATGACTACGAAATTTCAAATTACAAAACAAAGCCCTATATCTCTGTACCTCTAGAAGTAAGGGTTGGGGTGTTCTGGAATCTCTGGGATCTTTAGCATTTTTGCACCTAACTCTTCCTTGGAGCAGTGGTATGGTGGGTCACGTCCGTCATCTCACGGCCCCGTCATTTCTAACTGCTGCCGTCACGGGGTGTCGGGGAGCGGGAGAGGGCAGAGGGGGCATTGCAGAATACCAACGTCCCCAACCTCAGACACTTCTGGTCTGGTTCGGTGGAAACCAACAACTCGGGCCTCCCGACTGGTGGAACTAGCCTCCTCCCGTTGGGTCTTTAATAAGATCCGTCCTGCACCAACACTCTGAGATCGTCCGGAACCCTTTTTCCATATGAAAGAATTTTTTCCATATGAGAAATTTTTTCCACATGGAGAGCTAGTGACCGCGTTATACCGAGAAGGCCTTCACCTGCCCAAATCTGGAGAGGAAGGAATCCCAAGAGCCAACCCTGCCCCTTTACCCTTTGGCTCGTTTCTCCTCATACACATCCCAAATTTAGCCTAGAGGTGCAAGAATCCCGACAGTCGACAACTGCTCCTTCCTCCAGAACTACATTTCCCAGAAGGCCTAGGGCAGAGCCCCGCCTGCATGCTGTGAGCAACTGCCCGGCGGGGGCGGGCCTGAAGGTAGGGGGCGGAGATGGGAGACCTCCTGCTGGTGGCCCCCCAGAGTTGCCGGGAGGTGGATACAAAACAATAGAAGAAAGGTGGGGGCTAAGGGGCTGGGCCTCGTATCCACGTGACAACGTGGGCGGAGGGATCCAGCACCAGGGGTGGGGCTGGACTCCGAGGCGAGAAGTGGGACAGAACGACCGGGGCGTGGCCGAGCAGGAAGAGGGCGGGTCCCGAGGAGGGCCTCAGCTGTTCCCAGCTAGGCAGCGCCCGGCGCTGTGCTGTGGCAGCGCAACTCCAGCTAGCGTGGAGGGAATCTTCGGGAGCCTCCCTTCACCCCCACTTCTGGGGTCACTGCCGTGAGTGAGCCCAGCGGGAGGACTTGGGGGGGTGTTGAGGAAGCACACTTCCTGAACTTTAGTTCCTACTAATGAGTAGAGGGTGCGAGGCTGGACACTTGGGCCCCTCCTCAAACCGCGGTTCCCAGCGGGCAGCTGGCCCCTGGACCTCATTCTGTCCCTTCGGGCACTGTAGCTGTAGCGCTGGGTGTTGGGGGTGGAGTATTCCAAGCTGTAGGCGCAGTCACTCGATCCCTTCGGATCCTGTCATTGAGGAGGGCAGGGAGATGGGCGGGATCGCCTTTGTCATTTCTCTCCCAAACCCCCGGAATTATGTTCGACAAACGACTCAACTTGGCATGGCCTCCCTTCTTTGGGGCCAGGCCCGGCCCTACCCCTCAGATCCGGTCAGCGGCTGGCAGCCAAGACTGAAGTTGAGTGTCAAGTGGGGAAAGGCTTAGCTAGGTCAGACCCCGCCTGCCGGCATTAGCCTGTGGTTGGTCAGATGGCGGAGGCGGCAGATTACAGGGGTCTCTAACGCTGTTAACATAGGAACCACAGTTCCTCCTCCACAGCTCCGGTACCAGATGCCATTAAAATTGCCCCTGTTCTACTCCCAAGTAGCCTTCCTGGAGCAAGTAGCAGCGTCAGTCCTTGAGAAGATAGGCTTCACTATGCACACATTCACCTGATGGGAGCCTGTCCCACCCTCTGGCCCACAGAGCTCCTTTCCTCTGCTGCATTCAGCCAGTGGGACCATTATCTCCCATCTCTTTAAAATTATGCTGTGGAAGGTTAAGCTAGGATTTTGGATTAGGCAACCTTGCTACCTGGTGACTTCAAACAAGTTCCTTTTTCTGTTTGGGCAAGTTTCTTCATCTGTAGAATAGGCACTATAGCCAGGCCTCTCGTTCAGTATTGTTAGAGTTGGGTGCTGTGGTGGCATTTGGGAGCCCAGGACAGGACCTGCATTGAGTGGGTGCCTAGGCCTGTGGGTTTCTGTCCTTCACAAAAAAGCCCAGAAAACAAAACAAAAAACCTTGGAACCCTAGAACATTAAGATTCTCAGAACCTGTTGAAAAGGGTTCTTGAGGTCATCTTGGTGGCCTCTCTCTGCCTCCAGGTGTAATGAGATGGGCTGACTTAATAAGAAAGTTTTGAGGATGAGAGGTTCTCTGTCCTATTCAGATATGGACCCTTTCCCCTCTTTCTCTCAGTGCCCAGAATGGGGCCCCGGTTGTCCTGAATGAATGAATATAAATGTACTTTGGGTTTTGCTTAGCTTGAAGGCATCAGCTAAAGGCAACCATGTTCATTCTCTGGGAGGGCTTTTCTAACCTGTTGCTACAGGAAGGGAGGTCCGTACTGGGGTGGGGAAGTTTTGGAAGCTAAGTTGTGTGGGATGAGAGAAAGAGTAACAGGCTGTTTCAGAACAGCTGGAACTGGTCAGCTTAGGGAGTTGGGGGGAAGGAGCGCATACAATGAGGTCCTGGAACGACACCTCCCTGGAGGGGAGGGTGCATTGTAGGGAGCTGTATATTGACATTCGGGATCAAATTCTAGTCTGTACCTGTCATTCTTGGTAGTTTCTTCATGGGGGGGGGCGGTGAGGACCCCGAGCATTTTTGGCATCTCCTTGGAAATAGCTGAGAACTTTGAGACAGACACTGGCATCTAGGAGGAGGCTAATTACTATTTGCTAGTCTCCCTTTCCACTTCGTCCCAGCTGGAACAGGTGGGCAGCTGGGTGGCAGACACCGTGTGTCTGTGTGTGCACCTAGCTAGTGCTATTTCTTTGTTGAACTATGCCCTGAGGGCTGAGATAGGAAGGGTCAGCGGCCTTGAGTAGCAGATTGGGACATACACCTCCCCCCAAGTCTATGGGATTTTTTTTTTTTTTTGCAGTCCTATCTGGATGTTTAGCATACACTGTATGAGAGTGTATGTGTGCAGTATGGGGTGTCTGCTCCATGAAGAGCTGATAGATGGGGGAGAGACATTGGCCCATTATGGCTAGCTATATGGCTGAAGGATTTAGATTGGGAAAGGAATGAGTTTGGTGGTCACAGGATAGGCCAGGATGGAAATGGAATCAGAAAGGCAGATGAGGCCACGACATGCCTTGACTCTCTACTGCAAAGCTTACACTTCTGAACTTAACCCTGGGGGTCATGAGTAGCTCTCTACACTAGGAAGGGATATAGTCTCATAAGTGCTTTAAGAAGATCACCATGGTTGCCATGAGCAGAAGGCATTAGAGGAAACTGAAGTTGGAAACAGGGAGGCCTAGGGGGGAAGTATTGCAATGATATGGGGGGGAAATGACAGTGCCCAAACTAGGGCAAGGGCAGCAAGAGAGTCAGTGAGTGGTGGAGACACATCCAGGAGGTAGCTGGCCAACAGATGTGTTGCCGGGAGGAGAGAGCAGGAAGGTTGGCAGGGAAATGGACTTGCTGATCAATTATTGAAAACAGGGTAGAATTTGAGAGAGCAAAGAAAGGATGGCTTGAGAAGTCACCATGGCCTCCATGCTAGACTCTTTACCCCAGCCCTAATGTCCAGACTCAACCCTGACTCTCTCCAAACCAGGCCCAAGACTGAGTGTAGCTTTGGATATCTTCTCTAATCTCTAGATTTAATCTGACTTTTGACTCAAGATTAAATTCCATGCCTGAGATGTTCCCCCTTCTTCTCTCCTCTCCCCCTCTGGGGACAGGGAAGCCAGCCTACTACCCTGTTAAAGGTCTGAAGGAGATGGTTGGATTATCTTCCCTCTCCCACCATGGCCCTCTCCAGATCCTTCCCCTTCTCTTCAACCTGAACTGCACCCATGTGTGATCCAGGGAGGCCTAACTAATTCTGTGATTCTAGACAGCTCCCTGCCTGGGTTTGTTCCTTCACTAGGGAAATGAGGATGCATGCCATTTGCCCCTCCCCATTCAGAGTCCTGACTAATTTTTGCAAAAACTGGGCTCATGAGAAAGAGTGGGTAAGATACAGATAGATGGTCCTGTTATGGGTCAAACCTTTAGTCTCAGACCTTACATCCCAGTAATACAACCTTCCCAAAGTATATACCTCTTCTTTCTTGCTGCAGCAAAGGGAAATTCTATGGCATGAGAAAGCTCAGTTCTACTTCACTCTTTCCGCTTCCAGAATCAGGCAAGCCAGGTTCAGACACGCCTTGTTGGGTGGTCCCACTACCCACTCCTTCCATAACTGGGGGCTGATGCCCCAGAACCCTCAGGAGAAGAGCCAAGCCTATCCCCGCCGCCGCCCTGGGAGCCACACAGACCATAAGAGTCCCAAGGCCATCGCAGGCGCAGCTATGTACACCTTCTTGCCTGATAATTTCTCGCCTGCCAAGCCCAAGCCGTCCAAAGAGCTGAAACCACTGCTAGGCTCCGCGGTGCTGGGGCTGTTGCTGGTGTTGGCTGCGGTAGTGGCCTGGTGCTACTACAGCGCCTCTTTACGCAAAGCAGAACGCCTGCGGGCGGAGCTGCTGGACCTCAATAGAGGCGGCTTCTCCATCCGCAACCAGAAGGGTGAGCAAGTCTTCCGACTGGCCTTCCGCTCAGGCATGCTGGACCTTGACTCCTGCAGCCGCGATGGTGCCCTGCTCGGCTGTTCTCGGACAGCCGATGGGCGCCCGCTGCACTTCTTTATCCAGACTGTGAGGCCCAAGGACACGGTGATGTGCTACCGTGTGCGCTGGGAGGAGGCAGCTCCGGGGCGCGCAGTGGAACATGCCATGTTCCTGGGCGATGCAGCGGCACACTGGTACGGCGGTGCTGAGATGAGGACCCAGCACTGGCCTATCCGCCTGGATGGCCAGCAGGACCCACAGCCCTTTGTCACCAGTGATGTCTACTCCTCTGACGCCGCATTTGGAGGCATCCTTGAACGCTACTGGCTGTCATCGCGTGCTGCTGCCATCAAGGTCAACGACTCAGTGCCCTTCCACCTGGGCTGGAACAGCACCGAGCGCTCGCTGCGGCTGCAGGCACGCTACCATGACACTCCCTACAAGCCACCTGCCGGCCACTCCGCAGCGCCAGAGCTCAGCTACCGTGTGTGTGTCGGCTCCGACGTCACTTCAATCCACAAATACATGGTTCGACGCTATTTCAACAAACCATCAAGGGTGCCAGCACCCGAGGCCTTCAGGGACCCCATCTGGTCCACATGGGTGCTGTATGGGCGTGCCGTGAACCAGGACAAAGTGCAGCGTTTCGCCCAGCAGATCCGCCAGCACCGATTCAACAGCAGCCACTTGGAAATAGATGACATGTACACACCTGCCTACGGAGACTTCGACTTTGACGAGGCCAAGTTCCCCAATGCCAGTGACATGTTTCGCCGTCTGCGCGATGCCGGGTTTCGCGTCACGCTCTGGGTTCACCCGTTTGTGAACTACAACTCATCGTGCTTTGGTGAGGGTGTAGAACGCGAGCTGTTCGTACGCGAACCCACTGGCCGGCTGCCCGCGCTTGTGCGCTGGTGGAATGGCATCGGCGCGGTGCTGGACTTCACACGCCCCGAGGCTCGAGACTGGTTCCAGGGACACCTGCGGCGGCTGCGCTCCCGCTATGCTGTGGCCTCCTTCAAGTTTGATGCAGGAGAGGTCAGCTATTTGCCGCGGGACTTCAGCACCTACAGGCCGCTGTCCGACCCCAGCATATGGAGCCGACGCTACACTGAAATGGCGCTGCCCTTCTTCTCTCTGGCAGAGGTCCGCGTAGGCTACCAGTCACAGAACATCTCATGCTTCTTCCGCCTAGTGGACCGCGACTCGGTGTGGGGCTATGATCTGGGGCTGCGCTCGCTCATCCCCGCGGTGCTCACTGTCAGCATGCTGGGCTACCCATTCATCCTGCCTGATATGGTGGGTGGAAACGCGGTGTCTGAGCGCACAGTAGGCGGTAGCGAAGTGCCCGAACGTGAGCTCTATGTGCGCTGGCTGGAGGTGGCCGCCTTCATGCCCGCTATGCAGTTCTCAGTCCCGCCTTGGCAATACGACGCCGAAGTGGTGGCTATCGCTCACAAGTTTGCCGCGCTGAGGGCCTCACTGGTAGCGCCGCTATTGCTTGAGCTGGCTGGTGAGGTCACCGACACAGGCGACCCCATCGTGCGCCCCCTCTGGTGGATTGCGCCAGGCGATGAGACGGCACACCGCATCGACTCTCAGTTCCTTATCGGAGACACGCTGCTGGTGGCGCCCGTACTGGAGCCAGGCAAGCAGGAGCGAGACGTCTACCTGCCCGCAGGCAAGTGGCGCAGCTATAAGGGCGAGCTTTTTGACAAAACCCCAGTGCTGCTTACCGATTACCCTGTCGACCTGGATGAGGTTGCCTACTTCATCTGGGCATCCTGACCCAACCCACGACCCAGGAACCCCACAGCCCTAACCTCTGTCTTCATGCAGGCCTCTAACCCTCCTTCACAACCACACTGTGCATCCCCGGGAAGTCCCCACCTGGGCAGTTCCTGCTAAGTGGGAGCTGACATAGATGTGTCCCAGCCAGCTCCTGTAGGGCCAGGTGAGGGGGCGCTGAAGCAACTTCCCATTTCAATGCACTATCCTAAAGACACTCTTTCCCTCCACGCTCACTGCAGTCTGCAGAAACCTCTTCCTGAGGTGGGAGTGAGAGAACTCAGAGGTAAAACGAGTTACACATTACACATGATTGTTTTAAAAGCACAGAGAGAAACCTTCCCGTCCATCCTGGCCTGAAGGGCCATCTTTGTGCTTCTGAGGTGGGGACTTGATCCTCTTTAGTGTCCCCAAATAGCTCCCTGCCATACTTAGAAGGGCACATTCTTGGTGTTGGAAGCCAGGCCCTGAGTTCCCAGCACTGGCCCGAAGTGTGCTGACCTGGTCGTACCCCAGCTAAGGAGATGGGATGGAGGTGTTTGGCCAACAGGCAAGGAGGAAGGAGGTCTCATCCAAGAGGACAGGAGGACTGGGCAGAGCACTGAGCCATCACTGCTGTCCCTCATTTGTGAAGAGACTCCTAATGCTGCACTTACCCATCTATGTAAACACATGGGCTCAGCCCTGGACCAGACCATGGCCTAATGGGTAAGGACTTGCAAGGCCGTGCAGGCCCGACTTGGTGCCTTAACTCAAGAACCTGTGTGTGTGTGTGTGTGTGTGTGTGTGTGTGTATGTGAGAGAGAGAGAGAGAGAGAGAGAGAGAGAGAGGCACCATGTGTTCCTGGATAAGCTGGATAAGCCTGAAAGGAGGGGACAGGAAGCAAACTTGAGGTTTTGATTGTTGAGCTGGCCCTCGCCTGGTTGATGTCCCTGGGACTGTAATAGGAAATAAACAGCCCTTTCAAGATTTCTCAGCTGTCTCACTCCCTGCATACATGGCAGGGGTGTGGCCTAAAAGGGAGCAGTGTTCTTTTTCTGGTGGTGGTGTGCTTTGGCATGTGAACTACATTTGCACACCAACACCTGTAAATACACATACAGGGTAAGGCCTTTCATTTCAGCCATTTTCCCTTTCTAAGAAGAGCAGCCTCAGCCAGAGTAAATCTCCCTGACTTTGCAGCTGAGTCTGAAGAAGTGGCTTGCCAGAGTGGGGAGGTAGGAAACAGGGCAGGGCTCAGCTTCTCTCAACCCCTAAAGAACGCATCCTTTTGTCCACTCCTCCACCCCCTCTGTTTCCCCAGTGTGAAGAATGCCTAATGAAAGTTTGGGGGCACTCACAGATGTCCATCTTGAGTGCTGAGTCTACCACTTGTCTACAAGCTGTGTGATTTTAAGCAAGCTGCTTAACCTTATTGAACCTCAGTTTCCTCATATGTAAAATGGTGATTATAATGCCTACCTCCCAGATTGTTGTGGGAACTATAAGCACAAATGTATGTAAAGTGCCTAGCACAAGTAGGTGCTCAATAAAAGGTAGTTATTATACTATTTCTTGTTTTTGTTCGTTTGTTTGTTTTTTGTTTTTGTCTTTGTCTTTGTGGGGTTTTATTGCATGAAAACAACAAGGATTTTTCCAGGCCCCAGCTCCCAGCACAACTGGCTTCCTCTGGGCCTGCCTGTGACACACTTTTCCCAAGCATTTGCACCTAGCACCCAGTTGAGCTCTTAATTTGTGACCCAAAGGACACTGTGGGCCAGGAGAAAGGCAAGAAGAGAGGTATCTAAAGGTGGGATGTCAGAAGCCAGGATTCCTGTGTCCCCGGGAGATGGGGAGTATATGAATGAGCTTCCTTCTCCTTTTTGTCAAGAGCATCCACTGATTGGCACTCAGTGATGAGCTTCTTGGGGCCCCAACAACCCCAGGCTATGGAGAACACCCACGCTGGGTCCTGGAAGGTTCCCTAAGTGGCTGGAGACCATGACTCACACTTGAATGGCCCTCCAGTTTTCTTTGCAATCTGAAGCCAGTTTAACCTCTTAAACCACAGTTTCTTCATCTTTTTAATAGAATTTCTAGGATTCATTGAGATGTACCTATTAAGCACTTATGCAAAAATTGACAAAGAGTAAGTGCTCAATAAATGGTAACTCCTATCAACTCTTCTTTTAAACAAGGGATGCTAAACAAGAAACAAAGAAAATCTCTGCCTAGAACCTCTGCTGTCCAATGTGGTAGCTACTATCCACACGTGACTTCTTAAATTTAATTTAAAAATTAATTAAAAGGAAATAAAATTAAAATACAGTTCATCAGGCACATTAGCCACATTTCAAGTGTTTGAAAGCCATGTGTGACTAGTGGCTAACATATTGGACAGGACAGATTATAGTTGCAGAAAGTTCTAGCGGACAGCCCAAGATGAAACAGAGTGTGCTGAGATGGCATGGGGAGGGATAAAACAATCTATAAAGCCTAAGGAATCTGGCATGGAGGAGGAGGCATACACCTTTCAGAAGGGCGTTAAGGGTGGGCAGCAGTGTCTTACAGCCTAGATGGGGAGGGGGCGCACCATACCCACTGAGCATTCACTGTGTGCTAGGACAGGGCCAAAGGGAAGAGTGTCCTTTTCTGGCCAGCAAACTGGCCCTTGGCTTGTGAATTGGTTTCTAGTCAGGCTTCTGCCATTTTCATTAATCACAAAAGCAGGGATGAACAAACTGAAGCACTGAGAGAGGAGGGTATTGGCAGAAGATTATTAACCAAGACTAGACTGGAATGTGGTGTTCTGTATCCAAATGCCTGGAATTCCCTACCCACTTTTCTTTAGCATGGCCCAGCCCTGGCCTATATACGACCAAGGATGGGGAACCAGCCAAAATGTATATCTCTGAAGCTGCCACCCACTGTTTCTAGGTCAAGAAGTGTTTTCCCTTCCCCCATTGATACCAAAACAGAGAGATTCGGGAAGGGGGTGGGAGGACCGGAATGACAGGAGCCATGAGAAAGAGCTAAATCTTGAGATAGAGGGGGCATGAGGAAACTGAGCTGGAAGCTACCTCTACCCCTCTTCTGGCCCCTTTCAGCTTGTCCTGCACCCCATTCCTCCCCATCCTCTTGTGCATCCCAAATTTATGTTTCTCTGCATATCTGGATGGAGGTGGCTGTCCTTACTCCATAGAACTTGCAGCAGCCTTGTATGATTAGAATTCCTCATTGCATTCCCCCGCCCCATACCCCTGAGCTGGTTGGTGGGGGCTGATATTCAGGAATGGAGAACTCCTCCAGAGGTAATGGATGGGGAGAGTGGCCCACTGGGACTGGGGCCTAATGCCCCCATTCTATAACCCTCTACATCCTGAGAGTCTGTCTTAGTCTCCTTTCTAATACCATATGAATCAGATGAACCCTAGTCAAGCCTAAGAGGTGAGCTTTCTGAGGGTCTTTGCCCTGGCTCCCCAGGATTTGGGTACTGTCTCTCACCCTGGCTGGCTCCAGAGCAAGTCTTCTGCTGGTTCCTCTCACCAAGTTTCTGATCACTTCTCCCCTCCTCAAGCCCAAGGTCAATGCTCCATCCCCTGGCCACAATCCCACAGCAGATCTTATTAATCCTAACCTGGTCCACTGCAGTGGCCTCCTGACTTTTTTCACTCAGACCCTTCAGTCTAATCCACACAGCGGCTAAGGAAATCTTTTTGAAATTCAATCAAATCACTTAGGAAAATATCCAAACTCTGATGTTTAAGACTTCTACTTTCTGAATACTTCTCACATCCCTGTTTCTATTTTCCTCACACACACACACTTATGAGTATATTTTGAAAAGCATTTGAAGAAATACTACCTTCTGTTCTAGGAACAGCTGCACAGCCCATCCCTGAGAGGGGAGGCCTGCCTCGACCCAGCCTTAAAGAAAACCACAGAGGCAACTGGGTAATTTCCTTTCCTGCTATTGTCCGACTCAGTGGGACTTCTGCTGACACTCTCCCCTCTCTGGCACACACCCCTGGTCCCAAGGAACAACATGTTTTTTATCTTAAGGCTAGCCATTTACTTCACCATGCCCGTGGATTTTTCCAGCAGCTTGAGGGAAGGGGAGAATCTTTTTTTTCTCAACGCACTTTATCATTTTGATGGAATACAGGGGAAAACAGAGGCTGATCTCTTTTTTCTATACTGAGATATAATTGACAGAACACTATATTTTTCAGGTATTAGTTTCAGGTATACAGTGTAATAATTGGATATTTGTATATATTGCAAATGATCACCATTTTTAAGTCCAGTTAACATGTCACCATACATTGTTACCAAAAAAAATTTTTTTTCTTGCAATGAGAACATTCAAGATCTCCTCTCCTTGCTACTTTCAAATATGCAATGCAGTTTTGTTAACAATAGTCACCATGCTGTATATTACGTTCCCATGACTTATTATATTTTGTAACTGGAAATTTGTACCTTTTGACTCCTTCACCCATTAGGGGAGGGGAGAGTTTATGACCCTTAAGTTGCAAATCCTGAGCTTGGCTGGGCTTGGGGTTGGGTGAGGAACAGCAAAAGACAGAAGAGGAGGTCCTGTCCCTGGGAGTCCCCAGTCTAAAGAATACAAAGAAATCGTGCCTCTGTACTCTAGATCCTGGTGTTTTTCCCTCCCTCTCTAGCCCCCTTTTCCCTCCTCAGGGTGTCCAGTTGAGATCTTCCTTTTTCACAATCCTGAGCAGGAGGTGGATTGGTAGGGCAAGGGAAGGGAAAGGAGTAGGGTTCGAGAAAGGTACAGAGATCTCGCTGGGCACCTATAGAAGAGCCTCAAGGGGGCAGCAGCAGGGCTGGCACAGCCCTCCTCTAGAAAAGAAGGGATAGGTTGGGACAATGGAGATGTAGGCCTCTGTTCCCCAAACATGGGGGTCCCATCTGAGGTCTCATACATACCATCACAAGCACTTCAATTGAAATTCTATCATCAAATAGCTATCATTGTAACTTCATTCCTTTAGGTCTTCAGTTCAGCAAAGAAGTGCCTACTATGGGGGTGTAAGGTATTGCATTTGGGAGTCAAGAGGGCATTTTAGTTTTCCAGAGCCCACCCTGGTGGGGACAAGTGTGTGTTAAATGCTTCTCCACCCTGGGCGGTGGAGGTGGAGTTCCAAGAGGAGCCTCTTCAGGTATAGGTGGGGAACAGGATAGTATTTATAGGATGGGTGCTTATTAGGGAAGGCTTCCAGGAGGACATGCTCTGTGGAGGGCCTCAGATTGAAAGGAGAATTGTAGTCTCCTTCCCACATCTCTGAGCAAGCTGACCAGAAGCAAAGTGGGGATGATGACAAAGCCTACTCACCCACCATGTCCTAGTCTCAGTCCCACTTCCCCCCACCTGACCCACCTCTTATAACATGCCCTGGTCCCACCCTATCAATTCTTCCTGCAGAGAGTAGATGAAGATAATTTATGGGGGTCCTCTCTCCAAAGTACCTGTGTTTTGGAGGCACCTGGGTGGCTTAGTCGGTTAAGCATCTGACTTCAACTCAGGTCATGACCTCACAGTTCATGAGTTTGAGCTCTGCATCAGGCTCTCTGCTGTCAGCACAGAGCCCACGTCAGATCTTCTGTCCCGCTTGCTCCTGCCCCTCCCCCACTCATTCTCTCTCTCTCTCTCTCTCTCTCTCTCTCTCTCGCTCTCGCTCTCTCAAATCTACATATATATAAACTTTTTTAAAAAGGTACCTGTGGTTTTTTAAAGTTCATTTATTTATTTTGATGGGCAAGGAGCAAGTGGGACAGAGGATCTGAAGTAGGCTCTGTGCTGATAGTTCTGTGGGGCCAGAACTCATGAACTGTGAGATTATGACCTGAGTTGAAGTCAGACGCTTAACTGGCTGAGCCACCCAGGTGCCCCCAAAGTACCTGTGTTTTAATGGAAAACTCTGTAAGGCCCAGAGGAATGACTTTAAAGCCATACGAGGTATTCTAAAGTCTTCCCTCGGGCATTTCATCCTCAAAGCACCCCACATATAGGCAACTGCCAGGGTCATCTACCTTCTTAAGCCTCAATTTCCCCAGCTGTAAAAATGAGCAGCAAAATTAGGTCATTTTCCAGTCCCTTCCAACTCCAACATATAAGGTTTTAACATCTTGAGCTTCGACAGCCTCCCATGCTGAGAGCATGGGGCTGGCCAGCCCTTGTTAGGAGGCAGCTAGCCTGTGGTTTGGCACCACTGCCCAGCCGGCATTTATTAAATCAGTGGGATGCGGTCCCTTCTGGCCTGGAAAGAGAACATTAAGCTCCAAAAACTTCCTGCAGCAGGCCTCCTTCAGAGAGCGCTGCTCTGAGGGGTGAGGAACAAAACCATTCAGGTCCTTGGCAGTGCTCCAAGATACTGTTTGCTAGTATTTTTGCCCTGTCTACACGGAGCCAGTGACTAAAAACATCTGGACGCCTGTTAAAGACTTTGGTGACTTCTCTCTCCTTCCTTCAGGGCTGGCTGTTCTTGACCTTGGTAATCCTAGTTGACCTTTACCAATGCCCCTTTGCATCCAATCTTCTGCACTTCGTTGGGCAACAACCCTCTAATAAAATCCACATGAATCCATCTGCTAACAGCTCCTGGAAGGGCTGTAGGATCTAACACCTGCCCTGCATTCCTTGAGCCCTAGTAGCTAGGGAAAACAGGGCTGAGACCCAACTCTTGCACCTCTGGGTCTTAGAGTTGAATTGGAGAGAAAAGGAGGAGGTAGGAAGAGAGAAACATAGATGATGAGAGCTTGCTAAAGGTGGAGATGGCAGCTGCAGGCAAGGAGTGCACAGGTGTAGTGATGAGGCTGCTGGGTAGCCTGGCAGAGTCCCCGTGGCCTGGGCCTGCCTCTTGCCAGTGACTTCAGTCATGCTGACAAGGCCCATGCTGACTCTGGGAGGCAGGACTGGGCTGACAGGTTGGGGTCCACATGACACTAACCTGGTGTGCCAGTGTGATCTCAGTGTCCCTCATCTCCCTCTTGTGACCTGGGATATGTCACAAATTCCTTGGGTCTCTATCTTTTTAAATTATTTTTTAATGTTTTATTTATTTCTGAGAGAGAGGCACACACAGTGTGAGCAGGGGAGGGTCAGAGAGAGAGGGAGACAGAATCTGAAGCAGGCTCCAGGCTCTGAGCTAGCTGTCAGCAGAGGCCGATGTGCGGCTCAAACCCACGAACCGTGAGATCATGACCTGAGCCGAAGTCAGACGCTTAACCGGCTGAGCCATCCAGGCACCCCCTTGGGTCTCTATTTTAAGGAAGCATCTACTAAGCACCTACAACATACGTGCCTGGTGCCAGAGAGAGGGTAGATTTAGTGAGTAGAATAAACCCAATTCCTGTGCTCTAGTCCCACTTGCTTGTAGATCCTGTCCAACTACAGGTCGCAAAGTCTCAGGAACGCTGTCAGGTGGGGTGAGAGTGCTTGGAGTTCCAGAGGCAGGAGAGTCACCCTGACTCCTCCCTTAGCTTCTCTGGGATATAGTGCATGGACACAGGATTCCCTCTGGCTAAGGTCAGAGCTCCATTCCACTTGAGCTTTCTCCCCACCAAGGGCAAGAGTCCAAGAAATAAAGACAACAGGTTAGATGGACAGATAAGCTCCCTGAAGTTTATTTGTAAATTACAAGGATGCACTTACTGCACGTAGATTTTTTTCTTTTTAATTCCTTGTTCGCCTTCCTTTCCACCCAGCTCAAATTTTTGTTTGCGTTCCTCTGAGAGTCCTCAGCTGATTTTACTAACCTATCTGCTCTTTGCTCTGATGAGCCAAAGACCAACACAACCTTCCCCGGAGTTGACAACGGTTCATCTCCGAAGGCCCTCAAGGATCCTACTGAGGTAAATGACTGTGCTCTGGTCAGCTCAGGAGGCTGTGGAGCAGAGAAACTGGTGTCCTTCTTGGAGCGCTGCCTTCATCTCCTTGAACTGAGCCAACTGGCAGGCCGCGTCCAGCCCCAGCCAGCGGTAGGCTTGGTGCTCATGGGAGAGGCGGATCTCCACATCGCAGTCCTTCACCTCCGCCAGCCAGTAGATGACTGTTTTAGGCTTCTTCCTGGCCACATAATTGAGCTCCCTTCTGAACCCCTCAATGATGGTCAGCTGGCCTGCTTCTATGCCTGCTTCCTCTTGAGTCTCCCGCAAGGCTGCTTCTAAGTCATTTTCTCCTGATTCCACATGGCCTGGTTAGGAAAAAAGAGGAAGAGATAATCTTCAACAAAGGTGGAATTTTCAGGTCAGATGATTTAAAGATGGGGGTCTTCGTTGACTTTTTTGGATGTTGCTAAGCTAACGGGGGTCTAGAGAATGGCAATATCCTAACATGCTTAGGAATGGGGTACAGAACAGGTAGCGTCTGGGCAATTCCTCCTTCCCACTCCCTCTTCTCTGCAGAGAGCTAACAGACCATGGGCTTAGCAAGTCTGGTCTAGAAGGCTGCTATTCAGTGGTGAGAGAGATGGTCTCCCTCAGATCTCTGCTTTCTTATTCTTTGGAGCTCTCCTCATCCCTTGTTCTCAGGGAGACATTTCCCTTGGAGACCCTAAATTGATTTTCCGAAGGAAGGGCAATTCCTTCTTGGCAGGTGAGAGCTGGCTAAAGAGGGAGCACTTTGCCTGCAATCCACAGTGAGGACTTAACACTGTCTTAGTTGGTCCCTGAAGTCCCAGAACCAACAGACAGGCTCCAAACCCTGCACTGCAGCACCGGCAGCTGTTTCCAAGTAGCTATCAAGGCTTTTCCAAATTGTTTTCATCTTTCTAACTGAGCAAGGCCAGATTCCAGTTTCATAGGGAAAGTCCTGATGGGAACTTAGACTAAGGACAAGCTGAGAGCCAGTTCTAAGAAAATTTGTTGGCAAGACTCAAACCCAAGCAGACAGCTGCCAAAAAACTGTTGTAGGAGAGCCTGAAGCTCTGCAGACTGGGAGCAGCCCTCAGTTTGGCCTCTAGGCCCTCCTTGCAAATTCTCAGCTTGCCCAGAGGGGCCAGGAAGGACAGGGAGGGGCCTGGCAGCCTCTGTCAACACGTGGTTCCAGCAAGTTGCTGGGGGCCTCCTGGTTCAGGAGATCATGGGGAGCAGGAATTGTTAGCTGTTCCCTTCTTGGTTCAGAGACAAGGGGACATCCAAGCCCTCCTCCTTCCCAGGGGCTCTCCCAGCAGTGCCCTGAGTCAGCTGTTGCTTCACAGCTCCCACAGAAAGCAACCAGGAGTTGGGGCTTAAAACACCAATCTAGCTCACGGCTTCTGGGAATCTTCTCTCTATAGCACTTCATGTAGCTATGTACACAAAGCCAGGTAGGTACTGCGTCGGGGCGGGAGGTGGGGGGAAGGTGAGAGGGACGCTGGTGCTGAGAGGTGATGCTGATCCCCACCTGCCCTCAGAAGTGTGGGGAGTCTCTGAACATGCCCTTCCCAATAGCATCTGTGCTGCATTCTACCCATGAGTGTTAATAGGGTGACTTCTCCTCCAGGCCCGGGTGGGACAAAATTTGGAGAGGTCCTTTGAAATCTTTCAGTGAGAGGTACTATGCAGGATGACATCGGTGATCAGGAGACAAGTGTGAAGATTTCTATTCAGAGTGTTTGTGACACTTCTGTCCCTCTCTTTCACCTTATTTCTCCTTAGTGAAATGCAAAAGTGCAAAGTTTATTTCCTGTTCCCATTTCCTTATTCTTATCCAACTTGGATCATGCCCTCCCCCATGGCACTCCCCTTTAAAGTTCCTGCTCCCTTCTATCTGGGGGCTGTTTGCTTGGGGCTCCTGACCTGCAACCCAGTAATGGCTTGACCCCAAGGCCCCCAATTCCCAGCCCAGTGCCTTTTCTCCTACCCAGCCATTCACCACAGAGACTGGCACTCCAGTGAATGTTAGTCACACACAGGAAAACAGGTGCCGCTTCTGCCCTGGAATTCAATCACCAAGTTCTATTTCCAGCTCTGCTCTGGCCTGGCCTGGAGACCATGTATGTAGAAAGGATCAAGGGCTCCTGGTTCCAACCCCCGCCCCCCCCCTCACCCCCACCCCGCAACACAGCCACTGGAACATAAGCCTTGTGGAGGGCCTGGCAGAGTGGCTTTCTGAGCAACACTCAGCATTTTCCCGAGAGCCAGGCCCTCTGCCTTGCACCTTTGGGAGGAGTCCAGTGATGAATGCCATCTGAAGCCTGCAGCAGTAGAAACTCAATCACAGGGTTGTCCACCTTGGGAATGAGGCGTCTTCGGAAAATGATCAAGCCACTCGCTCTGAGGGCCATGGTCTATCTGAGGACTTAAGGAAGAAGAAGCGGGACAATGGGAAGTTACACAAAACAGGAAGATCTATCCTGTGGGCAGTACTCTAGTGCTGGGGAGTAGCACAGACCAGCTAACAGTGACGTCACCAGCTACAGAAAAAGGGAGCATACCGAAGATCAGATGGGGGAAACCAGGAATCTGAGGCTGCTTTGTGTGTGCTGGTAGGACCGTGGCCCCTACCCTGTCAGGGCAGCTCCATTCCAACTCTTTCAGGTCTCCTTGTTAAGACACAGGGGCTGGGGCCGGTGTGCATGCATTAAGAGACTAAAGGTCCTCAGAAGCAAACCCACTGAAACTGGAGAGATGCTGGGAATGGGAGAGATGAGGAACATTCTCATCAAACCCGTGGTTCCATTTCCTTCAGACTGTAGCCTGAGTCTGTGGGGCAGAGACCCCAGGAATGTGGTTTCAGATGGCTCAAGGGGTCACTGAGGGAAGGTAGTGTGGGGTACCCAAAAGCTTTTTGTTACTGATATTTTTAGTCTTATCCATGGTTTAGAATGTTACACATTCACATGATTCAAAATTCAAACTACAAAAAGGCACACACAGTAGAAAATCTCTTTCCTACCCGATCAGAAGCAAGCTAGTGTTATGGTCAAGAGTGTGAATCTGCAGCGTGGGTTCAAGCTCTGACTTTGCCACTTACTGTGTGATTAGCTCCTAAGTCTCATTTTCCTCAGCTCTAAGACAGGATAATAACAGTTCTACCTCAGGGGCGCCTGGGTGGCTCAGTCAGTTAAGCAGCTGACTTTGGCTCAGGTCATGACCTCATGGTTTGTGGGTTTGAGCCCTGCGTCTGGCTCTGGGCTCTGTGTTGACAGCTCAGAACCCAGTGCCTGCTTCAGATTCTGTGTCTCCCTCTCTCTCTGCCCCTCCCCCACTCACGCTCTGACTCTCTCTGTCTCTCAAAACTGAATAAACATTTTAAAAATTTAGTAACAGTTCTACCTCAAAGCGCTGCTGTGACTTAACTTTTGTAAAGTGCTTTAGGACAGTGCCTGGCACATAATAAGATTTCAATATGCACAGGAAAATGTCTGGAAGGATACACATCATTTATAGTATTTCCTGCAGGATGAGATGATGAGGAGACTTTAATTTTCCAGTCCCTATATTTCTGTATTGTTTGGAAGTTTACAGAAAATATTTATTATTAACTTCATAATCAGCAATCCTGTGAAGACTACAATTTTTTTTTTAAATATTTTTTATTTATTTCTAGGAGAGAGAGAGAGAGAGAGACAGCGTGAGCAGGGGAGGGTCAGAGAGAGAGGGAGTCACAGACTGAAACAGGCTCCAGGCTCTGAGCTGGCTGTCAGCACAGAGCCCCACGCGGGGCTCAAACCCACGAACCGCGAGATCATGACCTAAGCGAAAGTCGGACGCTTAACCGACTAAGCCACCCAGGCGCCCCGAAGACTACAATTTTTTAGCCTTTTCCATTTCAGTTACTTTTCCTTCCATTTCAGAAAAGAGTGTCAACAACAAACAACGACAAAAGAGAGGAAGGGAGAAGAGTAGAAATATCTGCAGAAGTGAAAAAACAACTCCTCTGAAGGGGGACATGTTATCAAGGTAACAAAATATATGGAAGATCTCTTATGTAAGAACTTGCTAAAGAAAATTTATCATTTGAAATTTTTTTTAATGTTTTTTTAAAATTTATTTCTGAGAGAGAGAGAGAGAGAGAGAGAGACAGCAAGACAGCGAGACAGCGTGAGCAGGGGAGGGTCAGAGAGTGAGGGAGACACAGAATCTGAAACAGGCTCCAGGCTCTGAGCTAGCTGTCAGCACAGAGCCTGATGGCAGGGCTTGAACCCACGAACCGTGAGATCATGACCTGAGCCGAAGTCGGACGCTTAACCGATTGAGCCACCCAGGCGCCCCAGAAAACTTGTCATTTGTTCAGTCAACAATATTTACTGAGTAGCTACTATGTTCTAAGTACATGCTAGGCCTTGCTCTCATGCAGTTTATATTCCAGTGGGAGAGACAGATCTTAATCAAATAATTAAGCAAATTAAAAAGTAATTGCCAATATGGTATGTGCTACAAGGGAAAAATGTGTAATGGATAACCTGACCTTGTCTGAGGGATCAAGGAAGGTTTCTTTGGAAGAAGGGATGTTTGAGTAGAGCAGTAGGGACGAGTAAAAGGAAAGCTGGCAATGAGAAAGAGAAGGAGAAGCGTGTTCCAGAAGGGGACAGCATGAATAAAGGTCCTGAGGGGGGATGGCAGAACAGAAAGAAAATCAGGTCTCTCAAATTCAGCAAAGGCCTGGGAGAGTGACCCAGGCAGGAAAAGACCCAAGTCAGCAGGGCTTCCTCTGCGAGACTCCAGAGCCAAAGAAGGAGCCGGGATGCTGGACAGCAGAGATGATGCAGAGAGAATGGCTGGAGCAGGAGGTGATGGCCTCCTCGGCCCTCTTGCTGTTACTCAACCAAGATGAACCTGCATCTGCAAAGGCACACAAATTAGACCCAAACTGAAACCCTTTCCAGCATAATTCTCAGAACTGTCAACACATAGTTTACCAAAAACCAAATCCACCCAACACTGTGATCTTTCCAAATATTTCTAAACCTATAATGAGTATTTAAGAATTGGAAATAATTTCTGGGGCGCCTGGGTGGCTTAGTCGGTTAAGCGTCCGACTTTCGCTTAGGTCTTGATCCCGCAGTTCGTGGGTTCGAGCCCCGCGTCGGGCTCTGTGCTGACTGCCAGCTCAGAGCCTGGAGCCTGTTTCCGTCTGTGACTCCCTCTCTCTCTGACCCTCCCCTGCTCACGCCGTCTCTCTCTCTCTCCTAGAAATAAATAAAACATTAAAAAAAAAAATAAAAAAAAAAGAATTGGAAATAATTTCAAGTGGGTTTTTTTTTTTAACTTAAAACATTTTTTTAAATGTTTGTTTATTTTTTGAGAGAGAAAGACAGTGCAAGTGGGTGAGGGGCAGAGAGAAAGGGAGACACAGAATCTGAAGCAGGCTCCAGTCTCTGAACTATCAGCACAGAGTCCAATGTGGGGCTGGAACTCACAAGCCATGAGATCATGACCTGAGCTGAAGTCGAAGCTTAACCACCTGAGACACCTAGGCACTCCTTAAGACTTTATTTTTAAGTAATTTCTACACCCAACGTGGGGCTTGAATTTATAATCCTGAGATCAAGAATCGCATGCTCTATAGACTGAGCCAGCTAAGTGCCCCTCAAATGGGGTTTTTGAAATGGTCTGTGTTCTCATGTACTGTTGGTAGGAGAGAAAATTAGCATATCCCTTAGGAGGGCAATTTGGTAATAATTATCAAAACATAAAATGCATATTTCCTTACACCTAGCAATTCCATTTCTAGGCACTCTGACATACACAAATACATGTTTAAGATATACACATAAGGATGTCAACACAACCTTGTTTGCAATATCAAAAAGGAAAAAAAGGCAGAAACAAATATCCATCAATATGGGAAGGTTAAAAAAACTGTATCTGTAAGATGGAATATTATGAAGCCATTTTAAAAAAGGAGGTAGGGCCAAATGTGCTGCTTTTAAGAGGATTTTCAGATGGGGCACTGGGTGGCTAAGCCGGTTAAGCTTCGACTCTTGATTTAGGCTCAGGTCATGATCTTACAGTTTCTGGGTTTGAGCCCTGCATTGGGCTCTGCGCTCACACTGTAGAGCCTGCTTGGGATTCTCTCTCCTCTCTCTTTCTCCCTCCCTCCCCAACTCTCATCCTCATGAGCTCATTCACTCTCTCTCTCTCTCAAAATAAATAAACATTAAAAAAAAAAAAGATTTTCAGACATAGTAAGTGAAAAATGTATGATTCAGAATAGAATGCATAATGCTATCCTGTTGGAGTTTTAAAATTTACATGTAAACTGGTAGCAGGCTTTTTAAAACATTATGTTCTATTTCCCTGCTCTCCCTATTTAAGCCAAAAACTTTCTCCATTCTGGAACCAGAAGGAAGCACCCTGTTGCCACAGTACTGGGGAACAAAGGGTTCAAACTGGTGGTTCCAGGTTTAGGCAGAAACAGGTACCAGATCCCATGCCCTCCTATCAAGATGCATATAGAGTATTATCAAGTTACTGGTGAAGGGCACCTTGCTCCTGCCTTGTGTTGAGTCCCATGGAATGAATGTCAGACCCCTAGATAAGCTTAGGGATCCAGGACTAGAGGGTGCTGCCTCAGACAGGAAGCTCCGGAGCATTGCTCTATATCACTGCCATCACCAGTGCTTCATGGGGAAAACAACATTGCCTCCATGGGGGTGGAGGGTAAGAAAGACAGGCCTAGTGTGACCACGTGGAGCCACTGGAAAGAGGGGAACAGGCCAATATTTTCCTATGGGGACATGGCTTAGGGCAGTGACAAGGGCATACCCTTATCACTTATCTTAGAAGACACCAATGTGTAGGGGTAACCATATCTAAGAACCAGACCCACCAATGGTTCATCTTAATGGACCAGAAGAGCTAGGATCAGATGTTCACTTTCTACCTATCCTATGGACCTGTGAAGAGGCTAGTTGTTCTAGAAAGGCAAAACTCCTGTTTACCCTTTCAATGGCTTGGCTTGAGCCAGCTGTTCTCTAGAATTTCTCTCTCCTTCCCCATACATGTTACTTCCTACTCATGCATTCAGATGCAGCTCGGTGTCACTTCTGTGAAGCCTTCTGGCTTCTAATCATTCCATCTTCTGGGCTTTTTACATGGCTCAAATAAACTTCCGTAGCGTTTGGTCAGAGAAGCAGAACACTATGAGGACATTAAGGATTTAGTATAGGAATTACATCTTGTGCAGTTGTGGAAGTTGATGGGGAAATCCATGCAACTCTGTCACCTCTGCATCTGGTGTTGTGCCTGAAGTCTCTCTGTGTCAGCAAGGCCAGCAGTTGGGAAGGAGAGCTGGATGTGAAGTGGAGGAGGGCAAGGAAAACTGTAACTAGAAAACAAACCAGATCCTATAAGGGCGAGAAGAACTCCTGAGGACAATCTGAAACCTGTGACTTCTTTCACCATTTCTAAGCTCAGAACTTATAGGAGGAGCTGGAGCCCTTTGTCATAGAGCTGAATGGACACCTGGCCCAGCACTTGGAGGAGCTGAAGGAGGACATTCAGCAGGAGTTGGGGAGCTGCCGGCCTGGGTACTATATCCTGCGCCAACAAGGTGAATCAGCAGATAGTGTCAAAAGGTACGCACTGCCACATCCTTGGTATCCTGCTCTGTCTTTCACAATGCACTAGTTGCTACTTCGCTTAAGCTTTCCAAATCTTGCATGACATTTTCTTGAGGTTGACCCTAACTTGGAACCATATACGAAGGGAATCCTGGGAAACAGTTCCCGCTTAGCTAAGTGGACACAGAACAAAGTCACCACAAGCACAATACCTAGTCTGGTAAATCTCAGTCTGTACCTCTGGCAGGGAAGAGCCGGACTATGCACTCTGTCTCCTTGGGACCCAGAACAGCAGCTTTCAACAGATGTTCATTGACTCAACAGAACACTCTCCCCACATCCCACTCAAACAAATGCTCAGGGTATGTTCTGGGATTTTGGGAAACAGCCCAGTGTTTTCCTGAAGAGTGCCATTTACATAAAAGTCAATGGAGCTATTGTTGTAGGTTTTCTGTTTTTCTGGAGACCATGAAGGGAAACTGTCCTGGGGTTTGAAAGTTGTCAGCTTACAGAGAAAGACACACATACACACACACGCACACGCATGCACACGCACGCACACGCACATACACACACACCAGACTCCAAGCAGATTCAAACCTCAGGGGGTTAAAGAACACAGCATCCAATATGCAAATGTGCTTGCAGCCAGGATACAGAGATGAGAACTCCAGGCTGACAGCAGGCAATTCACACTTCAGAAAAGTGGCAAAGTGCCTTAGGTGGTTAAAAAAAACCTGAATAAAAAATCCTCAATGTCATCAGAAGGTTCCAGAAGCTAAGGAAAGAAAAGTGCTCTTGCCTTTCTCTATATATACATTTCCCTTACACCTCAGGAGGTTCAGAACCTAGGTGCCAAAAAATAATTCACAGATAAATGGCTGTTCTGATGTATTGTGTTCCAGTGTTTTCATCAAATTAATCAGAGCGCAATTGCAAGCATAGCCAACCCCAAAAGCCCTCACAAATATACCTTTAGATACAGAAAGGGCTCCCCAAATCCTCTCCTCAACTTGTTCCTTATAATCTAAAATCCCTTTAGCAGAAACTGTTTGATGCCACCATGTTATCAATTAAGCATCTGCACTGTGACAGCTGTACTGTGCAAAGTTCTTTACATGTATTTTTTCTAATGCTCAAGACAAATCTTCATGATAAGCATGAGTGTCTCCAGTTTTGGATGAGGAACTAAGATTCAAGAAGGTGAAAATACTTGCCCAAAGGCATAGTTGGTCTGTGAAAGGCAAGATTTGAATTCAAGTAAGTCTAACTCCAAAGTATATTTACCCCTTATACAGCTCTGCTTACCATGAAAGAAAGGGCTTAGGGCACAAATGGCCCTGAGAGAGGACATGCATATAATTTATAAAATTACTGCCAGTTCCAAAATTCCCAGTCTTTGATCTATATTCATATGGAGAGTTAAAAAAAAAATTGTTTTTAATGTTTAGGAGACACAGAATCTGAAGCAGCTCCAGGCTCTGAGCTGTCAGCATAAAGCCCAATGTGGGGCTCAAACCCACAAACTGTGAGATCATGGCCTGAGCTGAAGTCCGATGCTTAAATGACTGAGCCACCTAGGCGCCCCATACATGGTGGATTTTTAACGTGCCTAGCTGGAATCCTTTCCATAGAATAGGTTTTAGTTGGGGGACTGGGAGTGGAGATGAAGGTCCTGGTGCCCAAGGAAGACCTGGAGAGGTAAAGTGTAGTCTTAGGCCCCTAAACTTTGCCTTTCTATGAGTCCTCTGCTTTTTCTCTGGGAAGTAAAAAGTTAAACCACACATTCAAATCTATAGCCAGTAGCCTGAGGGGTTCCTAAACACCAAATGTTGGGAATACTCTTAATGCTAGCCTTGGATAAGCACACAAACACCTAACTTAGGAAGGGCACTGGTATCCAGCAAAGTTGCCCAGGCCATTCCGCTGTGAGGCGGAAGGTCAATTCTGCCTGCCTGCCTACAAGCAACTCTGACTGCTCCGCTTTCCTGCTCTTCCCATAATGGTCTTTTCTGATTCTTCAACTCCCCTCCTCCCTTTCAAAGAATTGAACAGACATGAGGTGCCCATCAGTGAATAAAGCTCTCTCTCGTAACAACAACAACAACAGAAAGAAAAGAAAAAGAAAAAAGGAAAAGAAAGAAAAAAGTTCCCAACTACTGTGAATAAATTGAGACAAAGAAAATGTTCCCTTAATTGCACCTTTCCTTGGGCATATGCCACTCTCTTCTCTCACAGAGATCAAGCTGCTGAGTCATCTTGCTATCTTTGCTATTTGGTTGAGGGTGGAAACAGGAGATTTCACCTGTAATGACATGAGTATTGGCTTCTAGGAAGGGGCTAAAGTCAGACAAGGTTGGGACAAAAATCATTCCTAGTAAAGGGGATCTGTTAAGTGGCCTGTTAGTGCCATCTGCTGTCCAATTCTAGAAAGCAAACATGGGGAATTCTAATATTAGGGCCTGGAGGGATTTACTGACTCATCTAACATCTGTTGAGTGTGTCCTACTCGACAAGCAGTATGAAATAATTGAAGAGTGGATATAAAGCTGAATATTATAAAGCCCCAGCTTTCTAAGGGTTCACAGTCTCATCAAAGTGGAAGGTCCTTAGACAAGTTGCCAGTGTGTTTTGTGCATCATTGGGGTGTGTATAAAACGGAAAGGAAGCAAAGAAGAGGGAGTGATTATCTTTAAGTCGAAGAGGTAGGCCATAAGGATTCTGAAGGATGGCTAGGAATTCCCCAGGCAGAATAAAGGTAGAGGCAAGGCGCATTCCAGGCAGAGGAGTGTGGGCAAAGACCCTTAAGCACAAAATGGCATTCCATTGATGAACAACTTAGTTTATATTTTGTAGGCAATGAGGAGCCTTTGACTGATTTCAGGCAGGGCTGGCAATATGGTCAGATTGACATTTTACAAAGACAGTCTGGCAGCAAGGAAGGTGGAGAATGAATTAGGATTGAAGGCAGGGAGATCAACGAGTTCCAAGCTCGTCACCAACAGTCCAGATGACAAATGGTAGCGTTAAATTAAGGCAGAGATCCTGAAAAAGGAGAAAGGATGATTTTGAGAAATGTTTAGAAAAGAAAACCAACGGTATTTGATGTTTCATTGTTCCAGAGAGAGAGTGGGGGAGAGAGAGATTGTTTGGTTTGGGTGACAGCGGAATAGGGAGTAGAATGTAAAATAATGATTTGCTTGGGACAAGATGAATTTGAAGTGCTATAGATTACTCACAAGGTAAATGAACAGATGGAACTGTGTTCAGTGATCTGATCACCTCACCCCACCTCTTCATTTCCCAAGGTGAAAATTTCCTATTGGAGAAAGATTTCACTTCCACTATAGGTACCTCTGCAGGCCATCTCCTCCACATGGGTAAATCTGCCTGTACATCTGATATTCAAAGCATTTTATCCTCTTTCAGTCAGAAAAAGCATGGAAAAGCATGGCTGGCTTTGCAGTGAGAAAGACCCAACTCCCTAATTCAACAGCTGTATTACTTTAGCAAAATGCTTCCTTAGGCCTCACTTTCCTTATCCGTAAAATGAGGGTAACCTCTATTTTACATGGTTAATGCAGAGTTTAAAATAATGTATACATAAGATCGGAAATATCAGAAGTACTGAATATATATGAGTTATTTTTATCTACTGTCCTAAAAGGTCATCAGAAAGCTTCAGTGTTATGTTCTAATAGCATGCTCTTAGCTTCTATTGCTAGCTGAATCAAGAAATGGCTTTTCATATTTCTAGCAAAACTGCTGGTGAACACAGTTCACTACACCATCTGTATTCCTATGTATAAAGTACCACAAGATAAATTCCTTTCAATATAGGTACTAGGAAGAAATTTCACTCTTTTGAATAATGGTTTCCTTTTTTGCGTTATTTCTCGGACAAGTTTTGAGCTAAACTGGGTGCTTGCAGTAAATCTACTGGCCTTGTTAGCTAGTATATTTGTTTGTTTCTATTATGAAGGTAAGAGGTCCATTTTTTGGAGTTACTGCTTGCCAGGCATTGTGCCAAGTGCATTACTTTCATCATTTCATTTTATCTTCACAACAACCCTCTGAGCCTTTAGCATGATTTTTCAAGAGGGGGAAAAAAAAAAAAAGGAAGATGTGTCTGGGTAGACTAAAAAGTAGGTCTGCCTGACTCCCAACAACATTGCTCCTAACTTTGACTCTACATTTGGTTATACGATTGCTGTTTAGTAAAACTTTAGTTTGCAAGCATAATTCGTTCCAGAAATATGCTTATAACCCAAAGCACTTGCATATCAAAGCAAATTTCAAGAACCATTGGCTCAGTTGTGATCATGTGACATTTGACGTCAGATACTACTTATATTGCAAAACATTGCTCATTTATCAAGTTAAAATTTATTAGAAATGTTTGCTCTTCTTGCAGAACACTCACAATCCAAGGTTTTATATACACACACACACATTTGCTTGCTTAAAGAAATAGAACAACAAATAACAAATACATAGAGCCCAAATCAGACCATAGCAAAGAACAAGGAAGTTATGTTTTAGGTGGTGGGACTCTCCTGTTATTTTTTTTCTTTATTTCTGCTATAATTGCCACGATATTATTCATTAAATAGATGAAACAATTAGAAAACAAAATTTCTTCTGGAAAGCAGGCAGGGTTTAAAGGGCAAAAACAAAGTGAAACTGAGGCCAAGAAAGGGGAAGTATGGCGCTCTTGCCGCTGGGCCCTAAACGGGAACTCTGGGATTCCGAGGCCGCACCCCATCACCATCCGCGTGCGGGCCAGCAAGGCTCAGAGCCATTGAACCCTTCTCTCTCCCTGAGCACAGAGGAAAACGGAGGTCCTGAGGCGGGGGAAGGGGGGGAGGCCTGGCCTGCCCACGCCTCACTGCCAGCCTGGAGGAGAGTGCGTCCACCTTTGACGGTGCACCGACGGGAGGTTATTCGGCTTCAGATCCCTACTGTTCCAACCTCAGTTCCTTAGCAAAGAATACTACACTGAGCCATTCTATAAGACTACTCACCCAAAGCCGAGGGAGGTAGGAGGCGCGCCTTGAACAGAAAGGGCGAGTACGTCGACCAATCCGGAAGGTTCGGTTGCGCTTAGAGCAACCAACAGTATAGGGAGAAGACTCCTCCACCCGCCTCTTTGCCTTTTTTTCACTTAGAACGTCGCGAGATCTTCACCCAAGCTGTACGATTGGTTGAAAGACGCAAAGTGAGAGTTACGCCCACTGTTTCCTCGGTACTGATTGGACTTTTAGAGGGGAACGGATCGAACGTCAACGAGTTCCGCGAATGCCCATTGGTAGATGATGCGGCCCTGTTAGCGCGCGGGAGCCGGCGCGGGCATTCGAACCCGTGGTTGGCGGCGTTACCATGGCGATGCGGCCTGGCCGGTGCAGCAAAAGCTGGTGAGTTGACAGCACGCCTGCCAGCTTTGGGGCTCTCTCCGGTCGGCGTTGCCTTCTGTCCTCAGACTGGGTTGACGGAGGGGGAACTTGGAAGCCTCTGAGGTGAGAAGTGGCGGGGGACAACCGGGGAGGAGAGGGGTAGGCCTCTGCCCCGCGGGAGATGGCAATCAGGACGCCCGCTGAGCGCGTGAGGAGGCGGCGGTTGCAAGGAAACCGGGAGTTGGCCTGTCTTGGTTGTTCGAACGCTCACCTGCTCTCCTCGTCATCCCAATATCTCCGCCTTTTTTATTTTTTTCTTTTTTCCCTGTGACTATCTCGAGCGCTACTTCTCCCATGAAGCCTTCTCTGACTCTTGAAATCTTCGTGCCTTTGAACCTGTAGCCCTAACTGGAACCTTTCTTAGAAAGCACTTCTTTTAGGCCTTGGATTATTTGTGTACTTCCGTGAACCTGATTCTCCTTCCTTTCATTTGGTTTAGAGGTCTTTGAGGCAGAGAAAGAAGAAAACAGTAGGGTTTTCAGGAATTATTTGTTGAATTTAATTCACCACAAAAGGATTGGATTCCCTTCTATGCCCTGTCCTGTTTTCCCTCGTGTTTGGAGGTTATTTTCTATTTTTACGGGAGTAGAGCGAGGGCACCCTAATTCATATTCAGAAAAACCTGAAAGTCCATGGTTGGCTTTTCCACTGTTTGTGAAAGGAAACTTTTTTTTTCTTTTTGAATGCTTGCTGCAACTCTTTTGGCATTGTGGCTTTTAGTCTTGTTCTCCCAATACTTTTATTAAACTCCTTGTGAGTATTTGCTTAAAACAAATTACTGTATGCCAAGAATGTCTCAGTTTCTTGGTGACATACAACTATTGTCACATATTAAGAGTGCTTAGGAAACTGTTTTAAACCATTTTCTCCTTTGTATTTTACTTGCAATCTCTCTGCTTCAAGTGCATGTAACAGCTGCTCTTGTAGCCATTCAGTCATCAGGTGGCCATGATAGAATTGCATTACCAAGACTGTTGTGGAGTTTGGGGCTAATGAAAGAGGAGTTTGAAAACGAATCAGATGTTGGAGAGCCAGGTTAAATAGCTTTAACCTTACCTGTTAAAGGCACTGAAGATCGCTGAATGTTAAAAACGACAACAACAACAACAAAAAGACTGTTGTTTGGGGCACCTGGGTGGCTCAGTCAGTTAAGCATTTGACTCTTGGTTTCTGCCCAGGTCGTGACCTTTCATTTTGTGGGACTGAGTCCTGCATCAGTGCTGTACTGACAGCATGGAGCCTGCTTGGGGTTCTCTTTCTCCCTTTCTCTGTCCTTCCCCTGCTTACACACACACTCTCTCAAAATAATAGGTTAAAAAAAAAAAAAAAAGACTGCTGTTATGTCAATTCATAAAACTAGAATATTGCCAATCCGGATTGTTGATGATTCTCATGTCCAAATCATAGCTCAGTGATGGTTTTAATAAAAAGATTGAAAAAGTCCGGTACAGTAGCAGTGCTATTATTATTCTCTTATAAAAGTTTGAACACAACTGTATAGCTAAATAGCAGATCTGTGACATGTTAATGGAAACCGAATTGGGGATTCAGGGTTTGGCCTTGGCTCTGTCTCTGCTTACTTACTGTGGCTGGCTTTATATTTAGCCCTTTTAGATTTCACTTTTTCCATGTAGAAAATCAGAGTGTTGAATTAGAATTCCTGTGGCTCTACTATCAATTTAGTCAAGCAGCTGATTGTTTTTTTAGTTCCAGTATAGTTAACATTCGTTCTCTATAGTTAAGAATCTGTTTTTTGGTTTGTCTCTTTTTTTCCTTTGTTCATTTGTTTTGTTTCTTAAATTCCACATATGGACAAAGTCATATGGTATTTATCTTTCTCTGATTGACTTATTTCACTTAGCATTTTACCTCTGGATCCATCCATGTTGCTGCAGATGGCAAGATTTCATTCTTTTTTAAAATTCTTTATCAGTTCTAGTAGGTTTTTTTTTTTTTTTTTTAAATATCTTAATGTTTGTTTATTTTTGTGTGTGAGAAAGAGAGCATGAGCAGGGAAGGGACACAGAGAGAGGGAGACACGGAATCTGAAGCAGGCTCCAGGCTCTGAGCTGTCAGCACAGAGCCTGATGCAGGACTCTAACTTGTACTGCTAGATTATGACCTGAGCCAAAGTTGGATGCTTAACCGACTGAGCCATCCAGGTGCCCCAAGCAACTGGTTATTGATATCAGGTAAACATCACATGTTCAGCCTTCCAAGAACTATACTGCTGAAACTGATAGCTGCCATTTATTGAGCATTTAAAGCACTATATCAAAGGCTTTATATAAATATTACATTTTTCTTACCATAGTACATCAGTGTACTGCCTACAGAGCATTTCGGTAAAAGTTTCTGGTTTATGTTGTTAATATAAATCTTTAGGTGTGGTATGTCCTAGTGCAATAGTCCTTGGGGCAAACTAGGGCATGATCCTCTCATCTTCCAGTTTAGGAGAAATAGTTTATTTGGGCTGTCATTTTATTCTTTGTAAAGTAAGAGATTGAAGTCTTCTCAGTCCCTTACAGATTAATTCATCAATTAAACCAGTTTTTTTGGTTTTTTTTTTATTTTATTTTTTTAATGTTTTATTTATTTCTAGGAGAGAGAGAGAGAGACAGCGTGAGCAGGGGAGGGTCAGAGACAGAGGCAGTGACAGACTCTGAAACAGGCTCCAGGCTCTGAGCTGGCAGTAAGCACAGAGCCCGACGCGGGGCTCGAATCCACAAACCGCGAGATCATGACCTAAGCGAAAGTCGGACCTTAACCGACTAAGTCACCCAGGCGCCCCACCAGTTTTTTGTACTGGCTTAGCAAACCTGTTTATAATTTGTACAGAGAAAATCCTCAACAATTTTTTTTTTTTTTTTTACAAATAAACAAATTTTGTTAAATGAGCAATAGAGTTCTACTTATACTATGAGTGTTGTAGTCACTGTATACTTCCGTAGTTAATGTCTCAATGATTTTGATGTTCATATCTTATTGAACAAAATACTTTTCCATAGGCATAAACTAATAACAATAGGTACGATTTATATTGGGAAAATTCCATTTTCTACCTATATGTCTTTTCCGGTGTACGAAGGATCTCATTTCTTTCCCTCCTGTCTGTCTTCTTTACCACTCATATAGAAGACTTCACTTCTGACACTTCTAGCCAAATGCGTGGGGACTTTTCCCCCACCAAGCAGTTCTTTGTGACACCAGCTGGGTGTCCTATAATTTAACTCAATCTAGCTCTACCTATTTGGAGATAGTGTCTGATCCCACAAGTTAAGGGCTCAGTGTGACAAAACTGCTCACACCCCACTTCAGATGCCTACTGTAAGTAGTACATCCCAAGGTTACCCACAACTTCTGTCAGATTTGGCTACAAATTGGAAGTTCCCATGACCCCTCCATAGACTCAATTAACTTGCTAGAGTGGCTCAGAGAACTGAGGGAAACACTTAAGTTTACAGGTTGGGGGTGCGTGGGTGGCTCAGTGGGCTAAGCATCCAACTCTTGATTTCCACTCAGGTCATGATCTCATGGTTTGTGGGGTTTGAGCCCCATATCAGGGTCTGCACTGATAGTGTGGAGCTTGCTTGGGATTCTCTCTCTCCCTCAAAATAAATAAAAATAAACTTTAAAAAAAGTTTACCAGTTAATTAAAAGTTATGATAAAGGATGTAGATGAACAGCCAGAAGAAGAGATACATAGGGCAAGGTCTGGGAGGGTCCTGAGCATAGGAGCTTCTGTGCCTGTGGAGTTGGGATGTGTCACTCTCCTGGTGTGAATGTGTTCACCAACCTGGAAACTCTCTGAACTCCATACTTTTGGTATATTTACGAAAACTTTGTCAAGCTTATGGCTTGATCTTTTTGGTGGTCAAACCCCACCCACCGTTACCTCCTCAGAACAAAAGATACTCCAAGTGCTCTTATCATTTAGGAACTTACCAGAGTCCTAGGAGCTCTGTGCCAGGAACCATGGGCAGAGACCAATATATATTTTATATTATCTTACACCATTTTATTGTTGGCTACCTATGTATTAGACACTGTAGCATTTTATTTACATTATCCCAATTCTTACATAACTAACATCTTTCCCAAGTCACTATTATTTTTTTTTTGCCTATTCAACAGTAGGCAGCTTTCCTTCCATTTTTGCCCATCCCTACAATCCATTTCCCACAGAATTGGCAGAGTGATCTCTAAAGATCTTGTCTTTTCCTCTCTTAAAACCCTTCAGTGACTTCCTGTTTCATTTTAAATTAAAATCCAGACTGCTTGGTCCAATAGACCCTCATAATCTGGTCCCTACCTTTCTCCTACTATTCTTGTCACCAACTCAGCTAGAGCCAAACTGGTGTTCTCTTGATTGCTTGATCATGCCATGCTCATGTCCACTTAAGGCCAACGTACACACCTGGAATGCTCTTCCTCATGATCTTTACATGAATGATTCCTTTGTAGTAGTTCAGATTTCATCTCAAATGTTCCCTTCTGAGTGAGGTCTTCTGTAATGATCCAATGAAACCTCACCTAGAGTCTTTTTTGCCTAAATACTGTACAGTATTATTAAATGGTACTTCTAGAATTCCAGTGTAATTTTAGTTGCAGAAAAATCATGCAGGGATCATTATCAATATGTTTCCATGATTAAGCATCTGAACTACTTGTCAATAACCAAACTCGTGACCTCTGCACAAAACTGCCCCTCCACCTTTCTTGTCCTTGGTGAGGGGGTAGGGGTACGTGAGTGACAATATCATCCACCAGTGACTCAGAGCTTAACTGGAAAGCATCCTAGATTCCTTTCCTCTTCTTTAATCCCAAACCTAATCAACAGGTCCAATCAATTTAATAGAGTGAATATTTGTCACATTTCCCCCTCTATCCTCATTCCAGCCATCAAAGCCTTGGTGGTTTTGTCCTAGTATCTTTCACCTAGATAATTACATGTCTCTTAACTGCCCTGCCTGCCTCCAGTTTTGCCCCCTCCAAACAATGTTCCACACTACAGAGCCAAACATTCTTATGAAGTTATTCTTACGAACCACAGTTATGACCATGCTGCTCCCTTATCTAAAATCCTTCAGTGTCATCCTGTCATCTATCTAAAGGACAAAGTCCAAGCTCCTTACTTAGCATGTCCTACAATCCCCCTATAGTCTAGCCTTTTCCTCTTTCCAGTTTAGTCCATTTTTTAGACTTTTATTTTTCTGTGCATTTATTAACATTCCACTCTTAAATGGCCTCCTCCCACTCTCATCAAAGGTCACTGCCTTAGGTCACTTATTCTAGTGGGAGGAGATAATATCAAACAAGATAATTTTATATAGTGATAAGTGTTATGAGCAATGAGGAGCAGTCTTTTAAGTTAATTGCCTGCTTGTGTTGAGATTTGATTGGTTAGAACTAGTGGCATGGAATCATATAGCCAACATATCAAACAAATCCATATAGTTGTCGTTAATTATCTAAGTCTTCATTTCTTCATTTTTAAAAAGGGAGGTGATGATAATTACCATTTATCACAAAAAGTCTGGGAAGAAGCAAGTACAATTAGTTACATATTAATAATTTAGATCCCAGTGAATAGAATTATTGTTTGAATTTTCCTTTGCTTTCTCAGCATCATTCCTTTAGAAATAATTCCAGGTGCCAATATGGCAACAGTTCCCAAAAGGATCTAACCTTCAGTAAAAGAATCTATATCATGTTAGTAATTTATAAAAACTGATAATAATTATTTTTCCAGTGAAACACATGAAGATGTATCTTCGTGAAAGTATTTTATAACTGCACAATGGCAAAAATCTGTGAATGACAACTTACAATTGGATTAGATCAGGATTTTAAAATTAAAGCACTGAATTTAAACCTAGCATTGGCTACCATCTATTCCTGGGAGTTCTTTAAAAATTAAGCCTCTATGGGCACCTAGGTGGGTCAGTTGGTTGAGTGTCCGACTTCAGCTCATGATCTCATGGTTTGTGAGTTTGAGCCCCACATCGGGCTCACTGCGGTCAGCCTGTCAGCACAGAGCCTGTGTCCCCATCTCTCTGCCCCTTCTCTGCTTGCCTTCTCCCCAAAATAAAAAAATGTTAAAAATTAAGCCTCTATATTTAAAAAGAGTAATACTTTTACTGTTTTAAGCTAACTGGGTTCAACAATTTTGTTATCTTTATTTTTAGGTGATTGCTCCCATGCTTTTCACCAAACTTAGAAACTTAATAAGCTCATAGTGGGGCTTTTGAAAGGAATTACAGTAATTGCAAAGTATTGGCTACCTAATCGAAAACTTGAAACTTTTATCTTTTTCCACTGAGAAAACAGTCTCTCAAAAACTGCTTTTGGGTATAACTCACATGATTGGTATCCCAAATTCCACATCTAGCCTTAAGAATTCCTTCAAGTGTCATATATTCTCATTCCTTTGCAGCTGTTGTTTTGAGCAGTTGTTTAGTATCACTTGTCTTCTCTTGAGATCACTAGTCTATAGATAGCATAATCCCTAGAGTCTAACTCCCTTGTTGAGGGAGGGGTACTATGTTGTCCGCCTTTTAATCTTCCAGTGATAATACTGAATTTTTTATGTTCTTAATTAGGGAGGGAACTTATGCCTAACATAGGGTACTGAAACATTTTAATGAAAATTGAGAATATTGGATTTGTCTTGTATATTTAATAGTATGGTGGGTCCAGTGACTTTGTTAACAGTCCCTTAAAAAGAGATCATTGTTAGTGTGTCCTAGAACTGGATGGGTTGGGAGTTTAGTATGTGAACATACTAAAAGCCACTGAATTCACTCTAAGTGGGTGAGTTGTGTGCTATGTGGATTGATCTCAGTAAAGCTGTTTTATATATTTTTAAAAGTGGTCATTGTCACAATTTAGGGGAACTCAGATGAAGTATTTCTTGGCAATCAAGCTATTTTAGTCCTTTTATTCTCATACTACTTGAATAATAATTAGAGTGTATAATATGCTCTAATACCTGCTGACCTTCCTATGTAGTTCCCTTACGTTCAGAAACAGAATATTCATTTAAAACATACACAATTGAGTATGTAGAGAGGGAAAAACAAATGTTTAAAGAGGCCACGGTCATTAGCCTTTGAAAGCTATGTGACCATTGGGGAAGTCACTTAATTATTCAGAGCTAGCTTTAGTTCCTACATGAAATGAAGATGTTGGACCACATCCTAGCTCTTGAACTCAAATGCCCACAGGGCTAACCTGTTAATGTAAATGAATAAAATTGGTTGGTTGGCATAAAGGAACCAGGAGCAGAGAGACTATGGTGTATAGGATAGTATATGCTCTTCTAATGTTTATTTATTTTTATTTATTTATTTGTTTTGAGAGAGAGCACGTGAGCAGTATATGCTCTTCTTAAGAGAGCAGCCACAGCTCCATTTTGGCCTGTTGCCTTATCTTATTGTAGGCTTAATGTAACTGTCTTTTGATTCTCAAGAAAAATAAAAACTGGATTTTTAATTGCTCTTGATTTTTAAATAGTGCAACTAACCCTAAAAAAAATTTAGGGGCGGCTGGGTGGCTCAGTCGGTTGAGTGTCTGACTTTTCATCTCAGGTCATGATCTCACAGTTTGTGAGTTTGAGTCCCGCATCAGGCTCTGTGCTGACAGCTCGGAGCCTGAAGCCTGCTTCAGATTCCGTGTCTCGCACTCGCTCTCTCTGCACCTCCCCTGTCCCATGCTGTGTCTCTCCCTCTCTCTCAAAAATGAATAAACATTAAAAAACAATTTTTTAAAACTCTATGCAGGCCAAACTGCAAGGTATGAAGGATGAAGGAATCCTTCATAGGCCAAATGTTCTAGATTATATTATCTGTTGATTAGATGATCTCTTTTGACCTGGCTAGCCATAGGATTTCCTTTTTTTTTTTTTTTAAATCTTATAGAAATGCACTGTGGTGTATACCACAGAATATGTGTGAAACATATATGTGGGTTATAAAGCATAATAGAAAAGTAATAAATGTCCTAGACCTAACACATCATCTCCTTTTGTTCCCCTCCTGTTCCACATTTCCCTGCTCACTCTTCTGAGGTAATAACCACTATTCTACATTTTGGGATTAGATGCTTAAATAATACGTTGGATTTGCCTGCTTTTGTTCAAGCCTTAAAAACAACATAGTTTTCTAGGATTTGCTCTTCTAATGATGTTCTGAGATTTGATAAATTGAGTGTAGCTATAGTTTGTTCTTTTATCACTGTTGTATAATATTCAATTATATGACTATATCCAAGTGTATTTATCTAGTCTCCAGCCAGCAAACATTCAGGTTATTTTCAGCTTTTGGCTCTCGTGAAGAGTGCTGCTATGAACATATTTATATGTGCCTCCTGAAGCATGTGCAAAAGTTTTGTACGGTATATACCAAGGAGTTGGATTGTTTGGTTGTATGCTATATGAAGACTCAACTTCATAAGAAAATGCCAAACTATTTTTCAGTATTACTGACTTAGCCCCCTGATTTTTGACTCTGAAAGTTCTCCATAGCTCTGCCTTCTCTAATTTATTGTATTCTCTTCTTCCACACTTTTTTTTTTCTTTTGGTGACGATAACCTGCTTCACTGTCCCTCTATTTTCTTTTTCTCAAGAACTATATGTTCTCTGCCATTTCCTTTAAGAATTTTTTCTCTAATAATAATAATTTTAGAAAAAGGACTGGGGCACCTGAGTGGCTTAGTCAGTAGAGCATCCAACTTCAGCTCAGGTCATGATCTCCTTGTTCTTGAGTTTGAGCCCCACATCAGGTTCTGTGCTGACAGCTCAGAGCCTGGAGCCTGCTTCAGATTCTGTGTCTCCCACTCTCTTCCCTTCCTCTGCTTATGCTCTGTCTCTCAAAAATAAAGAAACATTAAATTTTTTAAAAAAGACTTTAATAGAATAGAATCATATTTAGAAATATTATCTTTTCACATTTTATACATGTAATCTGCTAAAGGGGCCTTTTTAAAAGTGTTTCCTTACAGAAATATTTATTGATAATTTAATGGCCAATTAGGCACCTGGGTGGCCCAGGTAAATGTCCGACTCCTGGTTTCGGCTCAGGATGGAGCTGCTTGGGATTCTTGGCCTTTCTCACTGTTTCTCTCTCTCTCTCAAAAGTAATAAACATTTTAAAAATTAATGGTCATTTAAGGAACTTTGTGAATTGTGTTTGTCAGGTTCTGTATAGGATTACATTTAAGTTCTGTTTACTGTGTGGTTGTGTTTTTTTAATTCCCTCACAAATGATCTGGATATTTCTGGCATTTATGAACTCTTAGTTGTTTCAGGAATTGCTCAGCATAAATAATTTGAAATTTTATTGTTGGAGAGGTTTTTTTTTTTAATTTGGGAACATGAATTTTTCTGTAATCAATTTGAATATTTTTCTTCTAAAAAGGCTGTGAATACACAAATGTTTTCAGCTACTATAAAAGCTACCCAAGGGCACATTTTATTTTCCTCTTCACTGTACTTTTTTGGTTTATTTATTTATTTTGAGAGAGAGAAAGAGAGTGCAAGAAGGGAAGAGGGGTAGAAGGAGAGGAGGGAGAGCAAGAGAGTCCCAAGCAGGCTCCACGCTGTCAGCACTGAGTCTGACTCAGGACTCGTTCCCACTAACTGTGAGATCATGACCTGAGCAAAATCAAGGGTCAGATGCTTAACCAACTGAGTCACCCAGGTGCCCCTTCACTGTATTTTTATAATAGAAATAAATTATTATTATTATTTTATTAACCAGTATCAAAGTAACAAATATTATTTGATGCTATGGAGTCCATGTACAAGTGAGTCAGACTTCTACACAGGCAGGTTTATTATATTTAAAATAAATAAGGATAGGGTTCCTAAGGATTTTAATAAAATGAGGTAGGTTTTGGTTTATCCATTATTAAGCTTATATTGAATTAATCTTTTAAAAATATATTTTATTTTTATTTTTTATTTATTTTTTTAAAAATGTTTTATTTATTTCTAGGAGAGAGAGAGAGACAGTGTGAGCAGGGGAGGGTGAGAGAGAGGGAGTCACAGACTGAAACAGGCTCCAGGCTCTGAGCTGGCAGTAAGCACAGAGCCCGACGCGGGGCTCGAACCCACGAACCGCGAGATCATGACCTAAGCGAAAGTCGGACGCTTAACGACTAAGCCACCCAGGCGCCCCAAAAATATATTTTATTTTTAAATAATCTCTACACCCACATGGGGCTCAAACTTACAACCCTGAGCTCAAGAGTCACATGTTCTATTGACTGAGCTAGCCAGATGCCACTTTAATTACTTTTTAAAAACTATGGCCACCACACCCTAGAACGTGTTCTTTATGCCCCCTTTTTTATTTGTTTAAATTTTTAAATGTTTTATTTATTTTTGAGAGAGTGTGAGCAGGGGAGGGTCAGAGAGAGGGGGACAGAGGATCTGAAGCGGGCTCTGAACTGACAGCACTATCTCAATGAGGGGCTCAAATTCCCCAATTGTGAGAGCAAGACCTGAGCTGCAGTTGGATGCTCAACTGACTAAGCAACCCAGGTGCCCCGTGTTATGCCTTTCTAATTTATCCAAGTAAAGCTCTTGAGATTTTTATTCTCTGCTTGAAGAGTCTAAAAGAGTGTTCACTATGTGTATTTTTTTTCAAAGTAGGCTTTATGCCCAACGTAGGGCTTGAACTCATGACCCTGAGATTGAGAGTCACATGCTGTACCAATTGAGCCAGCCAGGCACCTCCAGCATGTGCATTCTTGACCACTCTTAACCACAGCTCAAATTTTTAAAATTTAGTTTTATTTTTAAGTAAACTCTCTACTCAATATGGGGTTCTAACTCATGACCTCAAGATCAAGAGTCACACGCTCTACTCTCTAAGCCAGCCAGGTAGCCCCACAGCTCAAATTTCTATAGAAAATTTCAATACATTTTATCATTTTCTTCCACTGTTAATTTTGGTTTTGATAATTATAGAAATGAATGCTTTAGGGGAGGAGCTATTCCCTTTTATTTATTTATTTTTAAATGTTTATTTACTTTTGAGAGTGAGACAGCATGAGCAGGGGGAGGGGCAGAGAGAGAGGGAGACAGAATCCCAGGCAGGCTCTGCACCATTAGCGCAGAGACAGATGTGGGGCTCGATATCAGGAGTTGTGAGATTATGACCTGAGCTGAAACTAAGAAATGGATGCTTAACCAACTGAGCCATTCAGGTGCCCTGCTTTTCCCTTTAATATCTTAGTGTAACATCTAAAATTTAATGGTATGAAATTTCTTTTTAAAGTGATAAAAATGTTCTAAAATTGGATTGTGATGATGGTTGCACCACTCTAAATATACTAAAAACTATTGAATTATATATTTTAAGTGGGTGAGTTTTATGGTATATTAATTATATCTCAATAAAGTTGTTTGAATTTAATGATGTCCTTGAGGGATTTATTGACACTTTTTTCCTGTTTTCTTCTTTGATAATCAGGTATTTGGGATGTCACATGAATTTGAGAAACTAAAAATAATTTGGATGCTTTTGAACTTAGGTCATTTTTCACTAGTTTTTCTAATTGTCAGGGAATACACAGACATTACGTTTAGGGTTTCTACTTTTTTATAGTGATCAAAATTTAAGAGCAGTTTTTTAATGTTTATGTGTTTTTGAGACAGAGACCGAACACAACCGGAGGAGGGGCAGAGAGGGAGAGAGACACAGAATCTGAAGCAGGCTCCAGGCTCTGAGCTGTCACCACAGAACCCAATGTGGGGCTTGAACCCACAACCACAAACCATGAGATCATGACCTGAGCCCAAGTTGGATGCCAAACCAGCCGAACCACGCTGGCGCCCCAGTGATCAAAACTTTTATTAGACCTATCGAATAATCTTGACAATTCTACAAACATAACAGTGGATTCTGATATGTTCAAGTTTTTTGGAATTATAATACCTGCCCCTGGGTTAATGTTACTCAGTTGTCTTCCCCTAGGCGTGGAAGACAGAACTCTTTAAGTATAAATATTCTATTTACCCATGGGATTGTTTCAGAGTATTTTTTATAAGTAATTTTTTCCCCAAGTCATTGACACTATATGTATATTTGTTTCACCAACTTTTTCTCAGGTTGACTTTAAAAAATTAGAGTGATGAGGGTGCCTGTGTGGCTCAGTTGGTAAGGTGTCTGATTCTTGGTTTTGGCTTAGGTCATGATCTCATGGTTTGTGAGATCAGGCCCCACATAAGGCTCTGGGGCTACTTGCTACTGTGCAGACCCTGCTTGGGATCCCCTCTCTCCTTCTCTTTCTGCCCTTCCCTTGCTTGCATGTGTGCATGCTCTCTCTCAAAATAAACTTTAAAAAAAATCAGACTCATTTAAGAAATTTCTTCTTTTATTAGTAGATGTTATCTAGGTCAGTGAAAAAGTTATAAAAACCAGTATTTTAACTTTATTCCAAAGGCCTAAGAAATAAAAATCAGAGTTGAAAATCTCTTGTCTCTGTATGTTACATGGATTTAAAATAACAGCACTATATGATTTTATTGTATGTGAAATTCTAGAAAATACAACTCATCTGTAGAGACAGAAAGCAGGTTAATGATTACCTTGGGCCCACGGTGAAGGAGAGGATTGACTGCCAAGGGTGTATTAGGAATTTTTAGAGCTGATTGATGGGATTGTATTGATTGTATTTTGACTGATGTGGTGGTTACAGCGATATATATTTGTCAAAATTCATAGAACTATACTTCTAAAATGGGTCTAGTTTATTATAAGTAAAGTTGATGAAAAGAAAAATCAGATAAGACCACACATACAGGGGCACCTGGGTGGCTTAGTCGGCTAAGCATCCAACTTTCATTTTGGTCATGATCTCACCGTTCGTGGGTTCGAGCCCCGTGTCGGGCTCTGTGCTGACTGCCAGCTCAGGGCCTGGAGCCTGTTTCAGTCTGTGACTCCCTGTCTCTCTGACCCTCCCCTGCTCATGCTGTCTCTCTCTCTCTCCTAGAAATAAATTAAAAAAAAAAAAAAAAAAAAGACCACACATACACATGACTTTTATTTGTATCAAGCGTTGATCTTTTAATATATAGCATCATCTAATATATATTGCGTATGTAATCAGACATTTATGTTAATTATTTTATGCCAGTCCATGAAGGAGAGCAAAATACTTGTACAATTGTCGTTGATGAAATAGATTGAATAGAAGCCTACACATAGTATTACTATTAATTAGTATATTTTGCAAGTATAGTATGTCTACCTTAGTAACTTGAATTCCTTACCTTTTGATTCTATGTTATATATTCAGCTTTTCAACAAATAATAGAGGGGCGCCCGGGTAGCTTAGTCGGTTAAGCGTCCGACTTTCGCTCAGGTCATGATCTCATGGTTCGTGGGTTCGAGCCCCGCGTCGGGCTCTGTGCTGACTGCCAGCTCGGAGCCTGGAGCCTATTTCAGAGTCTGTGTCTCCCTCTCTCTCTGACCCTCCCCTGCTCACGCTGTCTCTCTCTCTCTCCTAGAAATAAATAAAACATTAAAAAAAAAACAAATAATAGAAATTATCTTTTAACAATGTTAAAAGTCTTCATGTGGTGCATCTATTTGTATCTAACTCAGGCATAGTGATCCGGTGCTGAGTAAGAGAGCATGGTCCCATCTTTATGGAGTACTTTATAGTTTTCAAATTAGTTTTACATAAACATCTTACTGCATCCTTAGAGGGGAATGAAACTCCAGAGAAACTTGGCTTTGCCCAAGTTTATGCAGCTAGATGACTGAGAACTAATCTGATTCCAAGTTCAGTTTCAGGCAATTCAGAGGGATAAAGTTACATAGTTTAGATAGATGAATGGAGAGTTTGAGAGAGTATGTTAAATAGTTGGATCTTATCCACATCCTGGAATATGAATAAACTTTCTTAATTGTATATAAAGTTACATGTATTCCCCTTCCAGTTGATTTTTTTCTAACACCAGGATAAGAAAGTTTAAATTGCTTGGATTTCTTCCAGAGCTATTTCTGATTGTTACCCCAACAGCTGAGACCCAGTAGATCCTGATTATCACAAAGGAGAACTCTGCATACTTGTGGCATTGAATGTGAGTGGGCCCTGCATATAAAACCCTGCCATCTGGCCCCATATTGATTTTGCTGATTTGCAGGGCATTTTCATGGTGGTGGCAGCTGTGAACTGAGCTGTGACGTGCTGCAGGACAGATGCGGGAGGCTGCCAGTCTGCTGAGCAGTGTAGATAGTGTCATTGGGGGGAGGGCAGTGTGGCTGTCTTTGCTACTACTTGTGAAGGAGGAAGCATGGAATAGTGGAAGGAACATGGGACTAGCATGAGAAGACCTACGTTCCAATCTTAGAACTGTTACTTGAGAGCTGTATTAGATCGGGCCACTCTCTGAATCATTCTGGTCTTCCTTCTTCTAAGTAAAATTAGAGAGTGATATGTGCATCACAGATAAATTTCAAAATCATTACGCTAAATTTAAAAAGCCAGATAGAAAAAAGACTATATTGTATTATTCCACTTATAGAAGACTTCAGAAAATGCAAACTAATATATAATGACAGAAGATCAGTGGTTGCCTAGGGCCAGGGGCAGAGAAAAGGAAGGAATGCAAAGAGGCATGAGGAAGCTTTTGAGAGTAATAAAAACGTTCTGCATTATTTGTTTGTTTTTTAAGTTTACTTTTATTTATATTGAAAGAGAGAAAGAGAGAGTGAGCAGGGTAGGGGCAGAGAGAGGAGACAGAATCCTAAGCAGGCTTTGCACCATCAGTGCAGAGCCCATTGTGGGGCTCAAACTGAACTGTGAGATCATGACCTGAGCCAAAATCAAGAGTTGGGTGCTTAACTGACCAAGTGCCCAGACAAACTTCTTAAAATATTTGAAATACTTAATTTACCCAGATTTTGGTCTTATATTCCATTTGTTTGATTGTTTTGCTTCATTAGTGGTGGTTATATCCTGCCACCTTTGTTTACATCCTTGTAGTCACAGTGTGACAAAGGTGTCAGTGGCAAATTCTTAAGTCCAATATATGAGGAGCACAAGAAACAAAATGGAAATGGCTTGACACCATCCCCTACTCCAGTTTTCATCCTGTATTCTATTAATGGTTTTATTTAAAAAAAATTTTTTTAATGTTTCATTTATTTCTGAGAGAGAGAGAGAGAGAGAGAGAGAGAGTGTGAGTAGGGGAGGGTCAGAGAGAGAGGGAGACACAGAATCTGAAACAGTCTCCAGGCTCTGAGCTAGCTGTCAGCACAGAGCCCGACGGGCTCGAACCCATAAACTGCGAGATCATGACCTAAGCTGAAGCTGGATGTTTAACCGACTGAGCCATCCAGATGTCCCTCTATTAATGGTTTTAAATGCTCGAAATCTGTCTTTTTTGTTTTTCTGTTTTTTGTTGATTTTTTTGTTTTTAAATGTTTATTTATTGATTTATTTAAATGTTTTATTTATTTCTAGGAGAGAGAGAGAGACAGCGTGAGCAGGGGAGGGTCAGAGAGAGAGAGGGAGTCACAGACTGAAACAGGCTCCAGGCTCTGAGCTGGCAGTCAGCACAGAGCCCGACGCGGGGCTCGACCCCATGAACCGTGAGATCATGACCTAAGCGAAAGTCGGACGCTTAACCGACTAAGCCACCCAGGCGCCCCTTAAATGTTTATTTTTGAGAGAGAGAGAGTAGGGTAGGGGCAGAGAGAGAGGGAGACAGAGGATCTAAAACAGGCTCTGTACTGACAGCAGAGAGCCCCATACAGGGCTCAAACTCACAAACTGTGAGATCACGACCTGAGCTGAAGACAGAAACTTAACCAACTGAGCCACCCAGGCATCTTTCTTCAAAATCCTTCTTAATAAATACTTCCAGAAGCCAAAACTAATTGTTAGGAGTTGACACTTAAGTTGAAAATTAACCTAGGAAAAATATTCAGTAACTCAAATACAAAGTAGTGACCATTCTGGATTAGTTGTGGCTATATACAGCTATTCCTGATCTTTCGCTAATGCTCAGGCCCTTTGTGCTTAAGACTTGCTGCGAATGCATAATCTTTAGCTGGATATGGGACAATGGGCAGCAACTTGTGAGACATGTTTCTTTTTCTTTTCTTTTTTTTTTTTAATACTTTTATTTATTTCTAGGAGAGAGAGAGAGACAGCGTGAGCAGGGGAGGGTCAGAGAGGGAGACACAGACTCTGAAATAGGCTCCAGGCTCTGAGCTAGCAGTCAGCACAGAGCCCGACGCAGGGCTCCAACCCACGAACCGCGAGATCATGACCTAAGCGAAAGTCGGACGCTTAACCGACTAAGCCTCCCAGGCGCCCCTAAACTGAGACATGTTTTTTGGAGGAAAGCCGATTTTAGGTTTTGGTCAGGGAATAAGATAAAGCTGTCGGAGACTGAGGTAATTGAAACACATAGAATATATATTTAAAAAATCAAAACATGAGTTAATATGAATTTAAAAAAAAAATGGGGCGCCTGGGTGGCTTAGTCGGTTAAGCGTCCAACTTTCGCTTAGGTCATGATCTCTTGGTTCGTGGGTTCGAGCTCCGCGTCAGGCTCTGTGCTGACTGCCAGCTCAGAGCCTGGAGCCTGTTTCAGTCTGTGACTCCCTCTCTGTCTGACCCTCCCCTGCTCACACTGTCTCTCTCTCTCTCCTAGAAATAAATAAAAACATTAAAAAAAAATTAAAAAAAAAAAACCAACCCACCCTCCCCTAAAAAAGCAAAACCCAAATCCTAAAGGAACTCATTAGATACCATCCAAAATAACTAGGGCAGGGGTGCTCAGTCAGTTAAGTGTCCAGCTGTTGGTTTAGGCTCAGGTCATAATCTCATAGTTCGTGGGTTGGAGCCCTGCATCAGGCTCCATGCTGACACTGTGGAGCCTGCTTCGGATTCTCTGTCTCCCTCTCTCTCTGTCCCTCCCTCGCTCGCTCTCTATCCTTCTCTTTCTCAAAATAAATAAACATTAAAAACAAAACAAAATAGGGCACTACTGCTTACTCTGAAAATTGGAAATTAAAAGGAAAGAATACCTTTATTGCTGCCTTCATATACAAACTCTACTTTGGATGATCAAATAGCCCTAGTTGTTGACTGAAAGTTTTTCTTTATAAGAAAATTCTACCAACAATGATACATTCTGAAAATTAGCATTTTGCTATTGCCTCAATGAAATAATTGAGGCATGTAGCAATCATTGGATGAAACCATTGGATTGATTGGCTGATGAGAAAACTTGACAATGAAGGAATTGGCCTGCAACTCTAGCAAACATTTGCATATATTCTGATATGATATATTTCTTTTTTTTTTTAATTTTTTTAAAAATTTTTTATTTATTTCTAGGAGAGAGAGAGAGAGAGAGCGTGAGCAGGGGAGGATCAGAGAGAGAGGGAGTCACAGACTGAAACAGGCTCCAGGCTCCGAGCTGGCAGTCAGCACAGAGCCCGACGCGGGGCTCGAACCCACGAACCGCGAGATCATGACCTAAGCGAAAGTCGGACGCTTAACCGACTAAGCCACCCAGGCGCCCCCTGATATGATATATTTCAAAGCACATAGTAACACCTATGAAATATTTTTGCCCAAAATGTAGAACTTGATTCTAATAACGGGTTGTGAGATTAGGCCAAAATACGACAGGACATCTAGTTAAATTTGAATTGCAGATGAACAATGAGTGAGTTTTGTTTTGTTTTTTAGTATAAGGATGTCTCATACTTGGAACATATTTGGTTTCTGCAGCAAGTCATTTGAATAGAAAGGGGAAAAAAAATGATGGGGTATTGCTTTGTAAGAAAAAAGATTTAAGAGACATGACAACCAAATGTGTGCACTTTAATTGGATTCTGAGTTAAAAATATTCTTGTAAAAAGATATTTTTAAAAATGCTTAAATATTTTATTGGGAATACTGTACAGCAACATGCAAATACACTAAAATTAACTCAAAATGGATTAAAGTCTGAATATAAGACCTGAAACCATAAAACTTCTAGAAGAAAACATAAGTGGTAAGCTCTTTGACATCAGTTCTGGCAATGATTTTTTGGATTTGACACCAAAAGCAAAGGCAACAAAAGCAAAAATAAAGCAGAACTACATCAAACTAAAAAGCTTCTGTACAACAAAAGAAACCATCAATAAAATGAAAAGGCAGCCTACCGAATGGGGAAAATATTTGCAAATCGTACATCTGATGAAGGGTTAATACCTAGATTATATAAAGAAATCCTACAATTCAATAGCAAAATAAATAGTCTGAAAATAAGAATGAGCAGAGGATCTGAACGATCATTTTTCCAAAGACCTACAGATGGCCAACAGGTACATGAAAAGATGTTCAGCATCACTCATCATCAGGAAAATACAAATAAAAACCACAGTGGTGGGCACCTGGGGTGGCTTAGTCGATTAAGCTTCCAACTTTGGCGTAGGTCATGATCTCTCAGTTTGTGAGGTCTAGCATTGGGCTCTGTGCTGACAGCTCTGAACCTGGATCCTGCTTCAGATTCTCCCTCCCTCCCTCCCTCCCTCCCTCCCTCTCTCTCTCTCTCTCTGTCTCTCTCTTTGCCCCTCTGCTGGTTAAGCTCACTCACTCTCTCTCAAAAAATAAACATAAAAAGTATTTTGGGGGGCACCTGGGTGGCTCAGTAGATTAAGTATCTGACTTCGGCTCATTGCATGATCTTGTGGTCCGTGAGTTCAAGCCCCTGCGTCGGGCTCTGTGCTGACAGCTTGGAGCCTGGAGCCTGCTTTGGATTCTGTCTCCCCCTCTCTCTCTTCCCATCTCTTGCTCGCTCTCTCCCCCTCTCTCTCCCTCTCTCTCAAAAATAAATAAACATTTTAAAAAATTTAAAAAAAAATATTTTTAAAAGATATTTTAGCAAAGGAAAGAAAGGATAGAGGAAGCAAGTATGACAAATTTTGATAATTGAAGAAAATCTAGGGGTAGTTAATATGAGGGTTTATGGTACAATTCTATTTACTTTGTGATGTTAGAAATTTTTAATAATATTTTAAAATGCTGTGGGTAGATTACTGTGCTTGCCATTTGCCAAGCAGTTAGTAGGTGCTTTACAGAATCTGTTTAATATATAATCAATACATGTATAGAATATTTTAATATATCTAATTCTACTGTCAGTACCTGTAGAAATTATCATTTTAGTTGAAGAAGCTGAGGCCCAGAGACATTAAATAATTTGATCACATGTCACATCTGATTCTTGGCAGAGCTTGACTGGATCCTGGATTTTTTTGACGCTTAATCCAGTTATTTTCTGATATATTAGTTACTACTAAACAAATTCTTTGGTGGTCTACTGGCCTATTTAAAATAAAAATCTTATTTGACATCTTAAAATAGAAAAGAAGAAACAATGTGAATGTTTTGTTCTCTGTTCAGTTTTCTCCCTTCCTACAGGATAAAAATATGTTTGGTGATAATAGTAGTAGTTTTAAGGATCTATGTTTATTGGATATCCATGATGTGTTATACCAGTGCTTTAGTGTTAGTTCCTTCTAAATCCACTGATAAACTGGGCATATCAGTATTTTATTATAGCTAACATTTCTAAGAAGGATGAAGGGATGTTCTACAATAAAATAACCTAACTACAGAGAAAACATGAAAGTAAAAGCATGAATTTTTTTTAAAATGTTTTATTTATTTCTAGGAGAGAGAGAGAGAGAGAGAGAGAGAGAGAGAGACAGCGTGAACAGGGGAGGGTCAGAGAGAGAGGGAGTCACAGACTGAAACAGGCTCCAGGCTCTGAGCTGGCAGTCAGCACAGAGCCCGACGCGGGGCTCGACCCCACGAACCGCGAGATCATGACCTAAGCAAAAGTCGGACGCTTAACGGACTAAGCCACCCAGGCGCCCCAAAAGCATGCATTTTAGATGTAAGGAGAAGGGTCATTATCCTGGTAAACCTGCCTAAGGAGATCTAGAGCAAAAATCCTGAGGTACAGAAAAATAAAGTTTATTACAGTGATATTTTGGTAGCTTGAATCCCAACATACTTAAATAAATTTGTAGAAAAAGGATTTTAGTTTAGCGTAGTTTCTTCCCCCCAACCCTCCACCCCTTCTCAAGGGAGACCTATTGCTACTCATAGGTTACAGTCTTTGTTGGGGAAACTGCTAAAACTTACAGCCCAGGTTATCCTGTTAACAGACCACCAGTGTTGGACTTTTTTTTGTTCTCCCTTAATTATCTAATCAGGCTTCTTGGTACTGAAGAAGGTACTTTTAAAATGGTCCTTTGTTCCCATCTTATTTAACCACTGAAAGATAAACCCAGTAATACAATTTGGATAAAACATGATTTTAAGAGTAATTTACATTTACATTAGTATTGTCAATTTAAGATGACAACTGGGGTCCCTCGGTGGCTCAGTTGGGTAGGTGTCCAGTTCTTGATCTTGGCTCAGCTCATGATTGAGCCCTGCGCTGACAGCGCAGACCCTGCTTGGTACTTTCTCTCTCCCTTTCTCTCTCACTGCCCCTCCCCAGCTCTCTCTCTCTCAAAATAAATAAACTTAAAAATAAAATGACAACGAATAAACATTATTTTAGGGGTTCACTCCAACAGGTTTTTAAAAATGTTTTACTTATTTATTTTGAAAGAGAGCTAGCATGCAAGCAGGGGAGGGGGCAGAGAGAGAGGAAGAGTGAGGATACCAAGCAGGCTCCCTGCTGTCAGCAGAGAGTCCAACACAGGGCTCGATCTCCTAAACTATGAGATCACGACCTGATCTGAAATTAAGAGTTAGATGCTTAACCAACTGAGCCACACAGGAACCCCTCCAACAGGCTTTTAAGAATGAAATTCTGAGGGCACCTGGGTGGCTCAGTCAGTTAAGCGTCCGACTTTGGCTCAGGTCATGATCTCACAGTTTGTGAATTCAAGCCCCACATCTGGCTCTGTGCAGATGGGGCTCAGAGCCTGAAGCCTGCTTCAGATTCTGTTTCCCTTTCTCTCTGCCCCTCCCCCATTCGCACTCTGTGTCTCTTTCAAAAATAAACAAACATTAAAATTTTTTAAAAATTTTAAGTGAAATTCTGATTTAGCCAGATGAATAAAATAGTTTATGTAAAGGACTTAGGCATAATTCTTGGCATAAAATATAACTCAATAAATTTTAGTTTAATCAGATCATCAGAGCAGTATGACTATTCACTATCTGCTGAAAAAAATGTGATTAGCCTTATTATATAAAATGTTTTTTTGAACTGTATGAAGTGTTAAAGGTGACATTGGTAAAGATATTGTGTGTATCAGGCTCTTCTAGGTTTTAAAGACTCTGAGATTGTCTCCATTATTTTGGGTAATGGGACTTGTAGAGTTAGGAAACTGAGAGAAAATGGCTCTGTAGTCACATAAGCAAGTTTCATGCATTCTTTTTTAAAAATGTGTTATTTATTTTTTAAAGAGAGAGACAGAGCTTGAGTGGGGGAGGGACAGAGAGAGAGGAAACAGAATCTGAGGCAGGCTTCAGGCTCCATGCTATCAGCAGGCCGGAACCCACAAACTGTGAGATCATGACCTGAAGTTGTATGCTTAACTGACTGAGCCACCCAGGTGCTCCCATACAATCTTGTAATCATTTAGTTGCCTTGGTTAAAAAGTAGAAATGGCAGAACTTTTTGTCCTTTGTTCTGTCTAAGCAGATTGTGTTCATTTAACAAATACTTGTTACACACCTTTGTAGCTCAGATGCGAAACTGAGCAGATCATACTGCTTCTCTCTTGGAGAATTCACTTTATAGTATAAGGTAGAGCCACTTTACATCATCTCTGGAACAAGGCTGACAATAAATTTAAAAAAATATATGAGTTTGTAAAGTGCCCTATCAGTTTTATAGTCAAAACACTATAGGAGTTTGGAAAGAGACATCACATCTCCGTGGGATAATTCATTTATTCAGCAAACATTATTTATAATTGTGTGAATTGTTTTTAATTAAAAAAATTTTTAAATGTTTATTTCTGAGAGAGAGAGAGAGACAGAGCGTGAGCATGGGAGGGGCAGAGAGAGAGGGAAACACAAAATCCAAAGCAGGCTGAGCTGTCAGCACAGAGCCCGATGTAGGGCTCGAACTCATGAATCCTGAGATCATGACCGGAGCCAAAGTCAGAGACTTAATCAACTGAGCCACCCAGGCACCCCGTGTGAATTGTTTGGCTATAACAAACAGCATATGAAAATGCTTATGTAAAATACATTTTAAAAGTAGATTTTAATATAGTTATGAGTACAATATTATATACAATGTTAAAAAAAAATCCATTAAAAAAAAGGCCAGGGGGGAAAAACACCAAAATAGTAACAGGTAGATCTATCAGGCCAATTTCAGAAGGCTGGGAGGGAGGAATGTAGATGAATTTAGAAATATATTCTTTAAATAAGATATAGTGGCATTGTTTCTAAGTTTTAAAAACAGCTGTTCTAGGTCCTCCTCTGGATGATAGAGACAGCAATGAAATAGAAATAACAATAGGAAAGGTAATAGCTACCAGCATTTATTGGTACATAATTGTCTCCTCTTTGGGGAGGGGAACTAGTTGGTAGAGGGCAAGTGTTGGAAGAAGACTGTTATGTAACAGCTTTTGATTTTGGCTCAGGTCATGATCTCACAGTTCGGTTTGGAAGATCAAGCCCCGCATCAGGCTCTGAGCTGACAGCAGGAACCTGCTTAGGATTCTCTCTTTCTCCTCTCTGTCTGCCTCTCCCCCTGCCTGTGCTCTCCATTAAATAATGTTTAAATAAATAAATATTTAATAATCATATATTGAGAGTTTACTTATGCTCTGTAATTGCTTCACAGCATCCCATTTAAGGGGCTGCTATTATTTAACCAGTTCCTATACTAATTCTTTGTTATTATATAAGTGCCGCAGTGAAAAACTTTGTATCTATGTCACTTTGTACTTCTACACAATATCTGTAGGTTAGGTTCCTAAAAGAATTGCTGGGTCAGTGTATTTACATTTGTAATTTTGATGAATATAGATCAGTGAACTAAAATCATAATCACCTGAGGAACTTTGTCTGTGTTGTTATGTATGTCCCCTTCAGTGCCTGGGAGGTTTTTTTCTTTTTGGTTTTTTAAATTTTCTATGTGTCTGGGATGGAGTTTGGGTATTCTTATACTTTTAAGCTCCTAGGGTGATTCTGATGTTTATCCCAGAAGGAGGAGGAGGTTGGATCTCTATGAAATGGAATGTGGTACAGAAAAGCATATCTAATTTTATTTTATTATTTATTTATTTATTTTTTTACATATTGTTTATGGCTGCTTTTATTTTTCTTTATTTATTTTTTTATTGCATATCTAATTTTAAAAGAAAAAAGCAGCTCTTTCTGCCCATGGGTCCTATCCCTATCCTTTAATGAAAACACCTTTTTGCTTCAAAAAGAGAGAACACACACACAAAAAAATAAAAGAATGTAGGCTAACTGTAGGGCTCAGAAAGGCAGCATGCTGCCAGTTAATGCAGAAGCATGCCAGTGGCTGCTTTAATCTGCATGTCCAGATTACTGCTATTTCCAGCATCTTCCCCTCCCATGATATTATGGGATATCAAAGCATTGTAAGATGAATATATTAGTATTTCAGGTATGGATTAAGGGATACCCAAAGGGTCATGGTTATCAGAGTTTAGTATGTCACCAAGAGATTGAGTGTGTGAAATACAGGATTTTGTGCAGCCTGTAGAAATTGAAAAGACTGGATAGCACTTAATCTGTTGCTCTGGGTTAGGCTGAGCCAAGTAGGAAATATAACTGCTTAGAATTAACTTCTAACAAACCAAAACATTGAAGGCTTATTCTGTTCTAGCTTCTGTGCTAAGTGAAGATAGTAATATAGAAATAAATCAGAGTAGTAATAACTACCAACACTTATTGGACACTGAGTATGTACTAGGCATTATGCTGAGAATTTTACAAGTATTTTCTCATTTATTTATTTATTTGAGAGTGTGTGCTCACGTGTGAGCAGGGGACAGGAGCAGGTGGCGGAGAGAGAGAGATAATTTTAAGCAGGCTTCATACTCAGCAAAGAGCTTGATGTGGGGCTTGATCCTTCGACCCTTGGATCATGACCTGAACAGAAATCAAGAGTTGGCCACTAAACTGACTGAACCATAGGTGCCCCAAGTATTTCCTCATTGAATCCTAATCCTAGGAACTGTGGGGGCTATTACATTCCCATTTAACAGTTGAGATGGGGCACCGAGTGGCTCAGTCAGTTAAGTGTTTGACTCTTGATTTCGGCTCAGGTCATCATCTCACGGGTGGTAAGTTCAAGCCCCACATTGGACTCTGCACTGACAGCATGGAGCCAGTTTGGGATTCTCTCTCTGCCCCTCCCCCACTGATGCATGTGCTTCTCTCTCTCTCTCTCTCTCAAATAAACTTGAAAAAAATTAACAGTTGAGAAAAATGAGTTTCACAGATGTTAAATAAGTAACTTGCCAAAGATCACAAATGTGTCTACTTCATAAGACTGTTTGAAGGTTAACATATTTAGAACGTGCCTGGTACATAATAAATGCTCAAAAATATTGCTAGTAGTAGTAGTAGTGGTAAAGTACAGAGGAAATACCAGTTATCCCTTGCCTAGGGCATATATTACAGAAGGAATATATAAATAGAATTTTTCTTTGGAAAGTCAGATATTCCAGCTAGAAAAAACCGTTGTAAAGGGATTGGTAGCCTGATTAGGGTACTGCATAATGTACTTGGTGGTAAAATGGTAGAAGAGGATGAGAAATGAAAGAAGGCATCATGGGAGGGTGGGGCAGAGGGCTAATGAGCTATTTTGAAAGGATGGGCGTAACTCATTTTAGGAGGCAGAGAGGGTTGGGAACGTTTCAAACAAAGATAAAACATGTAAAAAGACATAGAAATTATAGTTATCTACTGCTATGCAGTAAACTACCCCAAAATTAAGTGGTTTAAAAACAATTACTATTTTATTTGCCCACAGTTTTTTGAGTCCTATGTTTGGACGAGGCTTAGGTAGGTAATTCTGGTCTCACTGGGCAGTCACGCATGTGGCTGCAGTCATTTCATGGTGCCACTGGGGCAGAATAGTCTAAGATGGCTATTGGCTGGGCTTCCCATGGCAGCATACCAGTTGTAACACAACAGGGGAAGCTGCATGGGTTCTTGAGGCCTCGGCATGGAAGTCACACAGTGTCACTCCCACCACATTCTGTCAGGTAAAACAAGTCACAAGGCCAGCCTAGATGCAATGGGAGGGAAAAGACACTGCCTCATTTTTGTTTGTTTGTTTGTTTTTTAACATTGATTTAGTTTTGAAAGAGAATGACAGACCACTAGTGAGGGAGGGGCAGAGAGGGAGATACAGAATCTGAAGCAGGCTCCAGGCTCTGAGCTGTTAGCACAGAGCCCAACATGAGGCTCGAACCCATGAACTGTGAGATCATGATCTGAGCCAAAGTTAGACACTTAACTGACTGAACCATCCAGGCACCCCAGACACTGCCTCTTGATGTGAAAAGACCTGCAAAGAATTTGTGGCCTCCCCTGACTCCCCCAAATCTAACACAAATGGAAAAGGTCAGGATGAGTTTAGGATATATTACTAGTTTCTTTGGCCTTTTCCAGAGCCTAAGTAGCATTTCCTCCAAAGTTAATTATACAAGGTACATTAATCACCTTTATTACCTGGCCCTAAGCTCTGTTTCTCTAACAGTGATGTGGAGAATTTCTCAGGGTCCTGATTTTAGTAATATACCAGGATTATGTGGATTATGTGTTATTAACAAACACATTGTTAGTATTTAATTAAATACCTCTGTGTTAAAAATTTTTTAAGTATTTTAATGTTTTATCATATAAAATCTGTTTTTTAAAGTTTCTTTTTTTTTTTAATAATTCCTACACCCAACGTGGGGCATGAATTTACGAGCCTGAGATCATGAGTCACATGCTCTTCCTACTGAGCCAGCCAGGTGTCCCAGCAACCATATAAAATCATTTTTTTAAGCAATGTTGATTTTCTCAATTTTTAAATTATTGTTTTTTAAAGTAATATCTATACACAACATGGGGCTTGAACCCACAACCCTGAGATCGTGAGTCATGTGCTCTACCATCTGAGCCAGCCAGATGCCCCTGTAAGATCTTGACCAATTTTTAAAATCTCAGGTAAATTATTTTATTTGTGTTCTGAACAAGTTAACATCTATAACCACCTACCTTCACTTACCTTTTAAAATGATCTGAGACCCTGAATTAGAATCTGAATTAATGATGTTTTTACCTCTTTATTCAACTAACTTTTACCAGTACTCAGCAGATACAAATGTGATTTCCTCTGAGGTATGTTAGTTTGTAATCCTCTGTGGTTTGCTATTTAATTCTGCTTTCCATTCTGAAGGGCTTCTAGGCCTTTGTTCATTAATCATAGGAAACAGTTGTGCAACATGCTTTGACATTAACTTGAACATCTAAAATTAGTCCTGCTACAATCAGTGGCTGGGAACAACGTTTCAGTAGTTTGTGACATGTGTTAAGTAGACAGACATTGCAAGATTGGAAGGAACTCCTAGAAAAAAAGTAAGTGACTTGTGTGTGTGTGCGTATGGACTTATGTATATATACCATTGAAGTTCCTTTTGATGAACAAATTACATCTCTTACTACAAATGCATCATAAACGTCTTTGCTTGTGCACTATGTTGTTTAATTATTTCAGGAGAAAATTTATATTTATTGAAAGCTTGGTATGTTAGAATGGATTTTTCTGTATGTTTTAGGATTTTCATTTTTGAAGGGAATATTTCAAGTAAATGGCTTTTTTTTTTTTTTCTCTTCAGAAGTTACAGAAACTCATTCACAAAAATGACATCTTGGTTGTATGAATGTCTTTGTGAAGCTGAACTTGCACGGTATTATCCTCATTTTACTGCCCTTGGCCTTCAGAAAATAGATGAGTTGGCCAAGGTTACAATGAAGGACTATTCCAAATTGGGAGTCCATGACATGAACGACCGCAAACGTCTCTTCCAACTTATCAAAATCATTAAGATTATGCAGGAAGAAGATAAAGCAGTCAGTAGCCCAGAGCATCCTCTTGAGACAAACAGCCTGTACATTAAGCCTCAGGAATCCAGATCTGGCCCTCGCAGGCAACTGCATTTTGATTCTCCTGCTGACAACAAAGGCAGAAGTACCAGCAACAATGGGTTTGAAATGTGCAGTTTATCAGATTCTTCTACAAACAAACAGAAGTCTAGTTACCTAAAAGTGCTGGACCACATGCTGCCGGATGATTCCCAGCACCACACAAAAACGAGAATTCAGAACGCCACAGCTGCTGGTTCCTATGTGCAAACAGAAACTAACACTTCACTCTTTTCATCAAATCACTTTTCTCCAATACTGGGGAATTATGATATTCCCATTACTCAAAGAGTCTCTCATGTTTCAGGGTATAACTATGGAATCCCTCAGTCCTGTATCAGGTAATAATTTATCATTTTTTTTGAGGGGTGGGGGAGAGCATAGCCTCAGGCAAGGGCAAGCCTCTCCATGACTGAGAGCAACTGCTCCTTATTTATAGAAAGTTCTAGTGAACAGCTTCTGCAGTAATAATAGAAGTACCTTGATGGGAGGAAGTTCATGAGGAATTAAGACTTTACAGATGGGAGAAAAATGATACTGTCCATGTATGTCAAACAGCTGCTACTTGCCAGGATCTGCCATTATTCCATTAGCAGACCTATTTCTATTATTTATTATAGTGTAGCATGATACATCTAGTGCATCCTTGAAGGTAAAATAGTTAACTAGCATTCTACGATGGAAAAAGTGTGTGTGTGTGTGTGTGTGTGTATTCCACAGGATTTTTTTTTTAAGGCTATCAAATTCACTTTAACCAAGAGACCTAAAGCTTAGTTAAAAATAAATAGCATGTAGTTGGATTAAGTAGATCTCAGGTGCAGTTAGCTCACCTACACACATTGAAATATGGTCCTGATTTTGAGTGCTTTCTTCAGTTCCAACCATGGAAGGATATATGATTTTGGTGATTACAAAAGAGTAAGACACTTTTGATGTAGTTGAGACTCTGAGAGGCAAGGTGGCAATAAGTTATTTTTCACATAGTGATTTAAGTTAAATGTTGAAATAATGTCCCTAAGAGTTAAAATATTGAATAATTCCCAATACCAGCATTGGTATAATAGAACCTGTTCTTTTTTTTTTTTTTTTTTAATGTTTTTAATTTATTTCTGAGAGAGAGAGAGAGTGTGAGCAGGGGAGGGTCAGAGAGAGAGGGAGACACAGAACATGAAGCAAGCTCCAGGCTCTGAGCTAGCTTTCAGCACAGAGCCCGACGTGAGGCTCGAACCCACGAACCGTGAGACCATGACCTGAGTCAAAGTCGGAAGCTTAACCAACTGAGCCACCCAGGCACCCCAAGAACCTGTTCTTTTAAAAATAACATGAATTGGTTGTTTTGTTACTGTAAAAGTTACACATGGTGAGTTATAGAGAAAGAAAATACACTTTTTTAAATGTTTATTTATTTTGAAGAGAGAGTGAGAGTTGGGGAGGAGCAGAGAGACAGGGAGACACAAAATCTAAAGCAGGCTCCGGGCTCTGAGCTGTCAGCACAGAGCCTGACAAAGGGCTCGAACCTGTGAAATGGTGACATCATACACGAGCCAAAGTCAGACGCCCAACTGATTGAGCCACCTAGGCGCCCCAACAAAATTCATTCTTAAGCCACATTTTAAAAAAGTGATTATTCATACCTAAAAAACAAGGTATATATTTACACCTGGCCTTATATTGGCTAAGGTTTCAGAGGATCTCATAATCAACCAGTTCTTCTATTCAGAAAATAGACCCCATTTTACAGGTGAAAGTACTTTTAGTAATTTGAAATACATAGTGAATTTTATAGTGTTTCTGAAAACTTTATTTGGTTTAGTAGCGCACAGAGTAACAGAACTCTTTTTTGTAATTATTTTTAAGGTTTATTTTGAGAGAGAGAACTTGCATGCACATGTGTGTATGCACAAGCAGGGGAGGGACAGAGAGTGAGGGAGAGAGAATCCCAACCAGGCTCCACACTCACCATGGAGCCCGGTGCAGGGCTCTATTTCACAAACTGTGAGATCATTACCTGAGCCGAAACCAAGAGTCCACACTTAACTGATGGAGCCACCCAGGCATTCCTCTTTTCTTTTAATTGTTAGAGAACTAGATTGTTCCATGACTATCAAAGCCAGGATTATTGCTGCCCTATTGGTTAGCTCTGTGGTGAAAGAACAGATATTTTCTTGAATGTTGCAGTCTTTTTTTGAGCATACATAAAGATCTAAACTGGAATTATTTATAAATAAAGATACTGCTTTGCATTATTTGGACAAAATGAATATTTTAGTTTAAATATGCTATTTCATTTATTTGGCACATATTAAGTACCATCTCTTCCAGGCCTGATTCTAGATATGAAGATAATTGGGATATATGGAGGCTGTGAGACTCGTAGGGGTCAGGGTGAGTTGGAAGATAACCATACAGGGAGATAAGTGCTCTTATAGAGGTTTATACATGAAAGACCCAGAGCAAAAGCTATACCATTGAGCTTTCTTTCTTTCTTTGTTTTTTTTAATTTTTGATGTATTGTTTATTTTTGAGAGAGAGAGAGACAGACAGCGTGAGCAGGGTCAGAGAAAGGGAGACACAGACTCCAAAGACAGGCTCTAGGCTCTGAGCTAGCCGTCAGCACAGAGCCTGATGCGGGGCTCGAACCCACGAACCGCGAGATCATGACCTAAGCGAAAGTCGGACGCCCAACCGACTAAGCCACCCAGGCGCCCCAGAGTTTTCTTACTTTTTATATCATTTTATTACTCATCCCACTCTTTATTATATTAGAGAAGTAGAGATTTTAAAAAGTACATTTTCCCCAATAATCTTCATATTGTCTTCTCATCCAAATGTTTCTAAGTGGAGGTCAGGGTTTTAGAACCCTGAGAAACTGTCACAAACTTAAGGCTTGCTGTTAGGATGTCATCTTGTCCAAAGAGCATTCTCTTCAGGTGCGTCAGGTCAAGTAAGCTCAGAATAAATTACTGGTCTCGGATTTTTTTTACGCTTATTTATTTATTTTGAGAGTGAGAGAGAAAAGTGTGCACTTGGAGGAGGGACAGAGAAAGAGAGGGAGAAAGAGAATCCCAAGCAGGCCCTGTACTGTTAGCATAGAGCCTGATGCAGGGATCGAACTCATGAACTGTGAGATCTTGACCTGACCTGATCCAAGATCAAAAGTCGGATGCTAAACCAACTGAGCCACCCAGCTGCCCCTGGTCTCAGAATTTTAATAAAAGTCGAATGCATTTAGAGAACTAGTTGTCCCGACTTATTTAAAATTTTAAATAGACCTAACTCCAGCTACCTGAACTCTTTTCATGTCAGACAGATACAGCTTATTTCTTCTAGGGAACACTGGACATTAAAACCAGAGCCTTTTAGGGGTGCATGGGTGGCTCAGTTGAGCATCCGACTTTGGCTCAGGTCATGATCTCACATTTCATGAGTTCAAGCCCTGCATTGGGCTCTGTGCTGACGGCTCAGAGCCTGGAACCTGCTTTGAATTCTGTGTCTCCCTCTCTCTCTCTCTGCCCCTCCCCTGCTTGAGCTCTGTCTCTCTGTCTCTCTCTCAAAAACAAATAAACATTAAAAAAAAAACAAAAAGCACAGAGCCTTTTAGAAAAGCAGTCATTTGTTCTTGCCCCTTGAACTTGAAAACTACAGTCCTTTTGACCACATGACCCATCTAGAATCCCTAGTCAGTTTTGAAAAAGACATTTTCTGTCCCTCTTGATTAGCTTTCTATGACTTGGCTTTTAATACTCCCCAACAACAGGCCCTTTTGACAGAAAGCCCTTGTTAAAATAATGCACTAAAATTTTTTTCTTGTAAAGAAAAATTGAACGTATGCAGAAGAAGGGAGAACAGAACAATGAATCCCCCATATGCCCATCGTCCACTTTTAATTGTCAGGATTTTGCCACACTTAATCTCAAAATGGCACATTTTTGTTCTATTTTATATTATTTTATTTTATTTTACTTTATTTTAAGTTTGTTTATTTTGAGAGAGCACAAGTGACAGAGGGGCAAAGAAAGAGGGAGAAAGAGAATCCCAAGCAGGCTCAGTGCTGTCAGCTCAGAGCCTGATGCGGGGCTCAAACCCATGAACTGTGAGATCAAGACATGAGCCAAAACCAAGAGTCAGTCACTCAACTGAATGAGCCACTCAGGTGCCCCCAAATGGTACAGTTTTAGAAGTCTGCTCTATGTTGGTTAAAAGCCTAGAGCAGTCCTTTATGCACAATATTAGAAATTTTATTTGTTCCTTTTTATTAATTTAGATCCTGACAAAAAAATAATTTTCCAGCCAGTTGGAGGGCTCAAAAAATTGAAATTGATATGAAACAATTATATAGTGAAATATCCTGTGTAATCAATTATAAAAGTCTTCTTAGGAGCTATTAATTAAATTCTAAAGTATAAAGGAAGGGAATAATTTGTCTTGCCTACACATTCTAAGTATAGAACAAAGGCATTGATTCTGGTAAACTGCTTTCAAGAGTTCTATTGTTACTTAGGTTAAGAGGAATTTCTATACAGGTGAATGGTCAGTTCTAAGAGATATGCATATATTCCCCAATTAGTCTCAGCAAGTAAAATGATGAATTTTGTATCCCTAACTCAAGGAGTATTTCATCAAATATTCTAGCTGTTAAGGTTGATATGTTCACTGAAGCCAGAGCCAGAAAAGAAATGTGTCTGAATGGAAGGGTGATAGGGGTGGGTAGCACCAGTCATAAAACTGTCCTAACAAAAATTATCCTAAAAATTGTGTTCTAACAAACAAATACATATCAGATGGACAAAAAGAGGAAGTAAGAGAGCAAGACAAAGGAAGGCCTAGAATATACCTGGGAGGAACAGAGAAAAAGTACATTGAAACATACTACCTAATTCAAGGTATTTAGTAAACCCAGGTATGATAAAAAAAAATGTGTAAGAAGAATTGGATTGAGAGGAAATAAGAGACATGGGTTTAGGTCTCATAAAGGCCTTGGAGGGTTGGTAGCAACATACTGTGTTTGATTTTGAGGATTAACCGGACTGATCTGGGGACACATAAAGAACATCCGTCATTAGAAGTTCTTGGAAGACCACATCTGGAAGCCCAAAACACAAGTCTTAGAGCTATAGCAACTCTCAAGGTTTTGGGGCTTTTTGTTGTTTGTTTTTGGCAGGACAAAGGATGGGGTGGAGTAAGGATAGAGATAGTATCCTGTCTCTAGGATAGATATGATGAAATGCTCCTTGAGTTAGGGTTACAAAATTCAGGAGGATTTAATTAATAAAAGAACTTTCTATACATATAGTATGTATAAAATTACACGTATTTTTAAAATTTATTTTTTGGGGGGGGGCAGAGAGAGGGAGACAGGATTTGAAGCAGGTTTCATGCTTTGAGTACAGAGCTTAAAGTGGGGCTCGAACTCACAAATGAGATCATGACCTGATTGAAACCAAGAGTTGGCTGCTTAACCCACTAAGCCACCCAGGCACCCCGTATAATGTTATATATTAAAGTGACGGGGTGCCTGGGTGGCTCAGTGGTTAAGCATCCGACTTTGACTCAGGTCATGACCTTGGGGTCTGTGAGTTCGAGCCCTGCGTCAGGCTCTGTGCTGACAGCTCAGAGCCTGGACCCTGCTTCAGATTCTGTGCCCACCTCTCTCTCAGCCCTTCCCCCACTCATGCTTTCTCTCTCTCTCTGAAAAATAAACATTAAAAATCTAAAAAAAAATAGTTTTGACCCTGAGAAAGGTTTAAAAAATATACATATATATATATATGTATATATGGTGTGTGTATATATACATATACACACACAAACATGGCGTGTATATATATTAGGGGTAATGTATATACAAAATAACAAAATGTGCTCATACTTTGACCTCTTAAGTAGTCATCCTATTACTAAAAATTAAAGCCCACTTATAAATATATATTAGACAGAACACCTCAGAGAAAGAGAATCCTTGGACTGAGATGGAGAAAATCAGAGTTTGTGTTCGAAAACGCCCTCTGGGCATGAGGGAGGTACGTCGTGGAGAAATTAATATTATTACTGTAGAAGACAAAGAAACTCTACTTGTTCATGAGAAGAAAGAAGCAGTTGACCTCACACAATATATTCTGCAGGTATGATGCTTTCTTTTGTGTTTGGAACTAATATTATCAAGTGTGTCAATTTGTTGCTTTTATTTGAATAGCAGCATGCGAATTCTAAAATCCAGTTTTTGCTTTGGGTATTGGCATTAATTTATTTTTTTTTTATTTTGAGAGAGGGAGCGAGAGCAGGGAAAGGGCAGGGAGAGGGAGAGACAAAGAATCCCAGGCAGGCTCCACATTGCCCATGCAGAGCCTGATGTGGGGCTCAAACTCAAAAACCCTAAGATCATGACCTGAGCCGAAGTCAAGAGTCGGACACTCAGTTGACTGAGCCATCCTGGTGCCCTGCATTCATTCTTGATGTAAATCATTAATACCCCGGGCTTTCATTAAAAAAAAAATTTGTAGTGCAGTGGGGGGAACAATAACATAATTTCTGCACTCCAGATCAATAGAGTTCCATCATACATTCACTTAACACCTTTTATGTGAATTTAATTATACCTGTTTGGCAAAAAGTGGGGCCTGAGGAGATAAAAAGAATGTAATGAATTGGTGGTAGATAGGACAGGTCACTGAGGTATGCCCCAGAGTGACTCTGAGATGATTGCATAGTCAGTCTCAAGTCTTGCCTGTGTCTCACAATGTGAACTTATTCTGCTGAGTGTGTCTGGAGTTTAATGATGGAGGATATGTTTTTGAGCAACAAGGTTCCAGATTGCCACTCAACTGCTTATTTCAATTCTCAACTGTCTTTGGGTTAGGATTGAACTTGGTGGAAATTGGACTCTTGAGCAGACCACTTGGTGTAGGTTAGATTATAGAGTGAGTAAATGTAATCCAGGGATATGATTTTTACATATAACTTAAAAGGATTTAAATGAAATACTAGTAGACACATAAAAAATACTCACTCCGTGCCAGAAGGGTTACAAGGAGTCCAAGGAGAAAGGTTTGGTATTGAAGGGAACTTACTTAAAGTAGTTAGATACTCCCTTGTAGTAATTCTTCAGTCTCCTATGGAAGCAGCAAACCCATAGATGGAAGACACCATAATTTAGGTACTCTTAAAATGATGACGCAATTGTAAATAAAACAGAGGATAATCCACCAGATGTTAAGATTTGGGATTCGGGTCTCTTTCTCTGAATCTGCCTCCCTAAACATTCATATTATATTCATTCTTCTCTCTCTCTCTTGCCTCAAAACCCAGTGACTGGTAGAAAGCAAAAGGTGGTGAGTAATCTCTTGTGCTAGCATTTCACTTTAGTCAGCTGAGATTTTACCCTCCTGAAATAAATATGTTAACACTGAAGTCAAATTAACACTTTCCCCCACTTTTCCATATGCATTGTTCATCTTTTTCTTTGGTTATCAAAATTGAGTTTCACAGCAACATTCAAAGTAATCCACTGAGTCTTTGTATGGGCACTAAATTAGTAGGTCACTGTTTAACCAACCCAATCACTTTAACAGCCTTATTGACTGCTAATCAATGCACAATCTATTAGGTCTAGGTGAGAGATATTTATTTTGAAGACAGTCTAAATAACAATTTGTTATAATGTTATCTAGTTCCATGCCTACTTATAACCATACTAATAGCCCTGTCCAGTCATCATCTACCCAAGACATCCTTAATGATGCTTTTGTCACAGTAATTCCCTCAAAGAAGCATCTCTTATCTTTTGTATTTTTCCATTATCCCCAAACACAATAACCTTCCTTCTTTGTCATTACCATTAGTCAATACTTATTGAATACCCATAGTTTTCATAGCACTTTCTCTGCAGTTTGAACTTTGGACCTTTGCTCTCATAGGTCAAAATCTTTACCTATCAATGCCATAATATAAGTATTGGGAGGGCTTTTACCCCCTTTTCTTTCCTTCAGAAGTGGAAAGAAATAAAGGGAGGTTCATAACACACATGGCAAATAAATATTGATCCTAGATTCTTTGGGTCTTATTTTTAAACTTCTTTAGGAATTCAAACAATAGGTTTGTGTATCCATTTAATTAAATATCCTATCCTTTCAAATCTTTTGTTACTTAGTATGTATGATTATATACATGTAGTGTGCTGTCTTACCATTAAATTTTGTATCAATATAACGTGTCAAAGGACAAGGAAACAAATTTGTGTATGTCTCATTCCAATTTCTTAAATGTATATAGTAAAAAGAGATGATACTGAAATATATCAAAAAGTCAATAGTGGCTTTTTGTGCAGTTAGATATATAGGTAATTTGTTCTCTGTTATTTTCCATGTTTTAAGGTTTTCTATAATCAGCGTGTTACTTTTATATAAAAAGTAAAAACTTTTGAGTAAGATAGAGTCACCTATTTCAAAATCAAAACCTACAAAAAGGTATGCAGTGAAGTGTCCTGCTAATCCCATTTCTTCCGTGTAGGCAACCACTATTACTTGTCCTATCTTTCCAGAGATATTCTATAAATACATATTACTTTTATAATCTGAAAAAACTTATTTAAAAAATAAATTATGGAACTCTGATCATACCAAGGCCAAAGTAAGTATTAATCCAACCTAATTGATAAAGTGTGACCAAATGAAATTATCTGTGATGCAAAGGGCATTATGGATTATATATGTATTTATATGTTGTACTAGCACTTATTATATAATAGCATGATTATAATTAACATATAATTATATATATAACATATTATTATATATATAATTATATATATGTTAATTAGAATAATCTTGTATGTTCACGTATCTTTCATTAAGGATACTTACAGAAGTACTGGAAAAATCAATATGTAAATCCTCTTGGAAGGAAAGATACTAATGGCTTTAATCAATAAATGTTTTCTAAGGTGTTTACTCAGGAGCTAAAGTTATTCATGACGAAGACATGAGAATAGCCTTAAAGTCTATTTAAGGAGATGAAGAATAGCCATATATTCAATGAAGCAAAAGAAAAATTTTAAAAACTCCCACATTTACTTGTTTTCACTTGTTTCTTACTTTCCTGAGAAATAAATACCAAAAAATATATTTCAGAAATATATTTTACTTTTTATTGCCATTTTTAAGTTTATTCAAAAGTATAATGAACCCCTATGTGCCTATCACCCAGATTCAACAGTTAGAGATATTTTATTCTTAAAAACATCACATATTTTATGTCACTAAATGTTCACAGATTTCTTTATCATGCTACACAGATTCCTTATTTTCTCACCTCCTAACTTTTGGAGATACTTTCTAACTGATAAATTCATCTTTGTGGCCCCAATTTCTCCTCAGGTGACCTAACAAATTTCCATTCTACTGTAATGGCACACAAAACAGAGTCAAACGTAGGTAGAGTGACCTACAATAAATTGGCCCAATTTACCTTGCTGGGTTTTTCCCATGCAATTTTTCCTTAACTGGATATTTAGAGCAGGCCCAAGAGGTAGCAGAAGATAGGGCCTCATGTCCCCCTTGTTGTATATGGACTGCCATTATTACACTACAGTTAGGCTTGAGATTAGGACTTTTACTCAGAGATGGCTGGCCTGCCAACATAATAAGCCTCTAAATTTTGCAAGTGATTATGGCTGCTGAATTAATGCTTTCCAGACCCATTTTCATAGGGTTGTCTATCCTTTTCCAGATTATCATGGTTTTTCATTTGGAGATCATCTTGGACTACTTTCTCTCCCCACCAAATCCAGGCAGTTGCCAAATTTCTTATGTATCTGTCTTCTCTTTATTTTTATTGACATCATCTAATTTAGACCCATCTTACCTCACCACTGGATTACCCGTGTCCCTGTTCTTAGTCCATTCACAGTGTGAAGCAAGGTTAGTCTTCCAGTAAAATCATTCTGATCATCCCTTCCCTTTGCAAAATTTTTGGGCTTCCCACTATTTGCTAAATTATATATGAACATTCTGACTTTAAGGCTAGTGTCCCAATACCCATACAACATAGTCCTAACTCATTATTCTAGCCTTCTATTTCACCTTTATACCTACCAAACCCTATATTTCAACATTGAATCTTCCCTGTTCCCTAAATGTTCCTTGTGTTTTCCTGCTTTGACTATTTTCTCATGTTTTCCCTGTACCTGGACTGTCTCCCCTGCCCCATCTCTTCTCTCAAATTCCTCTTCTTCCTCCATAGCCCTTTCTGTGTACAACCTTTTTCATAATCTCTTTTCTAATTAGAAGGAATATGTTTTTCTTTTGAATTCTACATGCCCTTTATCTCACATTTTTTCTAGCTTAGAGTTACGTGTGTACTTGTCTGGATTCACACCGTTAGGTGGTGGGGTGGGATAATGGTAGTGTAATATCAATATCTTTGGGCCCTTTGAAGTGCCTACTGCAGTTGTACATGTTACCAGCTGAGCAATACCTGTTTATGGAATTAAAAGCTCAGCTATATAATCTGTGAAATGGAAACCTTCCTCTAGAATTCCCCCAAATTTCAAATATGCCGAGCCTACCTGGACTGTGAGGATAATCCCCATAGAATTCAGTTCTCCTGGACCTAAGGAGGATTGGCTCACTCTTATGCTCATCAGTTTACTTCACTTAAGAGAGAACAAAAAATTGGGTGCCTTAGTTTTTACATTATAAGGACATGTCTACAGAGATCTCAAGTAAAAGAAGGCCCTGTCATTTGACAGTTATTGATTGCTTATTTATCTCTAAATTTGTCATAGTCTGTAGTTAGTTAAAAAAAAAAAAATATTCGCGCTTTTTTATGTGTTACCTAGAATCGTGGTGAAGAAAATCCAGAAAATGTCTGTATAAACATCACATTTCTTTTTCAGCATGTTTTTTATTTTGATGAAGTCTTTGGTGAAGCATGCACCAATCGGGATGTATACATGAAGACTACTCACCCACTCATTCAGCATATTTTCAATGGGTATGATAGTAATTATTTGTTTCTCTTCGTATTTTCTATTTTCCATAATCCTATTTCTTTATAAACATCACTTACATTTTTCAGTTTTTTAATTAAACATGAATTTGTGTCTTAATTTGATGAATTTAGACTCTGCTAAGAGTGGCTTGTCTCTATAGGATTTACCAAGCATTCAGAAATTTTCAGCAAAAATGTAAGTTTCAACAATATAATTTTATCAAAGTCCTCAGAATAAAAAGGTTTAAGAGGTTCTAGTTTGAACTTTTGATAATAGGAATTATGTATTCTGGCTATATGGTTCAGTTACCTTTTTCATTGGAGTGGGATAGATACGTGAATATCTGTTCTTTATAGATGTATTTTTTTAAATTATTGAAATAATTATTCACACTTAATAAACATATAAATGGGATAGAAAAGGCATTAGAGAGCTCTGTTGTATATTCAGAATATAGGCATGTATAGATAGAAAATGCCAAACAGTCTGCTATAATCACTGATTCCAGAGTATTTTGACTTCTTAATTTTATTTATTTATATTTTAAATGAGTTGACCTCTTTTAAGGTTTCTTTTGTTTGTTTTGAGAGAGTGAGAGAGAAAGTGCACACAAGCTGGGGAGGGGCAGAGAGAGTGGGAGAGAGAGAATCCTAAGCAAGCTCCACACTGCCAGCATGGAGCCTGACGTGGGGCTTGAACTCACAAATGATGAGATTATGACCTGAACCAAAACCAAGAGTCCGACACTTAACCGACCTGAGCCCCTAGGTGCCCCAGAGTATTTTGACTTAAAAAAATTTTTTTGTTTTAACATTTATTCATGTTTGAGAGACAGAAGAGAGAGTGCAAGCAGGGGAAGGGCAGAGAGAGAGGGAAACACAGAATCTGAAGCAGGCTCCAAGCTGTCAGCACAGAGCCCAAAGTGGGGCTCGAACCCATGAACCATGAGATCATGACCCAAGCTGAAGTTGGACGCTTAACCGACTGAGCCACCCAGGTGCCCCTTGACTTTTTAAAAAATATTTTTAAAAAATTTTAATGTCTTATTTATTTCTGAGAGAGAGAGAGACAGAGAAGCAGCGTGAGCAGGGGAGGGTCAGAGAGAGAGGGAGGCACAGAATCTGAAACAGGCTCCAGGCTCTGAGCTTGCAGTCAGCACAAAGCCCGATGCGGGGCTCAAACCCAGGAACTGCGAGGTCATGACCTGAGCCGAAGTCAGATACCTATCCGACTGAGCCACCCAGGTGCCCCTAAAAAATGATTTTTATAACTTTAAAAATATTGAAGTATAATTCACATACAGTTAGATTCTCAGATCTTAAGAAGTATTCAAGTTTGATGAGTTTTAGTAGTTGCATATATCCAAGTAACCAATACCTGAACAAGATACAGAACATTTCCATTACCCCAGAAAGTTCTCTTGTGTCCCCTTTTGGTTAATCTCCACCTCCACCCCCAGGTCTTATATAACCAGTGACCTGCTTTCTGTCACTATAGATTCGTTTTGCCTTTTCTAGAATGTCACAGGAATAGAATTATTCCCATGTACTTTTATGCTTGGCTTCTTTGGCTTAGCATATTGTTTTTTGATATTAGTACATGTATCTGGAGTTCTATTATTGAGTAATATTCCTTTCTATGAATATACCACAATTTGTCCATTCTCCTGTTGTTGGACATTTGGGGGGTTTTCAGTTTTGGACTCTTGTGAGTAAAGCTATATGAACATTCTTGTACAAGTCTTTGGTTCTTGGGCATGTTTTCATTCATCTTGGGTGAAACCTAGAAATGGAATTTCTGGGTCTTAGGATACGTGTGTGTTTATAAGAAAGTGTCAAACACTTTTCCTCACATCATTTTATATTCCCAAGAGCAGAGTGTGTGAATTGCATTTCTACATCCTCATCGTATTTGGTATTGTCAGTCTTCTTTATTTTAGCCAAGCTAATGGGTATGTAACTTTATCTCATTGTGCTTTGAATCTGAGTTTCCAAAATGCCTAATGATACTGAGAATCTTTTCATGTGCTTATTGAGAAGCCATTCAGATACCTTCATTTGCCCCCACATTTGTTTGCCTGTTTTCTTTTTATTGTTGTTTCATAGAAGTCATTAAAATTTTTTTAATTCTGGGCGCCTGGGTGGCTTAGTCGGTTAAGCGTCCGACTTTCGCTTAGGTCATGATCTCGCGGTTCGTGGGTTCGAGCCCCGCGTCGGGCTCTGTGCTGACTGCCAGCTCAGAGCCTGGAGCCTGTTTCAGTCTGTGACTCCCTCTCTCTTGACCCTCCCCTGCTCACGCTGTCTCTCTCTCTCTCCTAGAAATAAATAAAACATTTAAAAAAAAAAATTTTTTTTAATTCTGAGCAGGCTGAAAAAAGGAAATACCTTTCAGGTTGGATTTCTTATGTATCTTAGGGAGTATTTTTTAAGAGGGCAAATTTCTAAAGTTAGAATTTGAATGTTAGGGCACTACCAGTTAAAAAATAAGAGAGGTACAGGTTAAGTGCATCCATTCTGCCAAGCGTAATGAGAGATTTTTTCATGCCCATATTGTTGTTTTTCGAAAAGATCATCACTAAAATGTTCAGAAGATAAGGTAGATATTAATCTTTACTCTCATTTTGCCAAGTCATTTTATATTTTAGAGAGAGCATGAGTGGGGGGGGGGGGAGAGAGAGAGAGAGAGAGAGAGAGAGAGAGAGAGAGAGAGAGAGAGAGAGAGAGAGAGAGAATCTTAAGTAGGTTCCATGCTCAGTGTAGACCCCAGCACAGGGCTTGATCCCAGGATCCTGGGATGACTTCAACAGAAATCAAGAGTCAGCCGCTCAACCCACTGAGCCACCCAGGTGCCCCTCATTCTGTTAAATCCTCTGTGATGTGTTTACATTTTCCTCCTTTAATCCTTTCCTAGCTGTGCCCCTGGCAGGGTATGCAAGTGCCCACAATGCTGGGAGCCTGGATTCAAAAGACAAAGAGTAACTGGTCTTTGCGCAAACATCTTAAATCTGATTAGCTGTCATCTCTTGATTCTCACACTTCCATGGTTCCTTTGCTTTTGTCCTATTACTTGTTTTTGGGGTTCTTTCTGGCTTCAGGCCCCTTTCTTCATATTCTTCTCTCTGCCCACTTCCAATATTCCCCTACTTCTGTGTCTATACACAGACGTTTTTTTCTTAATGCAGGTAGCTACTTTTGTCATTAATCCATGCAATTTCCTGTTCTAGAGTCTGCAATAGCTGCTTATTACTTAACATGTTCACTTTCTGCTCTGTACTACATAGTTGAGTCTCCAATACTCAGATAACCTTGGCCTCTAGCTCCTCCAAAAACATGCAGTGATCGGCAGAGTAGTCTCCCAACTCTCCTCTGCACCTTTCATTCTCCAGTTCTTCACATTCGTACCCACACACATACCCACCCACATGCAAGAAGAGTGATTATCACTTAGAGCCACATGGTGTCAGGGCTAGAAGGAATCTTAGATAGAAATCAAATAACTAATTAATTTATTAATGAAAGTGAAAACTGAGGCTTTTAGAAAAACCCTTCTGTGAGTCCTTTCTCAAATATCTTGCTTACACTGATTTTACCCCTAAACTTCATTAATATTTATATGATTAGTCACTACCACCTTGTTCATCATATGGTCTTCTATTATTTTTGTATTTATTTTAATTCTTATTCTTTCATCAAACCTTTTCTGATTAAGACAAAATCATCTTCTCCTAGATTCTCTGGGGCATCTAGCATGGGTCCTTGTTTTCTTATCTTCCAGAGTTGTCTTATGGCATAACCAGTTCCACAAAAAATTCCCATTAAAAAACTCATGTTTTTTCCTCTTCCTGTATTTTTATAATGTAAAGTTCTAGTCTCCCTAAAGGATTGTATGCTTATAGCTGAATTTTATCAGCTATAAACAGGACTCTATTTCTACCTGACTTTGGTCATTAAAAATCTGTGTGTAGATGAACATTTCTCTTAGTATATATGTTATACAGATGATTTTTCCCCCCTAGAGGGAATGCCACTTGCTTCGCATATGGACAGACAGGTGCTGGGAAGACCTACACCATGATAGGAACTCATCAGAACCCAGGACTCTATGCTCTGGCTGCCAAAGATATCTTCAGGCAACTAGAAGTGTCCCAGCCAAGAAGGCACCTCTTTGTGTGGATCAGCTTCTATGAAATCTACTGTGGACAGCTTTATGACCTCTTAAATAGAAGAAAAAGGTACTGGTTATGAGTGGGAAACTACAAATCTATTCATCATTGTTTTAAGCCAGGGTCCCACAGAATTGCTGAATCATGGGATATAATGCAAGGCCTTGTTATATTAGTGCCCTTTTGTGAGATGAGTCTCCTGAATTAGATGAATATTTTTTAAATCAGTTCGACTGGAGAAAAATGCAAATTAACTTTCTATTAGTATTTTTTTAAAGTGATCTATATCCTTATGTTCATCAAAAGACTATCCCTTTTACTTTGATCTGTGAAAAGGGTGATTATTTCAGGAAGTCAGGATATCAACATGTTCTTAAATGCCTTCCCATTCTTGTGCTTATTATTACACTGGAAGAACTATAAATATTTCCTGCTTTCTGTTATTTTTTTTCCTCTCAGAAATCTTAGGTTAAACTTGATAGTTTTCTGAGATCAGTTAAAGAAATACATCTCTCTTCTTCACGTTAGATTTTTTTTAGCTCTTGTAAGTCTTAAACTGTTGCCCTTGCAACATGATACAGTAATTTAGAAATGGATTCAATGACTCTGACTTTAAATCCCTATTGTATTTTTCTGGCCTAAAGTTTTGTTTAGGTTGAAACAGCTGACTTTAACTGAGCAGGAAACAATGAAGTCGTGAAGGTACCGACTGACTGGGAGACTGAGGAGAGATGGAATAGGGGAGGTGGAAGGATGAAAGGGTGTCATAACGGAATTAACCAGACCTGTGACGTATTGGGAGCAGCCACTAATGGAGAGAATGGAGTTGGGGCAGAGCATGGTGGAAGGCTAGGGAAGCCAAGTCAGTGACAGAAACTAGCCCCTAGCAAAGGTATCCAAGCCCCTACAGAGCTGTCCAAAAGGATGTGCAAATTCCAGGCGAGCACTGGAACGGAGGTTGGGCTAGAAGAGCAGCTGAGTTCAGTGGAGAGAGCGTGATAGGGCAGGCCCCCATGCTAGCAGTGATGAGGTTTAAAGTGTTGGGGTCCAGAGTCAAGATGGCCAAGAATGAATTCTTGAGACATGTTTGGTGCAAAAAGGAGGTTTTATTAAAGCATGAGGACACCACCTATGGTCAGAGCTTCACTGGCCTTGCAAAGACTGACTGATTATGTAAGATTTTCTATCCTGTGGAGGGGAGAATGATGTTAGGGCTCCAGGAAATTGAGTCTATAGGTTTCTAGAGATTGCCTTTTTTCTTGTAAATCATTAAGACAGTTGCAAACTGATGGAAACTCTTGTCCTGCATGACAGTGATCTCTATCAGCTAACCATTTGTTTTTCCCTTTCCTTTGTTCTTGGGCAGCCAGGAGTGCCTGAGGAATGTCTGACAAATCCCACCTTGGTGGGGGGGGCAGAGTGAGCCACCAGTGTTAGCTTGTACTTTGCCCTCAGCTTGCCTTTGTTTCCCACATGAGTATTGAGTAGTGAAACTGGAGAGGCCATCAACTGGTCTTAGGCAGACCACCATCTGTGGACTATTCCAAAGAAAAGGGGACCTTCGGGTATGCCACAATTCAGAGAATGTACAGGTGTTCAGGATTTGGTCCTGCCACAGCAACTGCCAGATAAAGGAGGGTTCTGCTCTGAGTTTGCTTTGGAGAAGAGTTGCTTTTCTTTATTACCCTCTCTTTGTTGTTTTGAAGGTTCATGTTAGCTCAATCACAGCTTCTCTTCCAGACCCCAACGGGTAACCAGGCACTGAGATGCAAGAGCTTCTGGCTCTGAGGGTCCCAAATCCCAAACAGACCAGGTTCAACCAGTGGCCGCTGACAAAACTCAAAGAAAAGGCAGAGAAACAAGTAGTGGTGAAATAAGAAAGGAATTGAGTTCAGTGGGACCAACACCAGGAAAACAGTGGACTAACATTTCAAAGACTGCCTCCAAAGTGCTGAAAATACTTCCAGGTTTATATAAAGAGAATGTGGGACAAAGTTCCATGGGTTTGTGCAGGTGGGCAGTGAAGTCAAGTTGATCATTGACTTAAGGCCAATCATGGGCAAGGTCTTGCTGGCTCAGGGCAGTCCTTTATTGCTTGAGAGTGTGGTTTCGGTTCCCTTCTTGGGATGCTTTGCCTGCAGGATCTTTTCCCAAATTTAAGAGTATGATACACTGGAATGAAAATCTTTTAGAAAGTTTGAGGTCAAAATGCAGGTAGTTGAAGTCTTCTTTGTTTAAAGAACAGTTGGCATGAGGATAAAAGCTGTTGTTGTGCTGTGTGTGTATGTGTGTCTGTCTGGTTTGTTGGTTGGTTTCTTTGGGTCAAGGGACAGTCAGGATATCTAGTTATTTGTGAGTGTGGTTCTTTAGTGAATTACTCAGATATATTGCCCTGTATATTTGCATTCTTTTTCAGTTTATTTGTTTTGAGAGGTAGGGGAGGGGCAGAAAGAGAGGGAGAGAGAGAATCCCAAGCAGGCTCTGCACTGTCAGCACAGAGCCCGACTCTGGGCTTGAACTTGCAAACAGTGAGATCATGATCTGAGCTGAAATCAAGGTGGGAAGCCGAACCAACCAACTGAGCCACCTAGCTCCCCCCCAGCCCAAATTAACTCTTAAAGTAGAGGATAAATTGTTTTTATACCCTTGCGTAGAAAGTGATAGAAATACGTTTCTGGCTGATAGGATTTAAAAACCTAGCAGTACATTTTGGGCTGTCCATTAGGAACTTTTCTGGGGTGAGCTCAGGGCATAGGACCTAGCAAAGTATGTTTAGGAATGACCTGAGAGCTCTGAAAGCTTGATCCTTCTTTTATTCCAGAGGCCTAACTGTTCTAATAGAGTTATTTTCTGATAGGTCATGGGGATTGGTGAAGCTGTTTTCCTCCCATCCTTCTGTAAAAATTTGGAAACTTGGGGTGAAATAAAAACTAAGAAAAAATTTTTGAGAAAATCATTTCCGTTTTTGGCTATAAAGTGGAATTCCATTCTGAACCTTAATCAGTATCTTATTAAGAAAGAAAAATAATCTTAGATTCTTTGATAGATTCAATACATGCCCCTTGAGATGTCTGATTTAGTAATGATGATAAACCATAGCCTTATACATGGGCCTGAGAAATTCAGTTACAGCACCAGCTCTTCCTTCCTCCCTTTGAAGATATATGAAGACTCCTTATGTTGGAAATAGAGTAGAACTCCACTTCCACTAGCTTAAGTATTTAGGAGAGTCATTGGCTCCTATAACTAGAAAGCCTGGAGAAGAATCAGGCTTTAGGGCCTGTTTTCTCTAGCAGCTCAGGGATATTATAAGGGACCTAGTTTCTGTGCATCTCTCTGCTCTACATTCTATGATGTTAGCTTTCAAAACAGTCCCTCTAGTGGATACAGAGTGGCTGCCACTGCTCCCAGAGCCACATACTTTGACTTCCAGAAAGAGCCAGCATCACCACCTCACTCCCAGGCACGTAACAGCCAGAGACAAGGACTTTATTTTGATTGGACCAGCAGAGATCCCATATCCACTCCTGAACCAATCACTGAAGCCAGGAATATACCATCTGTTGATTGGCATAGGTCTGGATTATATGTTCATTCTTTTAATTGTAGCCAAAGATGTTGATTTGTTTACAATAGTCAAGGACCATCTCTGAAACCCAGGGCTGTGGTCAGGAGGTGTGTGAAGGAGCGGTTGGGGAGGATACGCATCAATTTCGCTCAAGTAATAGAACTGCTACCTAATAGGGAAATGGTGAAAGGTTTCTGGGGAGGCAAGAACATAGTCCATTATAGCAGGTCTGCCATACCAACGTTGTTCTTTTATCTGCAGGCTCTTTGCAAGAGAAGATAGCAAGCATGTGGTACAGATAGTGGGACTGCAAGAGCTTCAGGTGGACAGTGTGGAGCTCCTCTTGGAGGTAACTCTTCTTACTACCCCACGGTAGCAACCTGAGTACAGGGAAAGAATTCATTTTGCTATCTTGCAAGAGTAATGGACTTAAATTTAGCCAGAGGGCCATGACAAGCATACTACTTCACATTTGTAAAATGTGAGTCCTCTAAGAGGATATAGCTCCTTTTCCTACAGGGCTGTTGTCTCAGTGCCACGGAGTGTGAGGGGGAACCTCGTGCATGAGAGGCTACTCTTGTGCTACTTTGACAGACTGCTAATGTGTATTTCTATGGTAGTAGGAAAAGCTGCTGGAGAGAAATATTCTTTTTTTAAGTTTATTTATTTATATTGAGAGAGAGAGAGACAGACAGACAGATAGATACTGCAGAGGAGGGACAGGGAGAGGGAGAGAGTCCCAAGCAGGGTCCACACTGTCAGCACAGAACCTAATATGGGGACTTGAACTTAATAAACCATGAGATCATGACCTGAGCTGAAATCAAGAGTTGGATGCTTAACCAACTCAGCTACCCAGGCATCCTGAAAAATGCTTACTTTTAAGTAAAAATTTTAATGGGTAAGGGGCACTTGGCTGACTCAGTCAGTAGAGCATGTGATTCTTGATCTCTGGGTCATGAGTTTGAGCCCCAAATTGTGTATAGAAATTACTTAGAATTAAAAAAAAATTTTTTTAACTTTTTAAATTTATTTCTGAGAGAGAGACAGTGTGAGCAGGGGAGGGTCGGAGAGAAGGGGAGATACAGAATCTGAAGCGGGCTCCAGGCCTGAGCTAGCTGTCAGCACAGAGCCCGACGTGGGGCTCGAACCCACGAACCGTGAGATCATGACCTGAGCTGAAGTTGGACGCTTAACCATCTGAGCCACCCATGCACCCCTAAAAAAATTTTTTTAACAGCTAATACTTTCACATGGGTTCAGAATTCAAGATATACAACAAAAATGCCCCTACCATTCCCTTTTCAAATTGAGGCAACTAGTTTTATTAGTTTTTTTGTATATCCTTCCAAAGGCATTTCGAAATCTTTTATTAAAAGTTATCGTTTAGGAGCACTGTTTCTCTCTCTCTCTCTCTCTCTCTCTCTCTCTCTCTCTCTTTTAAAATAAATAAGCTAAAAAAATTTTTTTAAAACTATCTTTTAATACTTGGTCATTATTAGATATAAACCTTGCAAAAATATGTAAGAAGATAGAAGAATAAAGGCCACCCCCAACTTACTATATACAGCTCCCCACTCCCTACTGAGATATCCAGTGTTAATGGTTTAAAATAATTAATTTTGGGGGGCACCTGGTGGCTCAGTTGGTTAGGCGTCCAACTTTGGCTCAGGTCATGATCCCACGGTTTGTGGGATCGAGCCCTGTGTCAGGCTCTGAGCTGTCAGAGCCTGAAGCCTGCTTCGGATTCTGTGTCTCTTTCTGTCTCTGCTCTTCTCCCACTGGTGCTGTCTCTCTTTCTCTCTCAAAAAAATAAATATAAAATAAAATGAAATAAAATAATTAATTTTTTCCCTTTTCTGGGAATTTATTAACTTATTTACAAATATATATATTTTTATTACTAAAGTATTTTTTTTTTTTTACAAATAGTTTATTGTCAGGTTGGTTTCCATTTTTTGTATAACTAAAGTATTTTTTTTACAAATAGTTTTTTTTTGTTTTTTTTTTTTTACAAATATATTTTTGTTGAATCTTCTTCAATGCAGTGGTCCTCAACCTGGCTTTACATTAGATCATTTTATTGTGAAAAATAGCCTATACAGAAATATGCACAAAGTCTAAATGTGTATTGTATAATATAGTATAGTATAAAGAAACAAACACCTTCATAATCAGTTACCCAGATTAAGAAATGGAACATTTCAGCACCCCTTACACCCCTGTACAACTTGCCAGTCACAGTCCCCTATACTCCTGACATTTATGCTAATCACTTTCTTGTTCTTCGTTATAGTTTTACCACTTATGTATTCATCCAATAACTATATTACTTAGTGTGCAGCTGTTTTTTAACTTTGAATGAATAGAATCACACCGTATTGTCTTCTTTTGCTCACCATTATGCTTTTGAGTTCAGTCTATGTTTTTGCATATGGCTGTAGTTTTGTTTTTATTTCCTATATAGTATTCAATCATATGACTGTACCATAACTTAACCATTCTGTTAATGGACAGTTGGGGTTGTTTCTATTTGGCGACTATTCTGAACATCGTAACTATGAATGTCCTTGTACATGTAATCCAGTACAGTTCTTGTTGTAAAGATGTGCACATATTCCACTTCACTAGCTTTCCAAAGCTATGTACACTACAGGTGGTGCGTGAGCACAATCCCATTGTTCTCCATGCTTGCCAACACTTCCTGTTTTTCAAATTTATGCCAGTCTGGAATTGTTTAATTATGTCTCATTGTAGTTTTATTTTGCATTTTGCTGATTGAGAATTCAACTGAATAGGTTTTCATATTTTTAATTTATCTTATGGGTTTCCTCTTTGGGGGATGCCAGTTAGGGTCATTCCCTTATTTTGGGGTTGTCTGTCTTTTTCTTACTGATGTGTATATATGGATATGAGTCATTTGTCAGTTATTTGTGTCATAAACATGTTGTCTTATTCTGCGGCTTGTCTTTCTAGTTTCACCACAGTGTCTCATTGCTTACTTGAGTCCCTCTGAGGCCAATTAAATGAGAATCTCTTGGGGTCAGGCCCACATGTAGATATTGTTATCCTGAACTGAAATATTGGTCACATACCATAATGTTCACCTTTTTAAAGTGAATGCTTCAGTGTTACATAATTTTTTTAATTAAAATATCCACATATAATAATCACCCTTTTAAAATACACAATTAAGTGGTTTTTAAAGTATATTCAGAAAGTTGTGCAGCCATCTCCACTATCTAATTCCAGAACATTTTCATCACTTCAGAATGAAACCCTGTACCATTAGCAGATGCTCCATACTTCCTTTGCCTCCAGGCCTCACAGCCACTAATTTCTATCTCTATAGATTTGACCATTTTGGCCATATCATATAAATGGAATCCTACAGTATGCAACCTTTTGTCTCTGGCTTCTTTCGCTAAGCATATTTTCAAAGCTCACCCATGTTGTAGCACAGATAAATACTTCATTCCTTGTTATGGCTAAATAATAATCTCTTATGGATACATTATTTCATATATATATATATGACACTCTCTCTCTCTCTATATATATATATATATAAAAATATATAATTTTATTTTAGAGCAAGCTTATGAGTGGGGAAGAGGGGCAAAGGGAGAGAGAATCTCAATAAGTCTCCACGCTTAACTCAGAGCCCTGCACAGGGCTTGATCCCACCACCCTGGGATCATGACCTGAGCTGAAATCTTGAGTCAGATGTTCAGTCGACTGAGCTACCTAGTTGCCCTTATTAATATTTTATTCATCCATTCATCAGTTAATAGACACATAGGTTGTTTTCACTTTTATAGAAACCACTATTATGAATAATGCTGCTGTGAGCATTATTCATGTACAAATTTTTGTGTGGACATATGTCTTCAGTTTTCTTGAGTCTATGGCTAGGAATGGAATTGTTGGGTCATACTTTTTTGAGGAACTGCCAAATTGTTTTCCAAAGTGGCTGCACCATTTTACATTCCCAGCAGCAATGTATGAAAGTAGATGTTATTTTAAATGCTCTTCATGTGATTCTAACATGCAGTCTGCAGCCATTGTAATCATTCTTATTCTTTTAGTAGCAAGCCTGGCTAGAGTCATAGAGAGAAAGCTAGAAGGACAGGCCAGGTATTTGGCAAGACCTAACTTTAAAACAACTTCACAACATACACCAAAGACTTGGGTGTGTGAAATGGCAGGGTGGCCCACCATTGATGTCTTTTTCTGACAGTTTCTTTTCCTAGGACAAATAAGTAAATTTTGCTTAAGGGCTGAGACCTCATATTTGTGTGACTATTATATTCTTGAGTCCTCGGATAAAAAAAATCTGAGGATAGCACATGAGTGTGGCTATTTTACAGTTACTTAAGAGCCAAGGGCCCCTTTCTAGGAATTGTAAAATCAAGTTTGTGGGATGTGTTGAAGGGGCTTCCCTGAGATTGTGACCATTCTTTTTTTTTGTAATGTTTGTTTATTTTTGAGAGAGAGGGCATGAGCAGGGCAGGGAAAAGAGAGAGGGAGACAGAGGATCTGAAGTGGATGCTACACTGACAGCAGAAAGCCTGATGTCAGGCTCAAACTCATGAACCATGAGATCACAACCTGAGCCAAAGTCAGATACTTAACCGACTGAAACACCGAGGCACCCCGAGATTGTGACCATTCTTTTTTTTTTTTTTTTTAATGTTTTATTTATTTCTAGGAGAGAGAGACAGCGTGAGCAGGGGAGGGTCAGAGAGAGAGGGAGTCACAGACTGAAACAGGCCCCAGGATCTGAGCTGGCAGTCAGCACAGAGCCCGACGCGGGGCTCGAACCCACGAACTGTGAGATCATGACCTGAGCGAAAGTCGGACGCTTAGCCGACTGAGCCACCCAGGCGCCCCGATTGTGACCATTCTTAACCTGTCCAGAGCACCCTCCATTGTGGAGTCCTAAGGAAATTGTTTCTTATACTCCTGTTCACTCTGGTTCTCTTGCCCCCACATCCCCCAGCCTTTCCTTCATTTGACAGGAGAGTTGCTGCCCATGATGCCTTTATCCCTGAAGATTAAACCAACTGAATGCGAAAGGAGCAAACGTTTAGGAGGAAGTCCCTTTTCCTTAGGTATGGGCCATAATTGTGTTAATGGGCAGTCTGGTGTCCCACCACCCCCTCTACCTTTGGAAGAGTTTATGGTACTGCTCTATCTTAAGATATCTTTCCTCCACGCCCATCTACCCCCCCCGCCCCCCGCCCCATCAGTCCTCAGTTTGTTCTCAGCATTCAAGAGTCTCTCATGGTTTGCCTCTCTCCCTCTCCACTATTTCTCCCCTTCTTCTCCCCCATGGTTCTCCATTAAGTTCCTCCTAATCCTCCTATGCGTGCAAACATATGGTATCTGTCCTTCTCTGCCTGACTTATTTCGCTCAGCATAACACCCTCAAGGTCCATCCATGTTGCTACACACGGCCAGATTTCATTCTTTCTCATTGCCATGTAGTATTCCATCGTATGAACACTGGGTGTTGTATGGAAACCAACTTGACAATAAACTATTTGTTAAAAAATAAAATAAAATGAAATTATATAAATTAAAAAAAAAAAAGCTGGTTGGAGTAAAAAAAAAAAAAATCTTTCCTAAGAAAAGCAGAAAGAAGGGGCTTAGTTGATTGTGCGTCCGACCCTTGATTTAGGCTCAGGTCATGATCTCATGGTTCATGAGTTTGAGCCCCATATTGGGCTATGTGCTGACTGCCAGCCTGCTTGAGATGCTCCCCCCAAAACCCCACTGCCCCTCGAATTTTCTCTCTCTCTCTTAAAAACTAAAAAAAAAGAAAAAAATAGCAGAAAGAAATTTCTTGTTAGTGTGTTATCTCATTATCGCCATCAATACTTTCAGTCTGTAACATATATGATGGTGTACAAGAAACCAGCTGAGATCAAGGTGGAAAGTTGATATAAATTATGGATACCCTCATAAACATTTATTGAAACAACAGCACTTGCTAACTCAGGTGTCACACTTTCTCAGGTTTTACCATGCTCACTCGGGTGTCACCCATGTGTTTGCTCAAGTGTCACCCACAAGTGTCATCTTTGAGTGTCACCCTCACAAATCACCCTCAGGTTCCCTCAGATGTGGCCACGTGCCTGCCTGCACAACTAGCAGCCGTATTTTCCCCGCAGGATTGTCCTTCCTTCAGGAACTATCTCCTTCAAGTGTATTTTATTACCTGGTCTTAACAATGCAGACACCACGTCCTCCCTGCCTTTACAGAGGACACGCTGACTCCTCACAGTACTCAGTTGTGGAATCAAGATTTCTTCTGTCAGGGAATTGATGAGTATTTTTTCAGTTGTAGAGATTTACAGATTTTTAAGTCATTTCGATAGCCGTTTTATGTGCTTATGGGCATCCATTCTCAAACTTCTCATAAACCTGTTTCATGTTTTATCTTTGCCCTGCCTGTAATTGGTAGCAGAGGCCCACATGGCAAAAGCTTCCCCTAGATGAGCCTCAGTTGTATGCCAGTGATAGAGACTTACTCGGCACACAGCGCCTATGCTGCTAATGTGCTCCTAGCCCTCCTTCGGTGTAGGCGCAGAAACCATAGTAATTAAAGCCTTATAATCATACAGAGCAGGTCCTGGTGCCATATATCCTTCAGCATGTCCTTTCCCTTTCTGAGCCTGAAACATGCAGATGATAGTAGATGACTGGGTTGGATGATAGAGGAGGAAATGAGATAACATACAGAAAATGGTTGGTGTGACACTCGCTCAATGTGCCACATCTGTTCTTATCAATAATGTTTATTAATAATGTCCCTGAATGTTTTCCAGGCAACAGAATTCAGCAGTTGTCTTTAGTTTCTTTGGTGTCAGGTCCCCATTTCGCTACTCCTATAACACGTTTTGTCTAAAGGACCTAGATTTAGAAATTTGCCCAATAGACTTTAGTTATGGAAGGAAGAATTTGAGGAGGAGGAGGTAGTAGAGGAAAAGGAAGCCTAGTGATTTTTAAGTTGATTGCATTTTTTTTGCTTGGCTCCTATACTTGCACTTTCCCCCAAATATTCTGTTTTCCCCTTTTCTTCTCCTTTTTCTTTTTTGGTTCACTTGTACTCGGGAGCCCATGGAGTCTCATGTTGATCTGTAAAGTCTATTTCACCATGAAACTCTGATTGTTTCACATTTGTGAAAAGAAAAGTTTTGGAAGTTTACACAAAGATGTTCGTTCTCGGGGCACCTGGCTGGTGGCTCAGTCAGTGGAGCATGCGAATCTTGATCTCGAGGTTGTGAGTTTGAGCCCCACATCAGGCTCTCTGCTATCAGCATGAAGCCTGCTTCTGATCCTCTGTCCCCCTTTTCTGCACCTCCCTCATTCCCATTCTCTCAAGAATAAATAAACATTGGGGTGCATGGATGGCTCAGTTGGTTAAGCATCTGACTGTTGGTTTTGGCTTCGGTCATGATCTCACAGTTTCGTGAGTTCGAGCCCTGTGTTGGGCTATATGCTGGCAGCACAGAGCCTGCTCGGGATTCTCTCTCTACCTCTCTGCCCCTTCCCTGCTTGTGCTGTCTCTCTCAAAAAATAAACTTAAAAAATTTTTTTAAATAAATAAAAACATTTAAAAAAGTTTTATGATCTTCACAAACTGAGTCATTTCTACTCCTCAGAGCTCAGATGCTTTATTTCAGTTTCTGAAAGGCATGGTGATTCTAAAACTGAGGAAACCGGACCAGAACCAGAAATCCCTTCAGGCCTTCCCTAAAAGGCATTAGTGAGGAAAGGTATCCTCAACACATTAGGTTTTCTGAGACCTACTCACAGGTACCTAAAGGATCATGATGGATAAGGTGGACAAGGTGCATGAATAACCAAGTGTAAAACTATAACAGAACCCCAGAAGCCAATCTTTCTTCACTCCCCTGGGGTGAACCACAAACCATCCTCTGAGCGTCTGTCCATATCCGCTGTGTCTAGCTGGTTTGGCCTTGTGGCCTTTCTCAGCTCTGTGTCATCATTACTCTCACACGTGTCGGAGGCCACCTGGCTTCTATCCCTAGCCTGACCATATTTGACCTATGTGACCTCGGATAAGTCACTATGTTCCCTGTATTTCTTCCCTTATCAAGCATATTGTTTATATAAACGTAGAGATTTAAAAGATCTCAACTGTCTCCTCATGGGGCTTGTAAAAGACCAAAAACAATAAGCAAAAAAACAAAAAGAGGTCTGAGAGCCCTAAAACTAAAGGGAAATACACCAGAATCTTAACTCTGGGATTATGCGAGGTATATATCTTCTTCTTGATACTTTTCCTACATTTTCCAAGTTTCCCACAGTAAGCATGTCGTCCTTTTCTAATAGAGAAAAAAGAAAAATTTGATAAAAAGAACATTACACATCATCCTGGCATTATAGTATATGTACACATTAAGTCAGTGATAGGAGAGAGGTCAGGATGAAGTACATTTGAACTAGGTGGTTCAGTTACAGACGTGCTGTAAGTGGCCTGGCCAGCATTCGAGCTTCGTTAGCAGTGCGGGGAAAGGGCATCTGCCACACCCAGTGTAAGGGGCTCTGCTCTCCTCTTATGATTCTAATTAGCAATAACATACTAGCTCTGCAGTTGGTAATCCAGTGTTATAAGTTAATAGGTTCTTCTCTTTATAAAAAGATTCATCAGATAGACCTGCTACACTTTTAGCAAGCTGTTTACAAAATGAGTGTATCTAGAATACGATTCTAAATTTGATTCTAAAATACAATTCTAGGGGCAGCTGGGTGGCTCAGTCAGGTAAGCAGCCAACACTGGATTTCGGGTCATGACCTCGAAGTTTGTGAGTTTAAGCACCACATCAGGCTTTGAGCTGACAGGCTAACAGTGCGGAGCCTGCTTGGGATTCTGCCTCTTTCTCCCTCTTTTTCTGCTCTGTGTATTAGTCATTCTGTGATAACACATTTTTGTCCTTTGCTTTAGTTACTAAGATAGATGGGTATTATGGGACCTTGCTTTGGAGACAAGTCATGCCCTGGAGATTGTAGTCAGGCTAAATCTATCAAAGATATAAAAAAGAGTTTATGAGATCAAGAAGTAAATTAGCTCTTCAGCTATTAAATGTTCTCCCCCAAGGTTAGTATTCCACATTGTTTGCACTGCTGTTGGGTACTTACTCTGTATGTTTTAATGTTTAGGCAGATTTCTGCATACAAGGGAACTGCAGTGTACGGACAAAGGTATATGCCTGGTCTCTGTTGCTCTCAGCCAATTCTTAGAAACCGGAGGGCTTTTTTATTTCTTAGGGAAATAAGAAATATTTCACTCTGGATTTGATTTTCAGGTGATTTTGAAAGGCAGCAAGGAGCGCAGCACCGGGGCCACTGGAGTTAATGCAGACTCCTCCCGCTCCCATGCTATCATCCAAATTCAGATCAAAGATTCAGCCAAGAGGACATTTGGCAGGTGAGCTGGAAATATGCAAGGAACTGCATTGTCTGCCTTTCCCTAATGTGACTTTGAAATATGTGTTACCAACAACAGGACACTCCGCCACCGTGGAGTTTTTAATAAATATCAGAGATACAGAGTAGAGTTGTTAGCACTGAAATAAATCATTGTATTAAAGTGCCATCAGTTGATTAACCATGAAGTAATGACCTATTGTTGGTCAAGCCTAAGTTATTAAAAGGGACATTGATTGCTTCTAACATGAAACACAGCATCAGCAAAGGAATAGTAGGAAATGCATCTCAGCTTACAGGCCAAAAAAAAAAGGGGGGGGTAGAGAAAATTAATCTATCCTTCTTGAAAGAAGCCATAAGACAATTGAGTACATTCATTGCTTCTCTGGTGCTATCTTAGCAACCTGTGCCACACTGATGGATGAGCCCATCTCACCTCCAAGTAATGAGTCTTTTTCTTTCTTTTTTTTTTTAAACTTTTCTTTCTTTTCTTTTCTTTTCTTTTTTTTCTCCTTTCTTTTTCTTTTCTTTTTTCTTTTTTGGCTGGAAAGCAGCCCACAGAAGTTTCTATTTAATTGCCTAAGTGGTCACATATGTGACTTGGATTGTAGTCATTTAGCTTTATGGGAAGAATGTTTTATTAATTTTAGTCATACTTTCTGACAAATGATTAAAACCAACGGAAGTGTCTGAGTGAACAAGTGCCAGCAACAGCTGACATATCAGAATCTTACAATACTTTTGGAAAGCTGACAGTAATGTCTTTTCTTTCCTGAGGATGGGCCAGTGTTGATTTCTTCCTGCCGCCACAAAATGCTGACTGTTGTAAAAATAAACCAAAGCCCCAATGAAGTTATCCCTACTGTGTCTTTTCTCTAGGATCTCTTTTATTGACTTGGCTGGCAGTGAAAGAGCAGCAGATGCCCGAGACTCAGATAGACAGACAAAGATGGAAGGCGCAGAAATAAACCAGAGTCTTCTGGCTGTAAGTTGTTTGAAAAAATCTAAAAATCCTTCTTGAGGGGGACCTGGGTAGCTCAGTTGGTTAAGTTTCTGACTGTGGTTCAGGTTATGATCTTGTAGTCCATGAGTTCAAACCCTACGTCAGGCTCTGTGCTGACAGCCCAGAGCTTGAAGCCTGCTTCGGATTCTGTATCTCCTTCTCTCTCTGGCTCTCCCCTCTGCCTTCTCTCTCAAAAATAAACATTAAAGTAATTTTTTAAAAATCCGTCTTGAGAGATTTTGCCCCTCTTTACATGCAGCCAGAGTGGGTGAGGGTGGTGTGGGTGGAATCCGCAGAGTAAGGGCGTGATCTTAGAGTCTGGCAGTGGAATTCCAAGGTTGGAGATGGAGCCTGTCCAGTCAGATTCTCAGCAAAGGAACTGACCAGTATTTCTACAGCTGCTGAAAGGTTAACTTAAGTAAGCTTTCTCCCTCTCATCAAATTTTTAGATTGTATTTTCAAACATATGAAAGTAGAACAAATCATATAATGACCCCCCGGCTTCAACATGTGAAAAATCTAACCAACCCTTTCCTTCCCCTGGTTGGATTATTGTAAAGCAAATTCTGTCATCCTGTCACTTCTTCCACAAACATTTCATTATCTCAAGGAGAAAAGGGCTCTTATTTTTTTTTAATATACCTGCAATGCCATTATCACACCTAAAGAAATAATCATGTAATATTATCTATTATCTAGTAAATATTATCCTTCCTCCAGTTGTCCCATAAATGTGTTTTCACAGTTGGTTTGTTCAATTCAAGATGCAAACAGGACCCTTGGATCACTTCTCATAGTCTCTTTTATTCCATATCAGTTCTTCCACTCTCTCTCTCTCTCTTTAAAATCCATGTTCAAGAAAACTGAGTACTTGTCCTATAAGATTTCCTGCATTCTGGATTAGGTTGACTGCATCCCCATGTTGATGTTTAACATGGTACTCTGTTCTCTATATATTTTCTGTAAAGTGGTTAAGGTCTGTATTTGTGCAGTATAGTAGCCACTATGCCACATGTGGCTATTGAGCACTTCAAAGGTAGCCAGTCTGAATTGAGATATGCTCTAAGTGTAAGACTCTGGATCACCCTGGATCTTGAAGCAGGCATAATATCTCATTAATATTTTTTCCTATTGATTACACGCTGAAATAATATTTTGGGTATACTGAATTATATAACATATAATTAAGATTAATCTGGAGTGCCTGAGTGGCTCAGTAAGTCAAGCATCTGACTCTTGATTTCAGCTCAGGTCATGATCTCGCTTTATGGGATTGAGCCCTATGTTGGGCTCTGCACTGGCAGTGTGGAGCCTGTTTGGGATTCTCTCTGCCCCTTTCCCACTTGTGAGTGCTCACTCACTCTCTCTTTCTCTCCCTGTCAAAATAAATAAAAGAAATAATTTCAGGGCGCCTGGGTGGCCCAGTCGGTTGAGCGTCCGACTTTGGCTCAGGTCACGATCTCAGTTTGTGGGTTTAAGCCCCGCATCAGGCCCTGAGCCTGCTTTGGATTCTGTGTCTCCCTCTGTCTCTCTCTCTCTGCCCCTCCCCACTTGTACTCTGTTTCTCTCGCTCTCAAAAATAAACATTAAAAACATTTTTTTAATAAATAAAAAATAATTTCATATTTTAAAAAACAAATTACATGTATGGTTTGTACTTGTGCCTAACATTTCTATTGGGAAAGCACTGTTCTAGAAGCTTGATGTGATTGAGGTTCTGTTTTCTTGGCAAGAATTCATGGGTAGTTTTTAGACTTCCTATAGCAACACATCAGGAGGTACAGAATGTCTGGTTGTCTCTTTTTGTGATTTTTTAAGAATTGAGAAAAATTCCAGTGTTGTCAACTTAATTTGTCCAGAATAGCTTCCTATCAGACTTTTTCATTGAATCGCTTTAGCAGCTATTGATGAGCATCACCTGTATCTGTTGTTTTATTAGAGATTCCAAATGGTGATATTCTAATACTCCTTTATTAGCTGGAAAGAACTTTTCCTCAACTGATTATTCTGAAATATAGTTCATACAGTAGAGACAGGATAAATTCTTGATTCTTTGCCTTTACTGTTTTTCAGAATGATTGGTGTCCTAGTAATGTAAACATGACCAATGAATTTGTTATTTACTTTTGTTTATTTTTCTGTATTATTATAAACTCATTATAATCAGTTTTTGCTATTTAAATTGAACATATTTGGCCAGCGGGAGCCTTTTCAAGTATGTTCCTGTGTCTTTTTGACCAGCCCTCTTAGTCTTGAATAGCTTCCTGGCTTTTGGCATGACAAGATAATCTAGGTTCATCTTGTACATTTCCTCTTGTACATTTCCTTTTCCAGACCTTAAATCAGCCAATTCTTCAACAAGTCTTGGTTTTAGAAGGAAATGGAATTTAGAGACCATTAAGGGGTGCTAGAGGTGCTTAATACCACTAGGTTAGTGGACAGAGCTAGGAAATAGATTTTTTTTGAAAGGGAAGGTAGATCAGGGATTCATACTAATAAATCAAAATTAAGATTACAAGGGTTTTGGTTAACTTTTTTGAATTTTTATTTCCCTTTTCTCTTACGCTAGAATTCTTGGTTGCTAACATTAATTTATTTGCTCTGCTTCATTATATATCTATTTCAAAATAATGCTAACACTACTCATAATGTGATTATTGAATTCAAATTAAGATTTCTTTGCAGTTTCCTTTTCACTCTTAAGTTGTCCCACTAGGGATGTATAGTCCTAATACTGTTTGCAAAGTTACTTTACACACACACACACACACATATATTTGTGTGTGTATATATATATATATTTGTATTCCACCCTATTGTCAGAAGAAGAAGAAAAAGGGTGGTATACTGTAAACACTTTGCTTTTTTCCCTGACCAGGATTCTGGGGCTCACTATACAGTTCTGTATAGAGACCTTCCTTGTTCCTTTTTGCAGCTGCACAGTGCTGCCTGTGCCCCTCAATATTATCTAAGTCCTTTTGACCAGAACTGAAGTCTCTAGCTAGGTACTTTATTTCCAGGCCTCATGAAGGATAAATTGCAAGGCTAGAAAGGTGAGGGAGACCCTCAGCATCTGTTTTTACCTTTTTAATTTTTGAACAATTTTAAGTTTTACAAAAATGCAAAATAAATGCACAGCATCCAGAGTATTAACCATATGTAACCATAATAAAATGATCTAAATCAGGAAATTAACATTGGTTATAATCCTATTAACTGAAAAAAGAAAATTTTAAAGGGGTGCCTAGTGGCTTAGTTGAGTGTCCAACTGTTGATTTCAGCTCAGGTCATGATCCCAGAGTCATGGGATCGAGCCCTGTGCCAGACTCCACGCTGAGCATGGAGCCTGCTTGAAATTACTTCTCTCCCTCTCTCCTCCACCCCCCTGTCTCCCACTTTCTTTCTCTAAAATAAAATAAAATAAAATAGTTTCAAATAATAAAAATAATACAATACTATTAACTAATCTACAGACCTTGTTTGAATTTCACCAGTAGTCCCACTGATGTCCTTTCTGGGTCTAGGATCCTATATTACATTTAGTAGTCCTGTTTTCATCGTCGTCTTGGTTTTTGTTGTCTGTGACTTTAACATCTTTGAAAAGTGCTGGCCTTTTATCTTACCAATTGTGAATTTGGGTTTATCTGTTTTCTCAGATTATATTAAGGCAAAGAATTTTTAGCAAGAACACCACATAAGTTCTGTCCTTCTTGGTGGATCATATCAGGTGGTGCATGAAGTCAGTAAGTCTTATTACTGGTGATGTTAATTTTGATCACTTAAGGTGGTTTGTGCTAGGTTTCTCCACTGTAATATTACCATTCTTTCCTTTGTAATTAATAAATATCTTATGGGAAGATACTTTGAAACTATGCACATATCCTATTTACATCACACTTTTGCTGCCTAATTTTGGCATCCACTGATGATTCTTAATCTGCAGCAATTATTACTGTGGTGTTTACCTGGTGGGATTTCCTGTTCCTATCATTCTTTTTACATTAATTAGTTGGAATTCTGTAAGAAAGAGATGTTCCTTTTCTCCAATTTATTTATTAGGTTATTTATAACAGCAAGTGGATATTTCTTTTATTTGCTAGATTATAATACATTTCTATCATTATTTTATTGCTCAGATTGTCCCAGATTTGGCCATTGGCAGCTCTTTCAAGTTGGCTCTGGTATCATTTTGATATGCCCCCATCATTTTTTTTTCTTTATATATTTTGAGAGAGAGAGCAAGAGTGAGTACAAGCAGGGGAGGGGCAGAGAGAGATGGGGACAGAGGATCTGAAGTGGGCTCTGTGCTGACAGCAGAGAGCTTGACACGGGGCTTGAACTCACAAACTGTGAGATCATGACCTGAGTTGAAGTCAGATGCTTAACTGATTGAGCCACCCAGGCGCCTCATCCTCCAACATTTTTGAGCGTATCCTTGCCTTTTGGCATTGTAAGATGTCACACACTTATCTTTATGCTTTCCCTGCCCTATCCCTGGAATCAGCCATTTCTCCAAGGAGGCCCAAAACCAGTAGCATTTACAGGTTAAGATTCTAAGACCCAGATGGATTAAGTGAATTGGCCAGGGATCCACATCCTCTAGCTACAAATCTGTGATTCTCATGTCCAAAAGTCAAATATAAAACCTGGGAAGAAGTCCATGGGAAGTCATGCAGCCTCTTGAGGCTGGACTATGCAAAGGAGCCTAAAAACAAGCCTTCTAGAACAGCATCATTATCTCATGCTTTATGGGGCACCTGGGTGGCTCAGTTGACCATCTGACTCTTGTTTTCAACTCAAATGATGATCCCACAGTTGTGGGATCAAGCCCCGCATCAGGCTCTGCACTGGGCATGGCGCCTGACTTGAGGCTTTCTCTCCCTCAGCCCCTCTCTCCTGGTCATGATCTCTTGCTTTCTCTAAAAAGTAAAAAAGATTTTTAAAAAATTAAAATTAAAATCTTTATTAAAAAAAACCTTGGGGCACCTGGGAGGCTCAGTCCAACATCCGACTTTGGGTTCAGGTAATGATCTCGTGGCCTGTGGGTTCAAGCCCCATGTCGGACAGTTCAGAACCTGGAACCTGCTTCAGATTCTGTGTCTCCCTCTCTCTGCCCTTCCCCCTCTTGCATTCTCTTTCTTTCTCTCTTTCAAAAATAAACATTAAAAAAATTTTTTTTAAATATCTTGTCCTTTGTAAGGTGCACAAAGTTTCCCCTTGTTTCCTTTTTGAGTATTCCCCTTAGTTCTCCCTTAATGTTTAATAAAGTATACTTTGTTTTGATTCAGCAGGGCAAACGGGACTCAAGGGTCATTGGGATTGGTGGCCATACTTGGTTTTGAGTATGTAAGGGGCAGGTGTAGTACCTTTTGGAGAATTGCCCTGGTGTTCAAGTTTGGGGATATTTTTAATAAAAGGGGAAATTCCCTTATACAGGTTTCTCCCACTATCTGAAAATAGAATTTTCCCATGAAACCTTTCATAAGCCAAAATAGCATAAGGCAAAGAAGTGATTACCATTAATTTATATGGGAAAAATGTGAGCATTCCCAAAACACCAAAAATAACCTTAGGCTTTTCTGATACCTTAGGATACATCTTGCTAATGGGTGTACTAAATCAAGATAAAGCACAGATGGAGGAGCCTAGTGGCTTAGTCAGTGGAGCATGTGACTCTTGATCTTAGGGTCATGAGTTCAAGGCCCCCATTGGGCATAGAGTTTACATTAAAAAAGCTGTTTGAAAAAAAGATAAAGGGTGTCTAGGTGCCTCAGTTGGTTAAGTGCCCAACTCTTGATTTTGGATCAGGTCATGATCTCACGGTTTGTGAATTCCAGCCCTGTGTTGGTTTCTGAGCTGACAGCACCGAGCCTGCATGGGATTCTCTTTCTCCCCATCTCTGCCCCTCCCCTGCTCACTCTCCCTCTCTCAAAACTAAATAAAATCAGTCAGTCACAGATGCAGACACAGTTGTGCTGAGATGCTGAATGTATTTCCCTGGGAAGGAGCTAGATGGTGCCACTCTCGCCACTCTGGGTACACACTGCACCTGTCAAGGCTTGCTGCAAAATAAACACTGAATACTATTTTTACTTTTCATCTTTTTTTTAAAACTTTTTTTAATGTTTATTTTAGAGAGAGCGAGCATGGGTGGGAGAGGGGCAGAGAGGGAGATGCAGAATCTGAAGCAGGCTCCAATCCCTGAGCTGTCTGCACAGAGTCTGATGTGGGGCTCAAACTCACAAACTGTGAGATCATGATTTGAGCCGAAGTCAGACACTCAACCGACTGAGCCATCCAGGCACCTCTACTTTTCACCTTTTTAAATAAAAGTGAAAATCTTTAAATTTCTTTCAGTTAGCACAGACAGGTACTAATGTAGGCCTTTTATAAAAGTGAAATAGCATAACCTGAACTTTCAAAAAATGGAGGGTAAGTGTTCCCTCCTATTCACTGCAGCTTTTTGGATAGAAAGGAGTTAGTGGCAAATATTGATGCCCATAGCTAAGAACAGCCATAGCAAACTCTCAAGGCTAATTACCTCTTCTTGGTGAGCCCCAGCATGAGTACTTCCGAGGATTCCTTCCATCCTATTTCTTCCCTTCCCTTACATTTACTTTCTTTTAACCTAGATGCAGGACTCCGAAATAGATCTCTTCTCCCTCATCCTGTTCCCCCCACCCCGCTGTTCCTGTTTTTTCTGATGAGCTTGTTGCCCCTGGAGGTCTACATACCTGGATCTCTGAGCACTAGTGATGTTCAAATGTGTACTTTTTTGAGGGGGCTTATGTCCAGGAGCAACTGAAACGCCCTTGCCTTTGGGACACAGTCCCTGCCTTTTTAATAGAGGGCGGCAAACAATAAAATGAGAAGGTAGATTTAGGTGATGTCCCAGTTCCTTTCCAGCTGTGACTCTAGAATTCCTTCTGTCCCATTCAGAAAAATTTTTATCTGAGTCTAATTGGAATCTACACGTATAGGTGTGCATGTGGGAGCAGGGAGGTTGGGGGAGTGGTGTAGATACTCTCTCTTCTTTAAATTTTTTTTTTTCTAAGGTTTTTATTTATTTCTAGGAGAGAGAGAGACAGCGTGAGCAGGGGAGGGTCAGAGAGAGAGGGAGTCACAGACTGAAACAGGCTCCAGGCTCTGAGCTGGCAGTCAGCACAGAGCCTGACGCGAACCCACGAACCGCGAGATCATGACCTAAGCGAAAGTCGGACGCTTAACCGACTAAGCCACCCAGGCGCCCCTACTCTCTCTTCTTTCGCACATCCGTAGCTGATAATAGTACGAGAGGAGGTGAGAAAAAGGGAGCTGGCAAGCCAGATCTGCCACCACTTACACTTGGGTTCTGGGGTCTGTGGGAAATTCCCTAGTTTGTCTGTTCCCCACTACCAGGGCTAACTGTGTCGGGGGGCCCTTAACTAGACACAGGTAACACAGGATGATGTTTCCCAGTCTAGCTTGATATTTCTTGTTGGACAAGAAACTACCAGGGCATTTGACTTCCTTTTGGAGGATTGCCTGAGTGTGGCTTAAGACAAGTCTGATCTGTTAACTCTGCATGTGATATTTGATGTGCTTGTTACTTATTCTACCACTCTGCAGCTGAAGGAATGTATCCGAGCTCTGGATCAGGACCACAGCCACACTCCCTTCAGGCAAAGCAAATTAACTCAGGTAAAGTTAAATGTGAGCTTTGAGTTTGTTCTGTTTGATTCATTCGTTCTTGCATTCATTTGTTCATTCAGCAAAGCATCCACTGCCAGAAATACATGATGCTAAGCTTGGGGGTCCAGGGAAGGAAAGAGTCATGTTATTTCCAAGAGCTCATTCAAGGCAGAGAGGGACATCCTTGGGCAGAGATGCCTTCGGTGGGAGGCAAAGAAACATTTTTTATTTAGTGGAGTCTCTAAGCCTTTGAAGGGGGGGTGGTGTAGCTGTACTAAGTACTTTCTTAGCTATAAGACTTAGACTAGTGTTTCAAGATAAAAAATAACAGCTAGCATTAAAAAGAATGAGATAGATGTATTTTTTAAAAGCTTATTTCTGGAGCACCTGGGTGGCTCAGTCAGTTGAGCATCTGACAACTCTTGATTTCGGCTCAGGTCATGATCCCAGGGTTGTGGGATCGAGCCCCGCATCAGGCTCTGCACTGAGTGTGAAGCCTGCTTAAGATTCTCTCTCTCCTTCTGCCCCTCTTCCCTGCTGACATGCTCTCTCTCTCTCTCTCTCTCTCTCTCTCTCTCCACAACAACAACAACAAAAAAACCAAAAAATTATTTTTAAGTAATGTCTACACCCAACATGGGACTTGAACTTAAAACCCTGAAATCAAGAGTCACATGCTTTGTCTACTGAGCCAGCCAGGTGCCCTGGATGAGCTAGATTTTTGATGTGTACTGATAGGAAAGATGACCAAGATCTATAGTATAAAAATACGTAATAAGGGAAAAAGCCTACACAAAAAAAATTCTGCATGTGTTAACTGATTATTCTGAGTGGTAAAACTATAGGCAAGTTTTTTCCTCCATTTTTCTGTCATGAAACTGTGCTTTATTAACAGAAAATGCCAGTAAGTCAGCATTATAATGGCTACTGAACAATGGCTCAGGGAGGGGTCTACCTACATACAAACTGCTGTGAAGGCAGTGCTTCTGATTCTGCACCAAGTCCTGTGCCCAGAGGAGGATGGACCAGGGTAGGGGGCAGTCTCTGAGAATCCTTGTATTTGGGGAGAGGCTTTCACTCTGTGCAGCTATCCTAATGCTCTACAGGGCCTGTGGCAGAACCTATAATAACATAACTACTTACTAGTCAGAACTGGTTAGATTATATAAGTCTTCTCAAACATTTCAACCAGAAACTTAGAAAACCCTTCTAATAGGTGGTTAGTCCTGATTCTGACATTGGTTATGTTATTTTTTTTAATGTTTATTTTTGAGAGAGAGAGAGAAAAAGACAGTGTGAGCAGGGGAGGGACAGAGAGAGAGGGGGACACAGAATCTGAAGTAGGCTCCAGGCTCCGAGCTGTCAACACAGAGCCCAAGATGGGGCTTGGACTCCGGTACTGTGAGATCATAACCTGAGCTGAAATCAGATGCTTAACTCACTGAGTCACCCAGGTGCCCCTTGACTTTGTTATTTTTTAAGACAGGTTCACCATCCCCAGAAAATATGTTCCTATTTAATTTCAACAAGTAATACTTCAGGGGTACCTGGCTGGCTCAGTTGGTGGAGCATGTGTCTCTTGATCTTGGGGTTGTGGGGTCAAGCTCCATGTTTGGTGTAGAGATTACTTGAAATAAAATCTTTAAATAATAATAGTTAATTCAGACCATATATACAAGTACAAAGAAGATAGTAAGAAGTACCAGAAAATTCCACCTCCCAGTGATAATCACTGCTGTGTTTTGGTGAACATCCTTCCAGACAGTTCTCTGCCCATATATTTACATGTAGATCTACTTAGAGCTATGGAGTAATATACCTTTTCACTCAGATTAGACTTTAGATCTTCCCATGTACCTGAGTATAGCTATACATAATTTTTTAAAGTTAATTTATTTTTGAGAGAGCATGATGAGCAGGGAAGGGACAGAGAGGCTGAGGGTGGGAAGAGAGAATCCCAAGTAGGCTCTGTGCTGACTGCACAGAGCCCGGCATGGGGCTTGATCTCATGAACTGTGAGATCATGACTTGGGCAGAAATCAAGAGTAGGATGCTTAGCTGACTGAGCCACCCAGGTTCCCCACATAATTATTTTTAACGGTTGTATTGTATTCAGTTAACAATTTGTTTCCTGTTTATAAACTCCTAGATTCTCCAATTTTTATTATGTTGTAATACATATCCTATATGTACTTTTTTTTTTTTTTTGATCAGTTGAGCAGTTCTCTTTACGATAACATTCTGGAAGTGTGCACTTTTTTTAATGTTTTTATGCATATTGCTAAACTGCCTTCCCAAAACAAAAGCTTATACCATTTCATGGTACTTGCTACATGGCTAGTGTATCAATGTAGATAAGTACCCATTTCACTGGACCCTCACGAGGGCAGGTATCATGAGTCTTAATCTTATAGGTGAAAAATACTAGTACTTTTAATGGATTGTTTGTACTTCTTTGGTAGTGAAGTACATGCTTCACTCTTTTACATGCTTGATCATTTGTATTTCTTCTTTGTAAACTGCCTTTTTGTAGGGGGGAGGGGAGCCATGGCCCACTGTCCTGCACACAGTAAGTAGTCAATATGCCTCTTGTTAGTTGACTTTGTTTACTTGCCTTCTGTTTTGGACAGGTCCTGAAAGATTCTTTCATTGGTGATGCCAAAACCTGCATGATTGCCAACATCTCACCAAGCCACATGGCCACCGAACACACTCTGAATACCTTGCGTTACGCTGACCGGTAAGTTGCTCTCAGGTAGCAGGTCATGTGTGCAGGTCTCATACACACATAGGGGTGTGATCTTGAGCTCAAGAAGCCTGTTCTTGAGGCAGTGATACTTGTCCCAGGGGAATGTGCAATTGGTCGTGACCTAGTAGGCCTTGCCATTTATAGGTGTGAATGTGACGAGAGGATGAGGACACGTTGCCTGGTTCAGGAGACAACTCCATCGGTGATTTTTAAATGGCTAGTGGGAAATGAAATCTTTCTTTTTGAAGTTTTCTTCCTGCTAGCCTCAGCCCTAATTGTAAGGGACAGAATGTTACTTGTTAAGGCAGAGTCACTTAGAGCTATGTAGGTCCAGAAGAGAATTTAAAAAAACTTCTTTCAGGAGACATTATTTTTTTTTTTAATGTTTTACTTATTTCTAGGAGAGAGAGAGAGAGAGAGACAAGCATGAGCAGGGGAGGGTCAGAGAGAGAGGGAGTCACAGACTGAAACAGGCTCCAGGCTCTGAGCTGGCAGTCAGCACAGAGCCCGACGCGGGGCCCAAACCCACGAACCGCGAGATCATGACCTAAGCGAAAGTCGGACGCTTAACCGACTAAGCCACCCAGGCGCCCCTGGAAGAATCTTTAGTATCCATGACATTTTATGAAATTCATTGAGAAGGAAATACGAGGTATCATTTAAGTTCAACAAAAACAGGAAACCTTATCTTTCTCTCTTCTGAATCTATTGCTCAGACAGTGCTTGGTACCTACTAGATGCACAATAAATATTTGTGAATGAGAGGAGGAGCTCTTCCTGAGTGTTAGGGTGAGGCACTCTGTGTACCATCTCATTTAAATAGGAGAGATACTTTACACAGTGGTTACAAGAGCTCTGGAGTCAAGACTATCTAGGCCAATAAATACCTTGTTTCTGCCCCAAAACAGCTGAGTGGTCTTGGGCAAAAGTTTTGGGTTCAGTTTCCTTATCTGACAGGGTATTAGCATCTACATCATACAACAGTTACGTGGAACCAGTGAGGATAATATGTGTGAAGGACTTAGCAATGTGCTGGGCACATAGTGACTACTCAACATGTGTTAATTTAAGCAATAATCATATTAATAGGTCCCCCAAAATAGGTTTCTTTTATTGCATGATTTCCTAATGCCCGCACACTAGCACTGCTAGGAGAAAGGCTACTTCATGAACTGAGATCAGCTAGAAGATGAGATGGGTTTTGTTTCCAAAAACCCAATATGGCTTGAAATTCTTTACCCCCATGTACCCATTACCTAGCTTCAACAGTTATTAACAGTAAGCCAAACTTGTTTCATAACCCCACCCACTCCCCATATCATAGACATTGTTCTCAATTGCTTAAAGTAAGAACTTGATCATTAGAAGCAGAGTATAAGACCGTCTCCTCAGTGACTCAGTAAAGGAAGATGAAAATAACCCTTTCTCATAGGGGATGTATTAAGTATAATTGCAAAATTATTTGAAATAATTTTGGCTTTAAAAAGAATGGAAAAAGTACAATAGATTCATTTGAAGTAGTCTGATACATTATTGAAAATAAATGAGGGGCACCTGGGTGGCTCAGTTGGTTAAGCACCCAACTCTTGATTTTGGCTCAGGTTATGATCTCACATTTCATAAAATTGAGCCCTGAGTTGGGTTCTGTGCTGAGAGCATGGAGGGGGCTTGGGATTCTCTCTCCCTCTCTCCCTCCCTCCCTCTCTCTGCCCCCTCCCCCTCCCTCCCTCCCCCCATCTCCACCCCTCATTCAGTCACTCATGCTGTCTCTCTCAAAATAAATAAATAAATAAATGAAAGCCACTTGTTTAATGTGCTTAAATGAGGCGTAGAAGAATGTTGCTAAGTAGTCCAAAAATAAAGTTCCAGCTGGACTCCTTTAATCAGTATATCAGAAGAGCTCAGTGATAGCTCTGATTTTGGTGACAGGAAGAGTACTTTGGAAGCATTTAGCATCAATGACCAAATTACTTGTAGGATTCCTTCTGGCACTCAGCTTCGTATAGTTATTTACTGTGACTCCTGGGGGAAATATTGGTGTTTCTATATTAATGAAACTAAAATACTTGAGATTTTTGTAACGGGACGTAATTTGGAACCACTTAGACATCCTGTGGCACCTCTCAGCCCATTGCTTATATGTATGCCCCACTGCAACACCTAAACAAAGGCCTGTGGACACAATTCGTGTATATTTAGTCACATCCTACATCTCTTTGCTTAGCTATGTTACCTGCCTGCTTTGGCTCTCAGACTTACAGAAAGGATAGATTTAAATCAAATCAGACTTACAATCTTGGTTTTCAGAAATGGCCAGGGGTCATTTGGCTACTGGTAATGATTAGATTGAAACCAAAACAATGGAGGGGCATTTGGGTGGCTCAGTCGGTTAAGTATCTGACTCTTAATCATGGCTCAGGTCACGATCTCTTGGTTTGTGGGATCCAGCCCACATCAGGCTCTGCACTGACAGAGTGGAACCTGCTTGGAATTCTCTCTCTCCTTCTCTTTCTGCCCCTCCCTTGCTTACGTACATGCACTCTCTCACAAAATAAACAAACTCTAAAAAAGGGGGGGGGGGCAACTGGGTGGCTTAGTTGGTTAAATCATCTGACTTTGGGTTTCGGCTCAGGTCATGATCTCACAGTTCATGGATTTAAGCCCCACATCAGGCACTGCTGGCAATGTGGAGCCTGCTAAAGATCCTCTCTCTCCCTCTGTCTCTGCCCCTCCCCTGCTCATGTTCTCAGTCTCTCTCAAAATAAATGGATAAACTTAAAATAATGGAAAAGACATTTTATAGGAGCCCCTAAGCAGAAGTACTGCTTCCTTCTAGGGGATTTTTAAATATATTTTTTTAATTAAGTAGGCTCCTCGCCCAACGGGGGGATTGAACTCCTGACCCTGACATCAAGAGTCACATGCTCCATGGACTGAGCCAGCTGGGCACCCCACATCCTAGGAGATTTTAATGAAGAATCTACAAACCACTGTAGAGTCACATTTTTCCTTGATGTCCCGTTGTAATTCTAAATCCCTACAGTGTTTTTAAATATCACAGAGTAAGAGACTGATCTTAACAACTAAATCCTAGCAGACACCTAATTCTGGCTTTCCCATCTTCTCTAAAATTCCCGTGCTGAATAGAGCATGGTTCTATATTTCTCTAACTAGGAGGCAACTTTGCCTCCCATGGGACATTTGGCAATGTCTAGAGACATTTTTGATTATCATGACTTAGAAGTGCTTCTGGCATTTAGTAGATGGAAGCCAAGGATGCTGCTAACCATCCCACAGGGCACAACACAGGACAGCTCCCCACAACAAAGAATTACCTGGTTTTCCATTTAACACTGTGCTAAGGTTGAGAAACCCTAGGAAGACAGGTCACTTTTCCTTTAGTAGAATTAGGACAAGCCTATTTCCAGAAGGTTTTGCTTCCTGAGTTCTAGCAAGTTTGAGGGAACTCATTTTCTTAGAGAAGCCTGAAAGGAGATGGACTGCAAGAAACGTGGGCTCTGGCTATGGAATAGCAGATGCGTGGGTAGACCCCAGTCTCCTGAGTTGGCCCACCTTCAGGAAGTACAGCATGGGTCCTACATGAATGTAGTGCAGTTCAGAGACTAGCTTCCCGGGCCTATCCCATGGGACTAAGGTGATTTCCAAAACTTCTGATCATAGAATGCTGGGTATATGCTTACATCCTCAGAGAATACACTCATCTTTTTTGTAATACTTTTTGGTTTTTGAAAAAATATAGAAAAGGAATTAAGGAGCATGCAGGAATACACATTTAACGTAAAATGGTAATTTACAGGGTCAAAGAACTAAAGAAAGGCATTAAATGTTGTGCTTCAGCTACCAGTCAAAATCGGACCTCTGGAAACTCTTCTCCAAAACGAATCCAGAGCTCCCCTGTGGCCCTGCCAGGGGACAAATGTTCTCCTAAAAAAGTCAAGCTGGGACTTCAGTCATTCACAGCAGCTCCTGGCTCCGTGAGAGGGAAGGCCCATCCTCTCGCCAACCACCCACCCAATATCCCTTTTGCTCCTGTACCTAAAGTTCCCAGTAAAAGGGGTGGATCCAGAGGGAATCTTCCCCAAGAGTGGGTTATTCAGACTGGCCCTGTGAAGGCAGTCACACGGTCTGGACATTCAGCCAAAAAAAGAGCGGAAGAGTCTGCCTCACTGTGCTCTGAGAAAAACCAAACCACCAACAAAGCTGCCCACAGGGGGGGAAGCAGGACCCCTGGCCCAGAAGACCCCGTGCATGGCAAACTGCCCTCCAAGTGCAAGAAAGTGCAGACTGTGCAGCCGGTGCAGAAGCAGCTTGTGTCACGAGTTGAGCTCTCTGCCGGCAACCTCCACCACTTAGCAGAATTCAGTCAGGGCAGTAAGGGGAGCACACCTGCCAGGTCTGCCTCTGGAGCTTGGACAGACATCCCTCCACATCAGAAGGAGAGGGAGGAACATTTGCGCTTTTATCACCAGCAGTTCCAGCAGCCGCCTCTCCTCCAGCAGAAGTTAAAGTACCAACCACTGGAAAGGTTTTTATGCCAGCACAGGCCCCTAGAGGGGCAGCTCCAGAAGGAGACCCCTCCTCCCTTCTGCTCTTATTCTGAGAACCAGGATGCAGCCCAAGCTGAGGACCTTGATGACAGTGATTTCAGTGAAGATTCTTTTTCACATGTTTCCAGTCAGAGGACCACAAAGCAGAGAAACACCCTAGAGAATAGTGAGGGTTCATTCTTCCTTCATCAGAGGGAGCAAGGACCTGAGGAGCAGGTAGCTGAAAGGCAGCGAAGTCTGCTTTTTAACTCCAGGACAGATGGCGACGAGAAAAGTCTAACTGGGAGCTGGATGTACTCCAGGGACCCCACAAGCCACAGAAAAGCAGCAGTTAATCATAGTCACAGCCCAAGTAAGGTGCCTTTGGACTGGAGCAGAGAGGACTCTACCTCCTCAGCGCCTTCTCCCAGAGACAACTTGGCAGAGAAGCCTTACTGCTCACAGGTAGACTTTGTGTATGGCCAGAGAAGAGGTGGCAGCCCAGCCTTTGATCTCAGACAGAATGCCTTCAAAAGTGAGGTTCCTGGACAGGCCGAGGGTACTTCACCATCCCTGGAGGAAGATGGTTTCATTTTCTCACTATCCCACACTGCAGTTCCAGGATCTCCAGACCAAAGAGACATAGTCAGCGCACCTCTGAGAGAAGTCAGCCAAGTCAGCCCAACAGTGAAAAACAGTTATGCTTACCAAGAAGAAGACTCTAGAGGGGAATCAGGCCCATGCTCTGAATATGCTTCTGGAGTGATGGCTCCCCTCACTGTGTCCCTCCTGGAGAACACAGACAATGAGGGCTCTCTTTCCTTGGAGCAGCTGGCCCAGGATGGGCCTGTGCACAGTCTAGTGGCAGCAGACACAGGGGGCCCAGCTGTCGACCACACAAAGTCATCTGATGATCAAAAGGAACTCCTGCCGATCTCTTCAGCAACTGGGCACCTGTGGCTCTCGTCATCTCCCCCTGACAATAAGCCTGGTGGTGATCTTCCACCTCTGTCCCCATCACCCATCCGTCAGCACCCACCTGACAAGCTGCCCACAAGTGAGGCTGACCTAGGAGGGGTCTGCGAGAGCCGAGAGACTGCACTTTTCTCCCAGGAACATGTGGGTAGCCAGCAGTATGATGCTGATGCTGAGGAGACAGAGCTGAACAGCTCCCAAGGTTTCCCAGTAAAGCCCTTCCCCACCATTCATACTGGAGGAACCCACCCTGGGCCTATATTCACCTCACAAACAGAAAGCAGTGATATGGCTGACCAAACCTGGACCCAGGAAAGAAAACATCCAACGGGGCTTGGTTGGCAGAAGCGGAGTTTGTCCACAGACCCCATCAAGTTGCCCTGCTCCAATAGAGACGTCGTATGGCTCAAATACAGGCTGATCCCAAGGTGCTTAGCAAGGCCAGGCTCTCCCTTGATCCTCAGCTGCTCTCCAGAGATGGCAGGAACAGTCCATCAGCTCACTCTGGGGCATGCACAGTAAGTTGGACACTCTCCCCAAGACTACAGCCCCTCTGGCACCCCTACTTCCACCCCAGGTTAATGTTTTGTCTGTTCTGGGAATTGCTATTGCTGGCTCAGGGTCAGAACTATTCTACAACTAGAGAGGCTTTGTCCAGCTTTTCAAGGGAGCCTACCTAGATGCACCTGACATGAACAGCAAGAATAAAATGTATGGGAGCAGGCCCACCAGGGTGCATGAACCCTGAGTCTGGGAAAGCTGGGACTTGAGTGAGAGAAGGGCGGATCTGTCACCTGTGCTGAGTTCAGAATCCTCTTCATTCTGTGGGGTCTGTGTTCCTGAAGTGCTGCCCAGGGACACAACAGCTGTAGCTTTGTGCCCCCAGAACCAAGACAGGCTGGGCACCTTCCAAAATGGTGATGGTCAAAAACAGAAGGACTAGTGATTTGTGTTGCTTTCCCCAAGGGATGCTGTGGATGGTGCAACAGAAAGAGATGAGACAGAAGGTACAGAGGAAAAAAGGCAAAGAGAATCAAGCAGGGCCCCTCTCAGCATTAGAGGCTGGGAGATGGAGGGCAGAGTGGGGGTGTGAGAACAGAGGCTACAGCCCTTTGCTAGGGCTCTTGATATCTAGGCCGGCTGTATGCCTGCTGCTTGCTTAGGCTCAGGCCAAGGCAGTGGACAAAGAAAATGACATGCAGAGATGCACAGGTGAGAGGAGCTGGTAGATCTTCTAGTTTCTAGCTCAACCCCCCTGCTTTGGTCCCTGGACTCCCTTTACAGAGGAGAGATGATGATGGCAGGCAAGGCAGCAAGGTCTACCTTGTGCAAAGTGTGCTACCTCCAGTGGTCACAGCCTTGAACCTTTTGGCAGGGAAGCTATGGACAGCTCCTGTACAGAAGAGCACTCATCCCTGTCCTTCAGTGTAGCTGGGGAGACGGGACGGCTCGAGAAACCCCTTTCCCAGTATACTCCGTGTCTAAACAAGTCCTGAAAAGAACAGGTGACAAGGGAGGAGGTGGTGGTGAGCTGGCCCTGGTCAAAACCACTTTGGGCAGAGGCAGTTCCTAGCCTGGAAATGAGGCTCAGCTCCAAAGTTGTCCAGGAGAGATGGAAGGCCCAGAGGATCACACAGTCCCCTCTGGTGTTCCCAGACAGGTGGTCATCCGAGCACACCAGGAACAGCTGGATGAGATGGCAGAACTGGGCTTCAAGGAGGAGACCCTAATGAGCCAGTTGACTCTTAATGTAAGTGGCCTTGGCTAGACACTCAGGGGCTCTTGGGAATTAGCCTGCGGGTAGTTTGATGGTCATCCTCGTTTGCTTCAGTTATGTATGGGGTAAAGGTCTGCTGTCCTACTCTAAGAAGCCTTAGGCCTCTTGCCATTCTGACATAGCTCAAGGGGGTGCAAGGACAAGTGGGAGATGGTACTACACTCCCTCTTTCCAGGCTAAAACGTTTCCAGCCTCTATCCTTTGCCATTCAGCTTTCTTACTGACCTGCTAGGACCCCTCCCTGTGACGATAGTAAGTAAGCTACCACATGGAGACCAGAGGTACTTTTACAAAAACACTTCTGAGTCCTGAAGAATACCTCTCATAGAAGTTGCTCAAATGCAGGGGCGCCTACCTGGTTCAGTCAGTGGAGCATGCAACTCTAGATCTTGGGGTTATGGGTTTGAGCCCCACATTGGGAAGAGATTACTTTAAAATAAAATCCTGGGGGCGCCTGGGTGGCTCAGTAGGTTAAGCATCCAGCTTCAGCTCAGGTCATGGTCTCGTGGTTTGTGAGCTCGAGCCCCACATCAGGCCCTGTGCTGACAGCTCAGAGCCTGGAGTCGGCTTCCGATTCCATGTCACCCTGTTTCTGCCCCTAATCCCCTCCACCTCGCAAAAATAAACACTTAAAAAAATTTTTTTGGGGGCGCCTGGGTGGCTCAGTCGGTTAAGTATCCGACTTCGGCTCAGGTCATGATCTCGCAGTTTGTGAGTTCAAGCCCCACATCGGGCTCTGTGCCGACAGCTCAGAGCCTGGAGCCTCTCTTCAGATTCTGTGTCTCCCTCTCTCTCTGCTCCTTCCCCACTCGTGCTCTGTCTCTGTCTGTCAAAACTAAATAAACATTAAAAAATATTAAAAAAAAAATAAAATTTTTTTAACAAAATAAAATTTTTTTTTTCTAACTTAGAGAGAACGCAAGCTTGAGCTGGGTGGGGGGGGAAAGAATCCCAAGCAGGCTCTGCATTGTCAGTGCAAAGCTGGATGTGACGCTCAAACCCATGAACCGTTAATATCATGACCTGAGCCAGAGCCAGATGCATAACAGACTGGGCCACCCAGGTGCCCCTTAAAAATAAAATCTTAAAAAAAAAAGTTTCTCAAATGCCGAGAAGGGAGCCTCACCCTGTGCCATAGTTGAGTATCCTGCAGATTTTCCAGCTGAAGGATGGACCTAGGCTCTGAAAACTTCCTGCAAGAGAAGGGACTAGAAAAGCAGATCCTGAGAGGCGGCCAGCAAAAGCAAAAGCTCCATTTGTCCTTTGTTTCCTTTCTCAGGATTTTGAAGATTTTGTGACCCAGCTGGATGAAATCATGGCTCTGAAATCCAAGTGCATCCAGAGTCTGAGGAGCCAGCTTCAGCTCTATCTGGCCTACCACAGGCCACCCACAGCCCCTGAGAGGACAATGGTGTCTTAGAACAAGACCCAGTATAAGGTGATGGGGGCAGCTCAGGAGCCTGTACTGAAGGGGCCTTTGCCAGGTCCTACCTGCAAATACCAGACCCACTCCCTGGTCTCAGGCTACCCTTTCCCCAGCCACACATGGCCTTGACTGAGCCCCAGCTCCTCTCTCAGGGCCAAGACTGTTCCTCAGTTCCCAGCACAAGGCCATCTGTAAGGAAGGACAGAACAGCCTAAAAAACACTTAATATGCCCCTCCCTTTTCTATGGGGCTAGAAGAGAATTTGTCTTACTGACCTCTTGTCTGTGGAAACACTTGGGTCTAATAACCTTGTAAATGTTTCTGAATTTGAGGCTCAGAGGATGGGGTCAGTGGGAATGTAGAGGTCAAAGGTCACAAGCTGGGGAAGAAAACATGCTGAATTCAGGGACTTTGTTACCTAAATTGTGTTCTTCAAGACTTAGCCAAAACCTAAAACACTTGCGGCTTCTGGGCTGGATGAGCTCTGCCCCATCAGCCCTTGGAGACTGGTTTGGGGCTTTAGGTTGGGTATATGGGACAGGCGTTATAGCCCCAGTTCCCCTCCCTTCCTGCAATTCAGACATAGAAGAGAGTGCTCACATCACTGCATTATTCTTTTCCCATCTCTGCCTTATGCTGGGATGACTGGCCTATTATAAGCCCTAACAGCACCCTTGCTTCTGAGACTCCTCACCTGGCAAAGCTGAATAAGGGGAGGATCTCAGGCAAGTCCATCTCCTAGTGTTAACTTTATCTGACATCACCCTGGCTGTCCACTACCTCTCAAGGGCCTGTGTTCAGCAGTATCTTGGCACTGAGTGCTCCAGTCAGTAATCTGAGACTCTGAAGCAGAATTTTTACACATCCCTTCATGTGAGTTCTGCTTGCTGAAGCTCAAGACAAACACAAATACTAAGTGGTCCGTCACTTACTAGGGCCATCTGGGTCTGAGATTCATGTCACAGCCTTGGCCCTGACACTAATATAATGTGTGAATCTTGAGTTTCTTAGACGGAAAGGATACCTTTTTATCATTTTAAAAGGAGAGCTAAATTAAGAGGGTAGAAGCACTAACTGGCTTTCAACAAGTCTGCAGCCCTGCCACCCTTTGCCTGATCTGAGCACTAGAGGGCAGCCTCTTGCCAGCTTCCTAGCCAAAAGGCTCTGCAGTCTCTCCTCACATGATCACTAAGAAAATTACATTCCCAACCAAGAGCATAAGGTAGGGACTGTAGGATGGCACGAAGTATAAACACAGGAAATTTGAGGAAGAGATCTAGTTCTCTCTCAGCTACAATGGCACCACTGAGAACAGGTCAAACAGCCCGAATCCAGTCCTGCCTGTGGTGCACAGCACATAAATACCTGATGCTTCTCAAAGGAAAAGGTACTTCCTCACTTCTGAGTGACTACCCCACAAGGTCAGCCTGTCTCACCTTGTCCTGCAGGAAGAAATGTCCTTGTTCCAGAGACTGAGCTATATCAGGTTTGTAATAGATCCTCATCTGGGCCTGCCTCTGCAAACCAAAACCCAGGGCAGACTGCAGGGCCAGCTTCTGGGTCCCAAAGGCCTCGAGTGGGAAGAAAGTACTAAAAAGACAGAAAACGGTTAGCTCCTGTTACATGCCCAGCAAATCTAAGCAGGAATCCCTTCATCACCAACACCCCAACCCCTAAGTAAAATAGCACTTGGCAATAAATTATCACAGCAGGACATACCTTTTAGATTTTTATTAGTAGTTCTCTGAAGAATCAAAATAGTTAGCAAATTACTTTAGATTCATCAAGACTGTATATCCTTTGTATTTAGATCTTTAATGATGAACAACATAATACAAAACAAACAAAAGAGACTGATCTATGACTAGGTGTTACTCATTGTGTCGTTCTAGAGCAGGGGGCTGGAGGGAGAGGCTGTTCTCCAAGGAGAACTGAGGTGGAGTTAGTGCTGGGCTACTAAATTGCAGCCTGTTTCTCCCCCACTCGATGTGCTGGGAAGGGGCCAATGATTTCTTAATCCAACAACTGCTTCCTAGAACAGGGGGCTCTAAGATCCTGGGTAGCAGAGGACTGTGGGCCAAACCAAGCCAAAAGAAACAGGCTGGGGCAGGGAAGCATGGTAACTGCCTGGCAGAAGAACTCAGCACCCCATGGGGAAAAGGGCATTCTTTGCACCTCAGAGACATTGCAGAACCAGTGTAACACTAAGACTTTGTTAAAAGAAAAAAAAACCCTGGAAGAACCTTTCAATTGCACTCAACTTGGATCCGAGTTCAGTCCACCAGTGCATGGGAGGGAAGCATCTAGCCCTAAAGCAGCACTGAGTCTGGCCCTCCCACCCCTTCTCCCTGACCCCTTTTGGCAGCTGGGCCAGGTTTCAGCTGAGGACGTACAGACCCCAGAAGGACCAGGGAAGTCTCTGGAGGGCCAAGGTGGGAAGGACACTTCTCAAAATACAAATACATTTAATATGGAAGGAGCCAGGGCAGTTCTGGAGGCATTCACATGCCCAAATCTTCCCTACTTTCTCCCCAGCTCAGAGACTGGCAAGCACAGTCTCCACACCTGACCTTCCACCCCCAAAAGAAAATCGGGAAGTGTGTCCCTTCTCCTTCCCCACACATGGGCTCCTCAGGGCCTCCTGCGGGGGTGGTTCCATGGCAGGGCCTAGGCAGTGCCTGGTCTCAGCTGGCTCCTGCCCGAGCCATGAGGTCTTCCAAAGCATTGTCCTGGTCGTTGTTGTGTAGTAGCAGAACTTCCTTAATGTCTTTTAGTTCAAAGCCCATTTCCTTAAATTTGCTCATTAACTGAAGAAACTCCATCATCTAAGGGACAGAAGAGAAGAAAGATTGAAGAAACAGGTCTGGCCACATAGCAAGGTAGAGGAATGAACGTGTATGCAGTGGGCTGCTTGGGGGAGTCTGCATTTTTCTGTCAGTCTCATGAGTCTCTCTGCGGTTCCCCAACAAGCATAAGGGGGCTGTAGAGGAAGCCAAGGCAGACAGGTTGATGCCACAGCCCATCATCCTTCAGGAACTATGCCCAGTTCCAGTTCCTGCTGTCTCATCTGCATCCCACTAACCAAAATCCACACTCAAATCAAGGCAGGATACTGAACCTAGAAACAGCCAGAGAGCAGGCTGGGCAAAGTGACTAGCAGTCTCCCCAGTCATCCAGAAGTACGGGTTTTTGCCCAGGTCATTTCACCTTTCCATTCCCTGGGACTCTAGACTAGAGTTTTCAACCCAAAATGAAGCTTGATAGCTTCATTAAGCCTAACAACCCAAACTAGCCAAATGCTCTCTGGACACTTAAAACATCATGTATTTTGACTACCTCTGCTTGTAATCACTTTTAGGGAAAAGGGGTTCTTGGCCAGGACAAACTACTCTGTCCCTCCTTTCCAGAGGGTTCCCGTGAAGTACAAAGGTCCTACCTTTTCCTCTGAACACTGGTGCATTTCCAGAGCCTCTTCCACTAAAAGAGGGTCGAATCCCTTCTCACAGAGCTGTCCATGTGCAAAGAGATAGTCGAGAATCTTAAAGAAAAAAGTTTGAGCACTTATTGCCACTCTTGCCTATGTTATCCAAGAGTCTTGCACAAGCCAGCAAGGGTGAAGTCCGCTCCCCACCTGGCTATTAGATCCTGTATAGAACTTGATTTTGTATTATGAACTACATCTAACACAGCAGGACCTCAGTGACTATTTGCTGAACAGGCAGGCATTCCTTTCTAAACATGAGTAGCCATTTTTCAAATGAGTTCCTGTCACAGCAGACTCACATTCTCCCAGAATGTCAACTCCACAGCCTGGTCAGGATATTCTAACAAACAGCCCAAATCAGACAATGCCAAGGTTTAGGATTCCAATACCCTATTTTGGAACACCCTGGGCAGCTATGACAGGACAAACATTTCTGGGAGGGACATCAGACCGTATCTCAAGCCTAGTGTGCCCTCTCAGGAGGGGCAGAGAGCAATCCAATGGCTCCAATGCACCCAAGGCTTTCCTCCAACCTAGGTCCCAGAGCAGCCCCCAAAGCAGAAACACTGCTGCTGAGGCTGCTACTTTCTCCCAACAAAATTTGCTGAGTCCCGCCAACTCACAGGAAAAGACGCTGGGGCTCTAGGATACAAGCGACATTACTCCAGCCCCAAAGGTCTAGGACCTCTCTCCAGGCTGACCACCCACCCCAGCCAACCAACCACTCACCTGCTCAATATTCTCTCCTTTCTTCTTCATGGCTCTCAGGACACACTCATAAGAGTAGCCCATGTTGACCACGGTCTCCACACACTGCCGCTCACTGGGGGACAGTGTCTGCAGTTCAGAATAGGCCTGGGGACAGCTGGGAGTGTTGGGCACTTGTGACATTATGAAATTAGGAGGTGTGACCTGGTGGTGGAGAAACCAGAGGATCAGGCAGGAATAGAAACAAATGGGTCCCCAGAAGACATGTCCCCGAAGTAGCCAAGTCCAGGGACTTGTTTCTGGAACTTCTCACACTCCCAAACAGTTGGCCTGGAAGAAAGGGCCAGACTGCTGGCCAGACATCCTAAAGATGGGTAAGGGAGCACCAGATGAGGAAAAGCTGGGAGGACACCTGCAATTGGGCTGTCCTCTGCCTTCATCCCAGCCTGCAGAATTAGAAAATACTATAAAAGCCAAGGCCCTTCTGTGTTCAAATCCCTTGGGCTTGAATTGGAGAAGTTCTGAGGCTGCCCATGGGACTGATGGCAAGATGGCTGCTATGATTTCTTCCAGGCCTCCATTATCCCTTTCTCAGGTTGTAGTACCTCAGAGTCCTAAAAGGTCCATTCACCTCAGATACCCCTAACTCTGGGGCTAACTCCCAACAATGTCTCTATCCCTACTTCTATCCCAGGGCTGGGCAGACTGCAAGTGCGTTCCCGTGTGGCCAGTTCAGTGGCTCAGAGCTTTGAGGGCACTCCACCTTTGCCCTGCAACACAAGCTACAAGGCTTCAATTCCCTGCTACAGCTGCCAATAGTGAAGGACTATTAGCCACACCAGGCTGGGCCCTCAAGAACTGGAATGTGTACTTTAGGGCCCTGCCTCTACTGCTCTGCAGGCAGCCTGCTACATGCCCTAGGACTCTCTTAACCTCAGTCGGATTGATGGGTATATTCCCATAATTAACTCCTGCCCCTTCTGATGACTCAGGCCCAAGGAATGAAGGCTGCTCACACTCCCAGGCCACAGGACCAAACCACCGTGGGACAAGGTCACCGTTTAGCCTAGGAAAAGTATTTCAACAGAATTTTACTTCCTTTAGGGGGAAGGAGGGTGTGGTTAGGAAGCAGGGAACCCCCCACCCTATCCTATAAAGACATTCAAAGTTAATAGCTATAACCAGATACTTTCCTCAAAGTCAGCTGGGAAAAGCCAAAACTACAGGCCTTAAAGCTCACTGTTTCCTCCTATCCATCTCACCCACAGCACACCCCTGGCAGCCTAGTCATAGGGTTCAATCATTAAATTATAGGAGTCACAACAGGGCAGAGACTGGATCAAACCAGTATGGACACTTTGTAGGTCCCAAGATAAGTGCTCTTCGGGGGCAGGGCCTACCTGGGCTTGAGAACACCAACAGCCAAATAGGGTTTAGTCATACTGCTGGCACAGTACTTATCACATCATAGTATGCTAATATGAGCTCCCTACCATGACATGTATTTCTGAATACCCAGGGCCTGGCTTTAGGCTTGGCATTTACAGGGCCCTGCTCATCAGCTGTTGAATAAACAGAGGTCTATTAGGATTCTTTTTTTGAGAGCAAGTGAGAGAGGGGCAGAAGGAGAGGGAGAAAGAGAATCTTAAAAAGGCTCCACATATGGAGCCTGATGTAGGGCTCCATCCCACAACTGTGAGATCATGACCTGAGCTGAAATCAAGAGTTGGATCTTAGCCACCCAGGCATCCTGGTCTATTAGGATTTCAAAGGGGGAGTTTTATTTAACACAATAAATTGACAGTGATTCTCCCTCCCCAAAACCCACTACAGTAATAAAAAAAAAAACTATTCATCTTTAAGGTCAAAGAAAGAAGGAACAGCAGTGGACAATATATTTCAATGAAATTTTAGAACATGGAATGCTAGCAGAAGCAATGAAGTTATAAGTAAGTAGGAGAAAGGAGAGTCAGTCCACCAGCACTTCAAAACTCCTGAGGGGGGGGGGGGGTTCAGCATGTGGAAGCACCAGGTACTGTTGGGATAAGGTAAGGACACAAAGTGAGTGATTTGAGTGATAAAACCTTCCCCATCTGACCCTCATCCTCTTCGGGTGGTAGAAGGTTCAGTCTCTAGGACTAAAATATGGATACAAGGGATGGTATGTGACAAAATGAGCTATAAGAACCAAAAGGGGAATTTAAGTAAAAAGTCTACACACCAGCCTTCCCCAACCTTCCTTGACCATCAAGGAGAATTCTCAGGTGAAACTATAAGCCCTCAAAACCTTCATATATTGACATTTTGCAGAGCCCCGCAAAGTCTACCAACCTTAGAGCTACAGCAAATCTTAGTGATTGGCAAGTACACCCCAACACACGTTCCCCCCCCGTTGATTTTTTTAAGTGCCTCACTCTTAATTGTGAATAGAAAGCCAGAGACAGCAAACCAAAAGAGAGAATAAAGTAGTTGGAAATTTAAACTATGATAAAGTAAAATTTTATTTAAAAGATTGTGAGATTTAAAAAAAAATGATTATAAGATAGTCAAGAATAGGGGTGCCTGGGTAGCGTCTGACTTTGGCTCAGGTCACAATCTCACAGTTTGTGAGTTCGAGCCCGAAGTCGGGCTCTGTGCTGACAGCTCAGAGCCTGAAGCCTGCTTCAGATTCTGTCTCCCTCTCTCTCTGCCTCTTACCTGCTCATGCTCTGTCTCTCAAAAATAAATAAAACATTAAAAAAAACATAAAAAAAAAAAAATAAAAAAGATCGTCAAGGATATATCCAGAAAGTAAAACATAAAGACAAAGAGATTAAGGGGCACCTGCTGGCTCAGGCGGTAGCAGCATGTGACTCTTAGAGCACCATACTGGGTATAGATTACTTTAAAAATAAAAACTAAAAAAGTCTACTCTTTTAAAGAAAAAAAAAAAGGAAACCAAAGGCTACCACATTAGAACAACAGTCAAGGAGGTCCAACATCCAGTTATAGGAATTCCAGAAAAAGAGAAAACAGAAAATATTAATAAAAGAAAAAAAGATCTCAAACAACAGATGTTGGCGAGGATGCGGAGAAAGAGGAACTCTTCCGCACTACTGGTGGGAATGCAAACTGGTACATCCACTCTGGAAAACAGTATGGAGATTTCTCAAAAAAATTAAAAGTAGAACTACCCTATGACCCAGCAATTGCACTACTAGGTATTTATCCAAAGGATACAAAAATGCTGGTTCGAAGGGGCACAAGCACCCCAATATAGCAGCACTACTAACCAACAGCCAAAGTATGGAAAGAGCCCAAATGTCCATCGACTGATGAACAGATAAAGAAGATGTGGTATACATATTCAATGGAATATTGCTCAGCGATCAAAAGGAATGAAATCTTACCATCTGCAACAACATGGATGGAACCAGAGTGTATTATGCTAAGCAAAATAAGTCAGAGAAAAACAAATATGTGATTTCACTCATATGTGTAATTTAAGAAACAAAACAGATGAACACAGGGGAAGGGAAGCAAAAATAAGATAAAAACAGGGAGACAAGCCACAGAGACTCTTAAATACAAAGAACAAACTTAAGTTGCTGATGGGGTGTTGGGTAGAGGGATAGGCTAGATGGGCTATGGGCATTAAGGAAGGTACTTGTTGGGATAACCACCAGGTGTTATATATAAGTGATAAATCACTAGATTCTATTCCTGAAATCCTTATTACACTATATGTTAATTAACTTGGGTTTAATTTTTTTTTAAATCTCGGATTTTTAAAACTGAGCTGAGCCTTATGAAAGGATCCAGGAGAGCCTAGCAGCACAATTAATGAACAAGGCACAGCACACCATTAGTAAACTTCAAATCTCCAGAAATAAGATCCCAAAAGCTATTTGAGCAGGTGGTGGTTGGTAAAACAGAGAAGCACAAGAATGCTAGTAATCAATGGAGCTTATACTTCAATAAAATTTCTTGAAAAAGAGAAGGAACAATGTCTTGAAAATTCTTAAAGGAAAATGATCAACTAAGATATCTAAATCCATCCAAACTATTATTCACACATAAGGTTAAAATTAAAACGTTTCTGGATACTCAAGGACTCAAAACTGACAGGTTTCCTGGTATATTTGGATGTGTCTGAATGGGAAAATTATCATTAAGTCTCCGATGGTTCTCTTGGAGCATTTGGACAAAACTGGCAACAAGTACAAAGAAACTATGCAGGGGCACCTGACTGGCTCAGTCCATAGTGCATGTGAGTTCGAGCCCCATGCTGGGAGTAGAGAAAACTTAAAAAAATTTATTTCTTAAAAATTTTGTACTGTGAGGGGCACCTGGGTGGCTCAGTCGGTTAAGCATCTGACTTCAGCTCAGGTCATGATCTCACGGTTCGTGGGTTCAAACCCCACACTGGGCTCTGTGCTGACAGCTCAGAGCCTGGAGCTTGCTTCACATTCTGTGTCTCCCTCTCTCTCTGACCCTACCCTGCTCATGCTCTCTCTCTCAAAAATAAACATTAAAAAAATTTTTTTTTGTACTGTGACTTTTTTTTTTAATTCTTTACCCCCAATGTGGGCTTGAAATCACAATCCCAAGATCAAGAGTCACATGCCTCACCAACTGAGCAAGTCAACTGCCCTAAACTGTGAATTTAAGTGGAGTCATTTACGAGAAAAAGCTACAAAATTTTAAAAAATCACAATACAGTATCTGAACTTAACAATATTTACCCAATCATAATAATGTGAACAGCACCATTAATTTACCAAGATTTGTGATATATTTATGATGGAAGCTACAGGAAGGAGGTGGAGGAGCTACTATAAAAGCCAAATCCTCAGCTGTAACAAGAAGTATAAAACTGTCTAAAATTGATAATGTTAGGGGGCACCTGGGTGGCTCAGTCAGCTGAGTGTCCAAATTTGACTCAGGTCATAATCTCGTGGTTTGTGAATTCGAGCCCCACATCAGGCTCACTGCTTTCAGCACAGAATCAGCCTCAGATCCTCTGTCTCCCTCCCTGCCCCTCCCCAACTTGTGGTCTCTCAAAAACATTTACAAAGAAAGAGTAAAATAAAATTAATTTAGAAAAAGCAACATAAGCACTTTATTTAGAAACACATAGATAAATCCCAGCAGAAATAGCTTTAAGAGTCAAAAGTGCCTGACTAAAGGAAGTAAAACTGGAGTTGGGGAGCAGTGACGCGAGGAGCTACTGTTTTTCAATGTGACTTGACTGGGGTGCCTGGCTGGCTCAGTTCGTACAGCATGTGACTGACTTTAGGGTCATGCGTTACAGCCTTACACTGGGTGTAGAAATTACTTAAATAAATAACCAAATAATTTAAAATAAATAGGGCACCTGGGTGGCTTAGTTGATTAAAGCGTCCAACTCTTCATTTCTGCTCAGGTCATGCATGATCTCACAGTTCATGAAATCAAGCCATCAGGCTCCCCACTGACAGTGCAGAGCATGCTTGGGGTTCTCACTCTCCTCTCTGCCCTTCCCCAGCTCATTCATGCACACACACACCCACTCTCTTTTTCTCAAACTTAAAAAAAAAAAACCTAGAGGGGCACCTGGGTGGCTCAGTCGGTTAAGCGTCTGACTAGCTCAGGTCATGATCTCACAGTTCATGAAATCAAGCCATCAGGCTCCCCACTGACAGTGCAGAGCATGCTTGGGGTTCTCACTCTCCTCTCTGCCCTTCCCCAGCTCATTCATGCACACACACACCCACTCTCTTTTTCTCAAACTTAAAAAAAAAAAACCTAGAGGGGCACCTGGGTGGCTCAGTCGGTTAAGCGTCTGACTAGCTCAGGTCATGATCTCACAGTTCATGAGTTTGAGCGCCACATCAGGTTCTGTGCTGACAGCTCAGAACGTCAGCTTCTGATGTCAGCTTCTGGAGCGTGCTTCAGATTCTAGGTCCCCCTCGCTGTCCCTCCCCTGCTCACACTCCATCTCTCTCTCTCTCTCTCAAATATAAACATTAAAAAAATAATAAATAAGTGTGACTCAATTAAAATGTGCTCATATTACTTTGATAAAAATAAATTCATTTAGGGGCACCTGGGTGGTTCAGTTGGTTGAGCATCTGACTTCGGCCTAGGTCATGATCTTGCCATTCCCGAGTTCGAGCACCACATCGTTCTCTGTGCTGACAGCTCAGAGCCTGGAGCCTGCTTCGGATTCTGTGTCTACGTCTCTCTCTCTGACCCTCCCCCACTCATGTTCATTCATTCTCTCCCTCTCTCTCTCCTCCCCCCTCAAAAATAAACATTTAAAAAAATTTCTAGAGTTAACAGAAGGACTTGTAAGTATTAAAGCAATGGCAACAGAAGAAATGATAAATAGATTTGAACACATAAAAGCTAAGAGAGTCTATATATCAAAAAAAAATTTAATACATTTCTGGGGGACACCTGGACGGCTCAGTCAGTTAAGCATCTGACTCTTGCTTTTGGCTCAGATGATGACCTCACAGTTCACACTGCTGAAAGCAACAGAGCCTGCTTGGGATTCTCTTTCTCCATCTCCGCCCCACTCCCACTGGCTCGCACACTCAAATATTTTTTTTTAATGTTTTATTTATTTCTCGGAGAGAGAGAGAGACAGCGTGAGCAGGGGAGGGTCAGAGAGAGAGGGAGTCACAGACTCTGAAACAGGTTCCAGGCTCTGAGCTGGCAGTCAGCACAGAGCCCGACGCGGGGCTCGAACCCACGAACCGCGAGATCATGACCTAAGCGAAAGTCGGACGCTTAACCGACTAAGCCACCCAGGCGCCCCTCAAATATTTTTTTAAAATAATAAAATAAAATACACTTTCAAAGCAAACTGGCACTGCTTTAATGCTTAATGGTCAAATTAGTAAATTCATAACTCAAAAGTATAAGGAAAAGGGTAGAAATATTTTACTGAAGCAACTGTGTAAGAGTAAGAAACATATCCATACCTGGAGAAAGAGAACCCCAATGGCACAGTGAGACTAACCAATGAGCAGAGCTAGGCCCACAAAAGGCTGACATGCAGTGAGAAAAGAATGGCTAGGGCTAGGTCAGGGAGTTCCGTGCCGGTCTCAAAAGAAGGGCACATTACAAGATTTTTCTTCTGGAGATAATCCCATGGATTCTCAACTTCTAAGATTAGTTTACATAAACACTACAACATGGATCAGAATCTGAAAAGTGAGACCCAAACATTAGGCCTAAAATAGCCAACAAGAACCAAATTCCAAGAACACTTCCCTGAGTTCCTATGTAAACGGTGTATACAGTCCAGTTAACCACCCACTTCCTCCACTCCCCCCATCCTCAAGTCACTATCTTCAAGAGAAGTGCTTTGTTCACTGGGAAAAGTTTCCACCATGGGCCTTGAAAACTCACAATAAGACAGATGGCCAGGATGGAAACCAGGCTTCGCTTCTTGGGGATAGGGCCATGACTTCCTTAGAAACACACCAGAACTTCAGCTCTGTTTATCCGTCCCTTGAAGGCAGAAAATCCCAACATAAAGCCAGCATAAAGCAGGTCCCCTTCCCACCTTGAAATGGATGGGCCCAAAAGAAACTCCACAATCAGGTGGGTCAAAGAATGACTGGTGTTCTGGTTTGAGAACCAGTTTATCAGCTTTGGTCTCTAAACGGTCACTGTAATTTTAAGGGGTGTGGGGGACTTGAGGCTGATGATCCCTAATCTTTCCCAGAGTGCTTTTAATTTCTCCAAAGCATACACTGAGTCATGAAGAGTATCCTGCTAACCAGGGCCCAAAAACTGACCAGGAGGAATTAGGATGAAGCCCATTCCTAGGAGCTAACACTAGAGTGTCATGCACAAGTTTATCTGGAACAGGGGATGCCTGGCAGGCTGTCAGTGGAGCATGTGACTCGATCTCAGGGTTGTGGATTCGAGCCCCACAATGAGTACAGAGAATTACTTAAAAAATAAAATCTTTAAAAAAAAAAAGTTTATCTGAGACAAGGTCTATGGAAGTTTATAAACAATAGTGAGTTTTATGACAGTGGAAGCACTCACAGAGACAATCATTTACCAAGAATGCAACTGCTGAAACTTTAGGCACTAACTGTAAAGCAGGCCAAGGCTCTTTCTCCCAGCTAATACCAAGCTTATTATGATCTCTAGATAACCCACCAATATAATCAGCAATCCTCTCTGGCTCTATATAGTCTCTTGGTATGCTGTCATTTAAAACATCTGTGAGCTGGTACAGCAATAAGTTCTTGGACTTAAAGATTTCTATTCTAGAATGCAATAATGTATTGTTCTGTGCTGCTTGAAACCACATCAAAAGCTAAGCCTACACTTTATGACAAAGGACTTGCAACTTTTTTGAGTATGACAAAAATCAAGATTTTCTTTAGGGTAATACAAGTTGCAACTTTTGTCATTAATCCATCTTTCAACACTAATCCAAATTCCAACCTTTCCCTCTCCCTCCCTTTGGAGAAAACTGCACAATGTTCAGTAATGAGCCAAAAAAAAAAAAAAGGGGGGGATTGCAGGATTTAAATCTGCAGGTTTTGGGGGCACCTGAGTGGCTCAGTTGAGCATCTGACTCTTGATTTCAGCTCAGGTGATGATCCCTGGATTGTAGCATGGAGCCTGCTTAAGATTCTCTCCCTCAATCTCTCTCTCTCCCTTTCTCTCCCCCTACCCCTCTCTCTGCCCCTCTACCCAACTCATGCTCTGTCTAAATAAAAAAAAAATTTTTTTTTAAATATTTTTTATTTATTTCTAGGAGAGAGAGAGACAGCGTGAGCAGGGGAGGGTCAGAGAGAGAGGGAGTCACAGACTCNGCGTGAGCAGGGGAGGGTCAGAGAGAGAGGGAGTCACAGACTCTGAAACAGGCTCCAGGCTCTGAGCTGGCAGTCAGCACAGAGCCCAACGCGGGGCTCGAACCCACGAACCGTGAGATCATGACCTAAGCGAAAGTCGGACGCCCAACCGACTAAGCCACCCAGGCGCCCCTAAATAAAAAAAAAAATTTTAATCTGCAGGTTTAAAAGTGACAAATTTTGCTCAGACTTCCAATTCAAATTATGTCCCAGTTACTAAGGCACCAAGCAGTCTGAAGAATCATAACCCCAGTCAGGTAAATTACAGTACACAAAAGAACCAACTTTCTAGGCAAAATGAGATGAAGAAAGAGGAAAGCAGGGAGAAGATATGAGGAGTACCAAGCAACCTTCAAAAAATGAATAAAGTAGGGAAAAGTAAATAGTTACAAAGAAAGCCTTTTTTAAAAAGGCAGCAGAGAAAGAAACAAAGTAATTAATTAGAAAACACCATTCATGCATGATATACATTATCTTTTTGAAGTAAAGCTTCAAAGTAAAGTAGGAACAAGCGAACATTAATCAGCCTAGGTGCAAAGCTAATGCTCCTTTGACCTCAGGAAAATAACCAGAACATACATAAGCAAACTCCATACAGCCATGCCCCCATCTTCTCCTAAACCTTATATAGAAGAATGTGAGGTGGCAACTGTTAGGTAGAATTTAGAAATCTTTAGGGACTCCTGGGTGGCTCAGTCGGTTGAGTATCCAACTTCAGCTCAGAGCATGATTTTGCAGTTTGTGAGTTCGAGCCCCACATCTGGCTCTCTGCTGTCAGTGCAGAGCCAAATTCTGATCCTGTCTCCCTCTCTCTGCCCCTCCCCCACTGATGCTGTCTCTCCTTCCCTCTCAAAAATAAACATTGAGGAAAAAAAAGAATTTGGAAATCTTTGGAACTCTAATTTGAAGAAAATTTTTCCCGCAGAGGGATTTAAAAGGCTTACCGTGGGACCTGTATTTGGAGGTGATGATTCTTCTGTGCACACAGACAAGACAGAGAGGGAAGGCATCTGGGAGATCAGATCTGAGGGAGTCAGGGTTGGCACCTCTGTGCCACTGTCTAAGTTCAAAGCTGAAAGCCCAAGAGTATGATGCCCATTGAGCTCACTGGCACTGCTTTGGGTGGAAGGCTTTAGGGAATTCCGGAAGGTGCCATTGCGGAGGCAGGATGTGCTATGGAAAGTGCTCGCCAGCTTGGCTGTCTTCTGATTGCTATCATCAGAGTCAAGTTTGGGAAAGGACAGGGATTTGATATTGCTTACTGCAGGAATAGGGGGGAGGGACACTTTGGAAGACAGCGACATCTTTTCACAGTTGCCCAACTGTGGTAAGGTTATAAAGCCATTGGGTTTGTGAAGAGGCTTGATATCTAGGGTTGCCCGCTCCAGGGATGCCAGGACCTCCTCATCCTGTAACACAGACCCAGAGCCTCCTCTGGGCAAGTTACTGTCCAATAACTGAGCCATAATCGGTCCAGTGGTTCCTACCAGAATGTTTCTCAGCTCTTCCTTCTCATCGATAGTTTTTAACTCCAGATTATCAAATGGGTCTTCTTCACACTCAAAGTCAGCAGGATTGAAATCTGCCTTTGTATGGGGTGGGCTGAGAACCTTCTGTTTCGTGGCACTGCTGCTGACCCGAGTAGGGGTGAGGATGCTGTTGTGCTGTAAGCTGGCAAGGATGGGGTTAATAGGAGGTGGCATTGTGGCTGTACTGTGAGTCTTGGAGAAGCTCATTTTGCTGTCGCCCTCTGGGCCACTCTTAGAATTCACTTTAGCTTCTATTTCATCAGCCTTACGTTCTGCTTCCCGCTGGGCTTCTTGGATTTTCTTAATATCTTCAGCCCACTCAATAGTTTTCTTTTCCAAGGAGAAGTCATACTGCAAAAATATACAGCAGAGAAAGGAGATGTGAACCCAGGTGACTGCCCTCCCAACTCAATTCCTCCAGAGAATTCACTTCTTCCTCATACCAGCATAAGAGATCCATGCTAGGCAGTATTTAAGGTGTATGGGGCCATCCCCAGTCAGGAAAACTAAGGCTTCCTAATCTCCTTATGTGGTTTAATCAAACTACACTCCCAGATTACATCTAGAAAAGAACTAGAAAGAGTTTCCACCACCTCTAATCCTATATGCCCTGCCAAAGGTACCTTGCCAAGTACTTCCCTTCCTTCTCTCCTCTCAGATCATTTCCCTTTCTAGAATTCTTCATTGATGGCCTAGGCAGAACTCAATGGCCACTTCTGAAGCTTTCCTGATGGCCTGTTCCTTCCTCTGAACTCTTACATAGCATCCATCTCTATCGTGTGATGCCAAGCACAAGTGACCAAATAAAGATTTAATCTTTAATTTTTTCCTAAACATTTTCCCCAACAATATCACAAAACTCTTGTGGGCAGCTACTGGGCTTTAGACCCTCTTAGAGTCTATTATCTAGCACAATGCCCTACATAAATCCTGTGCTCAATAACAGCCCCTAACATTTAAGAAGCACTTACCAGGTACCATGCAAGATTCTAAGCATTTAGTATGTATTAACTCTAGATCTTTTAAATAACCCTTTAAAGCAGGTACTATTGTTACCCTCACTTAACAAGAGCCTTGCTCAACGTCATAAAGCTGGTAAGCGGTAGAGCATGGATATGAATCCACGCAACTTGACTATAGATTCTATCTTCTTAAACTACCTATTAAGTTATAATGAACAGATTGTACTCTAAATACAGGAAAACTCCTTATTAAGAAATCTAGAAATATTCAAATCAGGATTTTACAGTGCAAACTACATAAGGATTCACACTTCATGGTTGGTTCCTTAACAGTACCTTCAAGTATATCTCACTTTACAAAATTTTCCAATTGCAGACTTGGGGAAAAAATACACTTATTACATAAAACAAAATTCACCTTGGACAGGAGAAAACAAAACTTTTGATGTTCACTCTAAAGCCTCAGAATTACACAATGTCTGTGTGCACATTCAAGGCTGCAGAGATAAAAAACAGGGATGGAGAGGAGAAGGGCCTACATGACCAGACAATAGTTTTAGAGTACAAGAAACACAATAAAGTGCCTCTGGTCATCCATCCCCCTTCAAAAACACAAGAGAAGCCTGGAAATGTACATGTCAAGAAGGTTGTTTATACCCTTGGGCACCTGGCTGGCTCAGTCAGTAAAACATATGATTCTTGATCTCAACCCCCATGCTGGATGTAGAGGTTACTTTAAAAAATTTTTTCTTTTAGGAGGGGAGGGGAGGGGAGGGGAGAGGAGGGGAGGGGAGGGGAGGAGAGGTTGTTTATACCCTTGGGCATCTGGCTGGCTCAGTCAGTAAAACATATGATTCTTGATCTCAAGAATATCTAAGATATTCAATATTATTAGCAATTAAGGAAATACACATCAAAACCACAATAAGAGACCACTGTAAACCCCAAAGATGTATATAACCAAAAAGACAGATAAAAAAGCTGGCAAGGATATGGACAAATTGGAACTCTCATGCACTGTGGGTGGGACTGTAAAATGGTGTCACCACTTGGGAAAATAGTCTAGCGGTTCCCCAAAAGGTTAAATGTAGGTACCATATGACAACCCAGCAATTCCACTTATACACCCAAGAAAACTGAAAACTGAAACTGAAACTGAAAGAATATGTCCATACAAAAACTAATATACAAATGTTCACACCAGCATTATTTATAATAAACAAAAAGTGAAAACCACCAAAATGTCTATCACGAATGGAAAAACAAAATGTAGTGTTATCAATACAATGGAACATTATTAAGCCATAAAATTGAATTATGTACCAACATTTCATTCATTACACATGATAATACACAAGGATAAGCCTTGAAAACATTATGCTAAAGGAAAAGAGTCAATCACAAAAGACTATTATATTATTCCATATATATGACATGTCCAATATAGGCAAATCCATAAAGACAAAGTAGATTTAGTGGTCTCCAGGGGCTAGGGCAAGAGGGAGTGACTGTTAATGGGCACTGCATTTCTTTTCGGGGGATGAAAGTACTGGGGAATTAAAGACAGTAATGATGATTATACACTATAAATATACTAAAAACCACTTATGTGCAAACCTAAAAAGGCAAATTTCAAGGTATATGGATATCATGATAAAGCTATTATTTTAAAAAATGTAACTATAGTTCTCCCATTATATCTACTCACTGCATTTAGACTGGAAGATAACTATTTCTTAGTGTAACACGGTGGTGCCTTAGAGAATCCCCCAGAAACAAAACTCCTTTGCAAGAAAGTTATATTTTTTAAAATCTTAAGTCACAGAAAGAAGTGTTTGATGGCTACTGTACTCTGTTTTCCCATGTGACTCTTTCTGTAAGCTCCTTGAGGACAGTGATTAAGGTATTTATCTCTATCCCCAGGCCTAGTGGAGCAATGCTCAAAAGCAGGCATTCAATAACTGTGTACTGAAGAAAGAAAGGAAGTCACAAAACAAAAGGCTATTTGCTGCTTTCAACATTGATATTTAACTGAGCTTTAAAGATGAGAGGACTGAGAAAGAAGCTATTGAGGAGATGGCATTTAAGCAGTCAGGAAGAATAGATTTTAACAGGTAGACAGCTTTTAGCACGGTGAGAAAAGAGGAAAATACTCGAAGTGGAGTTAAAAGCTCATGAGAAAAAAACAGTACAGACAGGTAATATACAACGGTATATTCAATGAATTGGTAGTAACCTGGTTTGGAGGAGACATGGAGGAGATAATGAGCTCAAGTGCTTTACCACAACCTTATGTCTACACTTGATCCAATAAGGACTGGTGAACCAGTGTAAGTTTTTTTTTGTTTTTTTTTTTTAATGTTTTATTTATTTCTAGGAGAGAGAGAGAGACAGCGTGAGCAGGGGAGGGTCAGCGAGAAAGGGAGTCACAGACTGAAACAGGCTCCAGGCTCTGAGCTGGCAGTCAGCACAGAGCCCGACGCGGGGCTCGAACCCACGAAACGTGAGATCATGACCTAAGCGAAAGTCGGACGCTTAACCGACTAAGCCACCCAGGCGCCCCTTTTGTTTTGTTTTTTTAACAGGGATGTGACAATTTGAAACTTTATCTTAGTAGTATTATTCTAGAGACAATATGGAAAATTTTTAAAAATTCTGCAAGCAGAGGGGCCAATTAAAGAGGCTGTTGCAATAGTCCAGGTGAAAAAATAAGGTTAAGGATGAATGGGATGGTAAAGGTGAGAGACACAGCAGAGAGAAAAATATCACCTAATTTCAGTGACCAAGAAGATAATGAGGACATCAAAAGAGAGAAGGAAAAGAGGTGAATGAGCAAGTCAGATGGGCAATGTGGATTGGTTTCGGACAAGGCACAGAATCCCAGGAATACACAGTCCAATAGATTGTAGGAAGTTTGTAACAGATATATAAATATATGTGTGTGTGTGAGAAAGACAATGTGAGCCATGCAGTAACAGTTGCTATAAAAAATACAAATAAGAGATAAGAGAATTTTTTTTCCTATTTCACTGTTTAAACTTTAAAGAGTGAAATTCACAAATTCTTACTCTTTAAACTTTTAAATGCATTAAACTTTAACTAAAAATCACCACTTACCTGTACTTCTCTGACAACCTGCAAACAATCAGGCAAGGAGAAGCCAATAGGTAGACCAACTTTAGCTGGTGTTTTGAATTTGTCTCCTATCTTAAATGGGACATCATCAAGGTAACTGAAAGTCCCTACAATCAAAAATAAAGTAGAAAATATCAGCAAAAAACTTTATTATTGTTTTGCTATAATCTTACATCTAGGATACAACAATAATTTATGCCAACCTCAAACTAGAAGAGAGTTGCTTCTCTGACTGCTTACCTTCTCCTCACCCTAGATCTCTGTGCAGGGAGGAAATCCTACCTGAGCCTACTTGATGGTATTAGGGTTTATTTTCAATTATACTTAGAGAAAGCCAAAATACTCACAGAAGCCTAAAAGGCCTCCCCCAAAGCCATCTATTCCTCTGCCCTCCACTGTTTGTCGCCTCTAACTGCACTAAATCAAGGTGATAATCTGTTCCTCAACCATGACAGGGTCAAACCTACCTCAAAAATTCTGCTGTGGCTGCTCCCTTTATCTGGAATGTTCTTCCCTTATATATCCACATGCTTATTCCTATGCCTCCTTCAAGTCTTTGTTCAAATGTCACTTTTCTCAGTGAAGCTTACTCTGACCATCCTATTTAAAATTCCTACATGACCCTCACTGCAGTACTCCCATGTTACTATCTTTTCTTCCACAGCACTTTGTACCTTCTAACATATTATTCATTTTAAAATTATATTTACTGTCTACCTGGCCCAATGGAATGTAAGCTCCTTGCGGCAAGTATTTAAGTCTATTTTATTCACTGATGTCGTTGCAAAACCTACACATATTAGGCACTTCATAAATACTGCTGAATTAATGACAGAACCTCCACAAAAGAATCTCTAAAGTAGATTTCTCTACTTTAAAAAGAATCATTTTTAATTAATACAACTAATTACTCTACATTTTTTTAAGACTGTTCTGGAGCAGATGTGGAAATATTTAAGAACCACAGCACTTAAGGGGCTCCTGGGTGGCTCAGTCGGTTGAGCGTCCGACTTCGGCTCAGGTCATGATCTCAATGGTTCGTGGGTTCGAGCCCCGGGTCGGGCTCTGTGCTGACAGCTAGCTCAGAGCCTGGAGCCTGTCTTCAGATTCTGTGTCTCCCTCTCTCTCTGACCCTCCCAAGCTCATGCTATCTCTATCCCTCTCTCAAAAATAAATAAAACATTAAAAATTAAAAAAAGAACCACAGCACTTATGAAAAAAGGAAAACCAGACAAGATCATGGGAATCAGAATAGGATTATCAGGAAAAAATAAAATAAAATTATCAGGAGACATAAGCCATATACAGCTGAACTGCTTTAACTCCCTAAAGGTTCTCTGCCTAAAAGCTAAATCAAACAGAAAGACCAAGACATTATCATTGATTTATAGAGTTAGACAAAAAGAAAGTGGCTCTTGTATGAAACTCTCACTAGCTATACACTCCAAATTGTACATGGTTTCTTTTCTGAACCAGGTTTGGGGACAACTTACTGGCAGCACCATCATGGACAATGACAGTTGATAAAATTAACTCTGCTTTTTCACTATTAGTTGCTATAAGGATTGTTTCTGGGCCTTGCACTAGACACTAGTATATTTTTTTGAATGCTCTTGGACAGAATAAGACAATTCCACCTCTTCCATGAAAATGCCTTCTCTCCCTTTCTAAAAACTAAAATATTTCAAGACTTAACAAGCTCAAGATATATTTGTAATCTGGTCATCATTCCCATTTCCTGAGGTAAATACTGCTCTGATACACCTCAAACCCTCCATCAGGAAGAAGGTCCCTGCTCCCACCTGTGGGGGCTAGAGTCTCTAACATATCTTCTAGCCAGAATTAAAACACTTTATGTATCTCCCACTCAGCTAGCAAAATAAATTCACAACTGTGTCCAACTTAACAATTTTTCTAGGGAATAGTTTCCTAGTGGGTCATAATTTTAAAAGTACTGTTTTCTCAGATGGCAATGCCTGTTACATTCCCAACCTCCCCCCCCCTTTTTTTTTTTTTACTTATTTCTAGTCCTTTAAGAATGACCTTTACAACTCCCTTTTCAATCTCAGAACACCCAGTTTATACCAGCACCTCAGGCTGTACGACTGTGTTCAGTCGTACTTCGCCTAGAGACTGTGAGTCAGAATCTGAGTGTCCCTTAAGAACAGATAAAAATGTTTCATATTTACACCTCCCAATCTCAGAGTAAGATCTGGCAGAACTCATGTTCAATAAAATAAAAAACAAAGAATACATGGTCTTATACTTCTTTCATATTTAACTCTCACCTCCATGCTAACTCACATTCAATTAATACTTACTAAAATTCAAAGTGATTTACCGAAACTGGCAAGGCTAGTCACAAAAATGTACCAGGTACCCCGACCCCCTTAAAAAAGTATCAGGTATCATCACAGCTTGACAACAAAACCAAGTATTGGTTACAACACTAAAACTCTGTCAATTACAAAATTCTTTACATTACAGAAATTAAAAGGAAAGTTATATCTAATTTTAAAAACGGGGGGGGGAGGGGCATCTGGGTGACTCAGCCAGTTGACTCTTGATTTCAGCTTAGGTCATGATCCCAGGATCACAGGATTGGGCCTCATGTCAGACTCTGCATAATGTGGAGCCTGCTTAAGATTCTCTCTCCCTCTGCCCCTCTCCCCTGGTCTCTAATAAATAATAAATTTTTTATCTGCCCTCCATGAACACAGATGCTCAAATTTTACTGAAAGTTAAATTTTAACTTTAGCTAGTGTCCTGATTAACTGGAAACAAAGTTGAAACTACCATTTTCTAAGAAGCACTGAAAAGACTTACAGTCAAACTAACCATCACAAAATTAAGTCTTTTGTTTAACAATGTTTATTCATTCAGGGGAGCCTGGGTAGCTGAGTCAGTGAAATACCCAACTTCCATATGGCACAGGTCATGATCTCACAGTTCATAAGTTCAAGCTTTGCATCAGGCTCTCTCTTATCAGCACCCCAAAGCCCACTTCAGATCCTTCATCTCCTCTCTCCCTTCCTCTCCCCGTTCCTCAAAACTAAACATTAAAAAAAAAAGAATGTTTACTCATTCAAAGTAGGTTAATTATATAACACACACTCTGAAAAATTCCTACTCATAAGGTATAAGCATATATGATATACAAGTATATAAAAACTAGCAAATTTTTTAAAATGTTTTACTTTTATTTGAGAGAGAGCACATGCGTATGATCGGGGGAGGGGCAAAGAGAGAGAGACTGAATCTGAAGCAGGCACCAGGCTCTGAGCTGTCAGCACAGAGCCCAACAAGGACTCAAACTCACAAACCCTGATATCATGACTCCAGCCTAAGTCAGAAGCTTACCTGATACTGAGTCATTCAGGGGCCCCAAACAAAATTTTCTTAAATGAACAGTTCTATTGGGGCACCTGGCTGGCTTAGTCAGTGTAGTGTGTAACTCGTGACCTCAAGGGAGAGATTACTTAAAAATAAAATCGTTTAAGGGGTGTCTGGATGACTCAATCGATTAAGCGCTTGGATGGCTCAATTGGCTGAGCACCTACCTCTTGATTTTACCTCAGGTCATGATCCCAGGGTCATGTGTTGAGTGTGGAGCCTGTTTAGGATTCATTCATTTCTCTCTCTCTCTCTCTCTCCCCGCCCCCACCCCTCCACCCCCCGCCCAGCTCATGCTCTCAGACTCTCTAAATAATATACTTTTATTTTTTTAAAAAGAAATCTTTTAGGGGCATCTGGAGGGCTCAGTTGGTGAAGCATGAGATTCTTGATCTCTGAGTTGTGAGTTCGAGCCCCATGCTGCATGTAGATACTACTTCAAAATAAAACCTTTTTATAAATAAATAAATAAACATCTTTTTTTAAAAGGCATTTAAAGAGATGGCAACAAAGCAAGCAACCCTTTATCCAATGTATCAAAATATATATTTCCTGTTTCTCAATACATCTTATTTTTTAAACAGATTCAATAAAAACTCAATTAACTAAAGACTAATAATTTTCCAGCTTACACCAAATACGTTTTACTTTCAGTCTATTTTTGTTTGTTTATTTATTTGAGAGAGAGAACATGAGCAAGGGAGGAACACGGAGAGAGGGAGAGACAAAATGCCAAACAGGCTCTGCACCATTAGCACAGAGCCCAATGTGGGGATCAAACCCATAACCATGAGATCATAACCTGAGCCAAAACCAAGAGTTGCATGCTTAACCAAATGAGCCACCCAGGCACCCCTTTTAGTCTTTATTACTGAATATCTTTCTTTTTTTAAAAAAAAATCTTTCTAAAATGTCTGAGCCCGTTTTCTTAAGTTTAGTTTGGAAAAGGAAAAGTAAGTAGATCTCTGATGACTGTGGCAGTGGCAGCTACCTAAAGTCAGGTTCTGTGTATCGCTTTGCATTATGCCACAGCAGAAGAGACTGGGCTGAAAATGGATTATCTAAGGATAAATTCTGGGAAGGCTTCATTGTGTTTTCATTCTTTCTGAATTGCTGATATACTGATGATCCTGTAACCTGCCTGTTTCCCTGAAACAAAGTTACAATTCCAGGGGGAAGGTGGGATGAATTCTTAATGGAGGATAGAAACTGGATTATGCTTAATTCAGGTTTTACTGTAAACTCAAATTGAGGATTAAAACTGAAATTTTTGAAAAAGAAGAAGAGTAAAAACCAAACTTAAAACTAAGTGAAAAACACAATTCCATGACTGGGTATCACTACCTGAAAGTTATTAGACACACTGGATAAATAGACACACATGTATACAGACACACAGAAATTATATAGATATCTGCTATAGGATATGAAGTCACAAGAAAGTGTTACTCACACCCTAACAACAAAGCCAAACAACTTACAAAATCAGCTTTTTAAATACAGAGTGTCTACAGAGTGTCTGGCATTCAGTCAAAAATAACACACACAAAGAAGCAAGAAAATGTGATCCATCATTAAGAGAGGAACCAGTCATCAGACCCAAACTGAGTGGTGGCCAATATACTGAAAGTATCAGAAAGGTTTAAAATAACTATAAGAAATATGTTAAAGGATCTAATGGAAAAGGTGAACATGTGTGAGCAGATGAGGAATTTCAACAAGAGACAAAAATATAAAGAGACAAAACAATAATGCCAGAAATGAAAAATGCCATATCAGAAAAAATCTTTGACAGTTCATAACCAGGCTATAGTGATAATCAGAAGACAATACTTAGCAGAAAAAACAATCAGAGAACCTGAGGTTAGGTCAAAAGAAATTAACCAAATTGAAATAAAGAAAAAAAAATGGAACAGAGCCTTAAGAAAGCTTTAGGACTACCGAACGGCCTAATACGGTATGATTAGAGTTTCAGAAAGTAAGAGAGAGGGGCGCCTGGGTGACTCAGTCGGTTAAGCGTCCAACTTCAGCTCAGGTCATGATCTTGCAGTTTGTGAGTTCAAGCCCTGCATCGAGTTCTGTGCTGACAGCTCGGAGCCTGGAGCCTGCTTCAGATTCTGTGTATCCCTCTCTCTCTCTGCCCCTCCCCCGATCATGCTCTGTCTGTCTCTCAAAAAAATAAATAAATGTTTAACAAAAAATTTTTTAAAGGTAAGAGAGAAACAATGGGGCAGAAGAAATGTGAAAAGAAATAATGGCTACAAATAAAAGATATACATCTACAGATCCAAAAGTTTAGCTAACTTCAAGTGGGCTAAATACACAGAAAATCACACCCAAGGTACATCATGGTTAGACTGTTAAAAACAAAGATATAGAGAAAATCTTGAAAGAAGGGTAGAGGGAGCAGCAATGATTAAGTGATGACCAATCTCTCTACATTACACTGTAAAGCAATAACTGATCGACTTTTGAAACAATTTAAAATTAAATGCCTTTCTCTATACCTCAGCAAAAAAAAGTATGTCAATATCCTAGAAGAAATTAAACCAAGGGGAAAATGAACCTCCCTTAGAAATTAGCTAACTAGGGGTACCTGGGTGGCTCAGTCGGTTAAGCGTGACTTCAGCTTAAGTCATGATGTCATGGCTCAGGAGTTTGAGCCCCAAATAGGGCTCTCTGCTGTCAGTGCACAGCCCACTTCAGATCCTCTATCTCCCTCTCTCTCTGCCCCTCCCCAGCTTACATGGTCTCTCTCTCCCTCAAAAATAAACATTTTTGGAAAAAAAGAAATTAACTAAGAGTACCTGGCTGGCTTAGTCAGTAGAGCATGTGACTCTTGATCTCTGGGTTATGAGTTTGAGCCCAATGTTGGGTGTAGAAAGAGCTTAAAAATAAAATCTAGGGGCGCCTGGGTGGCTCAGTCAGTTAAGTGTCCAACTTCAGCTCAGGTCATGATCTCACAGTCCGTGGGTTCGAGCCTCGCATCAGGCTCTGTGCTGATAGCTCAGAGCCTAGAGCCTCCTCAGATTCTATCCTCTCTCTGCCTCTCTCCTGCTTACTGTCTCTGTCTCTCAAAATAAAATAAAAGGCTTAAAAATGTTTTAAAAAATAAAAATAAATCTGAAACCAAAAAAAAACTAGCTAGGTAGTCATAAATAGGAAACCCTGGCCTTTCAAAGGTGAGTTCAGTTTTATGAAGTTATATCTGATTACACAGACTGTTTCCCCCCTAAATTAGAATCTCAAGGCATTTCCCCAGATATTGAAAGAATAATTTTTGTTTGTTGAAACATTTTTAAAAGCCTTTTAAAAGTCATTTCTGGAAAATAACTTTTTTTCTTAGACGAAACAAATGGAAAATGAGTTAAAAACTAAAAGGGATTAACACTGTGAAGCAACAGGCTCCAAGAAAGTCCCGATTTAACCTAAGCCAAGGGTTTGCAATTTACATACTATAAGAATAATATTTTTTAATTTTTTTTTTAACATTTATTTCTGAGAGACAGAAACAGAGCACAAGCCGGAAGGGACAGTGAGAGAGGGAGACAGAATCTGAAGCAGGCTCCAGGCTCTGAGCTGTCAGAACAGAGTCCAATGCAGGGCTTGAACTCATGAACCGTGAGATCAGGACCTAAGCCAAAGTTAGACGCTTAACCGAATGAGCCACTCAGGCGCCACCCCCACCATGTTTGTTTATTTTTGAGAGAGAGTATGCAAGAGGAGAAGGGGCACAGAGAGAGAGGGAGACAGAGGATCTGAAGAAGGCTGTGTGCCCTGACAGCAGAGAGCCCGACACGGGGCTCGAACTCCCAAACTGCAAGATCATGACCTGACCCAAAATTGGGCACTTAACCAACTGAACCATCAAGGTGCCCCTATAAGAACAATAATTTTCAAAGTCTTTGAGAATTAATTGTTTATATCTCTTATTCTGTTATTTAGGAACATGTAGTTATTAATGACAGTGGAAGAAGTTCAACCTCAGTTGAAAAAAAACGAACTTGAAGGTAAATTAAATACCAGTCATATGGGTGCTTGGGTGGCTCAGTCGGTTAAGCATCCGACTTTGGCTCAGGTCATGATCTCATGGTTCGCGGGTTCAAGCCCTCCGTCAGGCTCTGTGCTGACAGCTACCTCAGAGTCTGGAGCCTGCTTCAGATTCTGTATCTCCCTCTCTCTCTGACCTTCCCCTGCTCACACTGTCTGTCTCTCTCTCTCTCTCAAAAATAAATAAAAACATTAAAATAATTTTTTTAAATAAATGCCAGTCATAAGTCAGCAGAGCAAAATATCTAGTCGACCCAAAAATTTAAAAAGAAAAAAACAATACCCAGTCACAAGAGCAGACGCTACCTCCTTGTCCACCCCAAATGCCCTTGAAGAATTACACACACACACAGACACACACACACACACACACACACACACACACACAGACCCACTAACCCCAATGAGCCAGTCAGATAATACCTAACTTAGGGGGAATCAATTCACAAGCCTATAAGCTAGGCTGTGCCAATCATATTCTTCCTTGGCCAAAAGACAGAAAAACTTCAGCTATATGATGCTAGCCGCTTAAACTGAAAGATCAAGTACCAAGCCACACCATACGGGGGCAGGAGGTGCATTTTTGGCCCTATGAACTCTATGCAAGTAGGCAAGTAGGCCAAGAAAGCAAGTCTATAAACAGAAGAACAAAAATGGAGCACACCCACAGAGAAAAGCATAAGGAAAGGCTATGTAGCTTTCTTAGAGATGAAGGGAGTAGAAGCCTTAGTTTCCTGGCTTTCAAATTTGTAAGGCCAAGCTGAACTTGATTTCTCACAATACCTAGAAGACTGCCTATTCCCACCTTTTTTTTTTTTGCCTATTTCCTTTCATTTCTATTCCTTAAGCTACATGATACCTAAAAATAAGACTCTTTACTCTAAAAACTCAACTAAAGCAATGGAAATTTAGTTACTAACAGTAGTTTAAAGCAGAAGAAACTGAAGACAGAGAAAATCTATTCTCAAATATTACTCAGGTACAATGTTTCACTTAATAAAATTTTGGTGAAAAATGTAAGATGATGGAGGACTTTCTAAAAAATAAGTCTTTTCTGATGAGATAACTTCAAAATTAGAATCTTCTCTCTGGATTGTTTAGCTGAAACACATCATCTAGAGTCCATCTTATTTTCACTCCAGTCAAAAAGGACTTTCTAAAGAGCCAAGATATATAACTTGCCGTTTGATATAAGATTATAAGTAAATTTTTCTTTTCTGCTATTTTCTCTCCCTAGGCCTTTCCTCTGTCCTTTGCTGTCCTCTCTTATTTCCTGAAAAAAGTTACCTAGAAGCAACTTAGGATCTGCCTCTCTACTACCATTTGAGTACTGTGAAACAGCCCTGTAATAATCCTTAAATAATATGAAATAGCTTACCTGGCAGATCTGATGCCTAGCCTGCTATACAAAATGCAAATTCCAGGGTCTGAATAATTTAACTCCAAAAGGATTTAACAAAACATATACTCAGGCAGAGAAGGACAAATATCGTATGTTTGCACGTATAGGAGGATTAGGAGGAACTTGACGGAGGAACAAGGGGGAGAAGAAGGGGGGAAATGGTGGGAGAAAGGGAGAGAGGCAAACCATGAGAGACTCTTGAATGCTGACAAAAACTGAGGACTGATGGATGTGGGGAGGAGGGGGGGGATGGGCATGGAGGAGGACACTTGTGGGGATGAGCAGTGAGTGTTATGTGGAAACTAATTTGACAATAAACTATTTGTTAAAAAAAAAACATATACAAGTGTTATATGTAAGCATAAGCACAATAGTAATTCAAAATATTAAACTGTTGTATAAAATATATTAGCAGTGACTAATATATTAGTCAGTGACTGCTCCAGCACCGTGACTCAGCTGACTGATACTAACAAGCAACCATTTGTAGATCAGAAAAGCATACAACACATGTTGCCACGCAGTCTGGCAAACCATTCTTACAATGACATGATTCTAAAAATGGAAGATCAGCTTTAAAAACCTATTTAAATTAACTGTGTTGGTTATTTCCATTGTTTAACTCTACTGTATGAAAAGAGGGTCTAATTTTAACTTCTTAGGCACTTCTATTTCTCCCAAATGAAAATAATAAAACTTACTAATGTATTCAATTTTGGAAAGCCATATCTTGGAAAAAGATGATAAACTATGCAGGTTCCAGACACAGGGCTCAACTCAAGGGCCTTCAGATCATGATCTGAGCCCAAGTTGGATGCTTAACCGACTGAGCCACACAGGTGCCCCAGATGATAAACTATTAGTTTCAAATTCAAAACTGTACTACTATTGACATTCCTGTAATTACTGATCCGCTGATCAAAGTTTATTTCTAGTAATTACTTCCAGTTATTGTGGGGCGGGGAGGAAGGATGAGGGGATAGACACTAAACCAAACCATTATTGTTAACTAAAGGTTTAGAATTTTTCACACTTGAGACGGCAAAGGGCTATGACCAGGGAATAAAACAGGGAATGGTTAACTATAAAATACTGCTGAAGAACAATGAAAAGAGATAGGCTCTCTATTCATCTCTGGTAATTTCAAGAACCAGAGAGACTCTAAAGCTTAACTATCTACTTAAATATAAATATTTAAATATTTAATAATATTAAATATTTACCTGAAATCCATCGGAATGTATATGTTACCCTGTTGTACAACTTTTTCTCAAGCTGCTCATTTAAATAAATAAAAAGGGGCACTTACTTAAAAAATGCTAAGTGATTTCAAATCCTCTAATCAAATCATAATTTAAACCATTAGATCTAACAGTACACTTACCATGAAAATCTGCACCCAACTTCTTAGAAGCCATTTAGAATCTGAAAAACAAAGAAACATATTTAGGGCACCAGATGCTCTGAAGGGATATAAACAAATTATAGTAATATTGAGACTATAGGGGCACCTGGGTGGCTGAGGGTTAAGCATCTGACTCTTGACTTCGGCTCAGGTCACAATCTCACAATTTGTGTTGTGATGGGATTTGCATGAGATTCTCTCTCTCCCTTCCCCACTCATGTACTTGCTCTCTCTCTCAAAATAAATAAACATTAAAAAAAAAAAAAAAGAATATTGAGACTACAAAAAAGAAAACAGAAGACTGAAAGGTTCCAGGACTGATACAGTCCTCAAACTTCTCAGCCCCAAGTCTCAAAAAAGAAAGCAGAAAGGAAAAGATATTAGTTTTCTACAGAAAAATTAAACATTTCTAAAACTGCATGTTCTAAATATACTATATATGAAAAAAACAGCACACTAACCTTTGACCAATTTATATGTGGACCACCAAAAGGAAAAAATTACAAAACATATACCTTCTTCATACAAACTACAAATATGTCAATAATAAAACAACATTTTTCAGTTATGCAAATACAGACCTTTGGCTGGCAACTAACTCTAACAATAATTTTTTTTTATGCTTTATTTTTGAGAGAGAGACAACATGAGCAGAAGACAGACAGAGAGGGAGACACAGAATCCAAAAACAGGCTCCAGGCTCTGAGCTAACTGTTAGCAGAGACCGACACCGGGCTCAAACTCATAAACCATGAGATCATAACCTGAGCCAAAGTCAGATGCTTAACCAATTGAGCCACCTAGGCACCCCCTAACAGTAATTTCTTAAGCAGGAAATAAATGACATATAATCTTCTATACAGCTTAATTAGTAGGAAATTTTTCTAAATAAAGTAAAAAAACATAAAATCACACATCTAGCTTAATATTATCTTTGCATTTTCAACCCCTATATAAGTCCTATCTTATACAAATAATCTAAGCTCTTCAACCTAAAAGTTTATTGCCCTTGATATGGCATTTATACTTTTAACTTACCTAAAACATAAGCAGGAAAAAAATTAAGGTTAGCTATATGAATTTATGGTCTTTTGTCTATTAGCCTGTATTACAAAACATTAAAAAGCATCATACTAAAAAAAAATCTATTTTCCACTAAAAGTAAAAAAAAAAAAAAAAGTGTATTTCACCTGTCTTGTGAAAATTAGTCAAAACAGAATTAAAATCTGCACAGGACTGGGGTGCCTGGGTGGCTTAGTCGGTTAAGCGTCCGACTTTGGCTTAGGTCATGATCTCGCGGTTCGTGGGTTCGAGCCCCGCGTCGGGCTCTGTGCTGACTGCCAGCTCAGAGCCTGGAGCCTGTTTCAGTCTGTGACTCCCTCTCTCTCTGACCCTCCCCTGCTCACGCTGTCTCTCTCTCTCTCCTAGAAATAAATAAAACATTAAAAAAAATTTTTTTTTAAAAATCTGCACAGGATTTATTATTTATTTATTTTTAGAATTGACAAGGTGATTTTAGAATTTACATGGAAAAGCAAAGGAAATAGAATAGCCAAAATGATCCTAAAAAAGAACAAAGTTGGAGAACTTATCACCTAACTTCAAAGCTTACTATTAAGCTATGTAATCAAGACTGTGGAAATGGCATAAGGATATCATACATACCACCAAAACAGTCCAGAAATAGAGCTATACATATATAGCCAGTTGATTTTAAACAAAGGCACAAAAGCTTTTTTAAACGGGAAAAGATCATCTTCTCAACAAATGGTGCCAGACATTCATATCCAAAAAAAAAAACCTTGATCCATACTTTGTACCATATATAAAAATGAATTCACGGAAATGGGGAGATAATGGCTCAGGGGTACAGGGTTTCTTTTTGGAGTGATGAAAATGTTCTAAAACTGATTGTGGTGATGACTGTACAACTATGTAAACATACTAAAAGCCACTGGATTGTACTTTTTTTTTTAATGTTTATTTTTTGAGAGTGGGAATCTGATGCAGGGCTCAAACTCAAGAGACCATGAGATCATGATCTGAGTGAAAGTCAGATGCTTAACTGACTGAGCCACCCGGGCACCCCCATACTCTTTATAGGAGAGGTTTTTTTTTTTTAAGTTTTATTTTTGAGAGAGAGAGAGAGCGAGCATATGCAAGTGGACAAGAGGCAGAGAAAGGAGGACAGGATCTGAAGCAGGCTCTGCACTGACAGCATAGAACCCAATGTGAGGCTCAAACTTCCTGAACCATAAGAACATGACCTGAGGTGAAGTAGGATGCTTAAGCAACTGAACCACCCAGGAGCCTCCAGGCTATTTTTTTTTTTTTAATGTTTTATTTCTGAGAGAAAGAGAGAGAGACAGAGACAGAGAGAGGGGCAGCGTGAGCAGAGGAGGGTCAGCGAGAGAGGGAGACACAGAATCTGAAGCAGGCTCCAAGCTCTGAGCTAGCTGTCAGCACAGAGTCTGACGCGGGGCTCGAACCCACAACCTGTGACATTATGACCTGAGCCAAAGTCAGACACTTAACTGACTGAGCCACCCAGGCGCCCCAGACTGTCTACTTTAAATGGATGAATTGTGGGGCACCTGGGTAGCTCAGTCAACTGAGCATCGTACTCTTGATTTAGGCTCAGGTCATGATCCCAGGGTTGTGGGACTGAGACCTGTATTGGGCTCTGTGTATGGAGACTGCTTAAGATTCTCTCTCTCTCTCTCTCTCTCTCTCTCTCTCCTGTATTGGGCTCTGTGTATGGAGACTGCTTAAGATTCTCTCTCTCTCTCTCTCTCTCTCTCTCTCTCTCTGTCTCCCTGCCCCTCTCCCCGGGTCTCTCTAAAATTAAAAAAAATTTTTTTTGGATGTGAGGGCAATTTGGCTGAGACATCTGTCACCCCATTGATCACCAGGGTTGATTCAGTTGATCTGGCTGGTGAGGAGGGTGTCCCCTTCCTCCCTCACTGCTCCACATACATCCCTCCTGAAGCTGCATGCTCGGTTGAAGGGGACGACCTTCTTCAATAGAGGAGGACCGTTCTTCAGTCAAGGGTATACAAGTAGATGTGCTCCCCTGCTAGAACTTCCAAACAAGCTCAAAAGGTCCATTTGTAGGAGAACATAGGGTAGTCAAGCTTCTAAGACTCCAGACACATCCAAATGAGGCACTGCAGGTGGCAGTCTGCCTTTCTTTAAAACAAATAAATAATAAATTTTAATTTAAAAAAATGGAGGGTGCTCACTTCAACACATATAAAGGACGAATTATATGCAGTATATGATACACTACCACCATCACATGGACAAATCTCAAACACATCATGGTAAGTGAAAGAAGCCAGGACTGAGGCTCCTGGGTGGCTCAGTCTGTTAAGTGTCCGATTTCGACTCAGGTCATGATCTCACAGTTTCTGAGTTTGAGCCCTGCATTGGGCTCCACGCTGACAGTTGAGAGCCTGCTTCATATCCTCTGTGTCATCCCTCTCTGCCCCTCCCTTGCTTGCTCTCTCTCAAAAATAAACATTAAAGGGGCGCCTGGGTGGCTTAGTCGGTTAAGTGTCCGACTTTCGCTTAGGTCATGATCTCGCGGTTCGTGGGTTCGAGCCCCGCGTCGGGCTCTGTGCTGACTGCCCGCTCAGAGCCTGGAGCCTGTTTCTGTCTGTGACTCCCTCTCTCTCTGACCTTCCCCTGCTCACGCTGTCTCTCTCTCTCTCTCTCTCTCTCCTAGAAATAAATAAAATATTGAAAAAATAAAAAATAAAAAAATAAACATTAAAAATAAACAAAATAAAAAAGAGACTGCTTCTTTAAAAAACAAAAGGAGGAATACAAAATAGGCAAAACTAGAGGAATAGAAAAGTAATCTAGCTACGAGAGACTATATAGGACAAAAAGTATTATGTAAGGGGCAACTGGCTGGCCCATTCTGTACAGCATGAGACCCTTGAGTTCAGCCAAGGTTGTAAGTTTGAGCCCCATGATGGGTGTAGATATTACTTAAAAATAAGATCTTTAAAAAAATTAATAAAATTTAAGGGTGCCCAGGTGACTCAGTCAGTTAAGTATCCAAATCTTGATGTCAGCTCAGGTCTTAATCTCAGGATTGTGAGTTCAAGCCCCATAGCGGGCTGCACAGTGGGCATGAAATCTCCTTAAGGGGCGCATGGGTGGCTCAGTCCATTAAGCACCCGACTTCAGCTCAGGTCATGATCTCGTGGTTCATGAGTTCAAGCCCTGCATCAGACTCTGGGCTGACAGCTCAGAGCCTGGGGCGTGTCTTCGGATTCTGTGTCTCCCTCTTTCTCTGACCCTCCCCTGCTCACTCTGTCTCTCAAAATAAAACATTTTTAAAAAATTTTTAATAAAATAAATAAAAAATAATAAAATAAAACTAAGAGTGCCTGGGTGGCTCAGTCAGTTGAGCATCAGGTCAGGTAATGATCTCATGGTTCATGAATTCAAGCCCCACATCGGGCTCACTGCTGTCAGCACTTTGGATCCTCTGTGTCCCCCCCCGCCCCTCCCTGTTTCATGCTCTCTCTCTCTCAAAAATAAACATTTATAAATAAAAATTTTTTAAATTAAATTTTAGTAAAATTTAAAAACTTTTTAACTAAAGTGGATCCTCTAGGTGGTAGAACTGGAAGTAATTCATAACATTTCTATATGGTTTCTGAACATTTTATGGAAAATAGGTATAAAATTTCATAATTTCTGGAGCACCTGTCTGGCTCAGTCAGAAGAGTATGTGACTCTGATCTTAAGGCTGTAAATTCAAGCCCCATGTTGGGTATATATTACTTTAAAAATCCTTTTTTAAATATGTGGGGGCACCTGCGTGGCTGAGTTAAGCATCCGACTCTTGATTTCAGCTCATTCCTGGTAAGTTTGAGCCCCAAGTCAGGCTCTGCGTTGACAGTGCAGAGCCTGCTTGGGATTCTCTCTCCGTCCCTCTCTCTCTGCCCCTCCTCCACTTACTGTCTCAAAATAAATAAACTTTAAAATTTTTTTTCATATATTCTTTAAGGTTTTACTTTAAACGTTTCTGCTTTTTGGAGCACCTGGATGGCTCAGTTGCTTGAGCATCCTACTTTACTCAGCTCACATCATCATCTCACAGCTCTTGAGTTCGAGCCTTGAATTGGGCTCTCTGCACTGAAATGCCTCCCTTTCTCTCTGCCTCTCCCCTGCTTGCGTGTGAGCGCTCTCTCTCAAAAATAAATAAAAACAGGGGCGTCTGGGTGGCTAAGTTGGTTAAGCGTCCAACTTTTGTTTAGGTCATGATCTCACGGTTCATGGGTTCGAGCCCCGGGTTGGGCTGTGTGCTGACTGCCAGCTCAGATCCTGGAGCCTGTTTCTGTCTGTGCCTCCCTCTCTCTCTGACTCTCCCCTGCTCACGCTGTCTCTCTCTCTCTCTCCTAGAAATAAATAAAAATATTTTTAAAAAAATTATTTAAAATAAATAAATAAATAAAAACATTAAAAAAAAGTTTCAGTTTTCCAGCATGAGGTGGGGATGAAGTATTCTGGTTGATATTCTAACTGGTGGAGATTTGAAATTATAAAGTATATGGATCATCAATTTTCAAACAAACCATACTGAAAACGATTAAAACGTTTTCTTTTTTTAAATTTTTTTTTAATGTTTTTATTTATTTCTAGGAGAGAGAGAGACAGTGTGAGCAGGGGAGGGTCAGAGAGACAGGGAGTCACAGACTGAAACAGGCTCCAGGCTCTGAGCTGGCAGTCAGCACAGAGCCCGACGCGGGGCTCGAACCCACAAACCGCGAGATCATGACCTAAGCGAAAGTTGGAAGCTCAACCGACTAAGCCACCCAGGCGCCCCTTTCTTGA
>NW_024080920.1:630927-795741 GCF_003009895.1 Hyaena hyaena
AAAAAAAAAAAAAAAAAAAAAAAAAAAAAAAAAAAAAAAAAAAAAAAAAAACGTTTTCAATATGAAGAAGACATTTCATTGGCATACATTCTTTAGGGTCATCAAAATGTACATAAACCACAATACAGTGAGACTTCTAAACCAAAAAAGCAAGAATGTGGTCAGCCTCAACCTTCACATATAATAGACATATATCAGAAATATGTTCTTCTAGGGGCGCCTAGGTGGCTCAGTCAGTTGAGTGTCCGACTTTGGCTCAGATCATGATCTCGTGGTTCATGGGTTCGAGCCCCGCATCGGGCTCTGTGCTGACAACTAGCTCAGAGCCTGGAGCCTGTTTCAGATTCTGTATCTCCCTCTCTCTGACCCTCCCCTGCTCACGCTGTCTCTCTCTCTCTCTCAGAAATAAATTTTAAAAAAAAGGAAGAAAAGAAATATGTTCTTCTAGGTTTCTGTAGAGAAAAACAGTATTTAAACATCCACCAAAGAGAGCCGTGAATATGCTCATAAACAGATATAAAAAATGAGCATTTTCATCTATGTGTCCCTAATATTTATTAATATTTTGGGATATAAGCTGTTTGAAGAAGCAGCTGTTTTTGAGGCATAAATGGCTTGGGAGAGGTTGCATGGGCTTCTGATTTAAAAATAATTTTTATGGGGGGCTTAGGTGGCTCAAGTCAGTTAAGCGTCCGACTTCAGCTCAGGTCATGATCTAGCAGCACTCCATGAGTTCAAGCCCCATGTTGGGCTTTGTGCTGACAGCTCAGAGCTTGGGGCCACTTCAGATTCTGCGTCTCCCTCTCTCTCCACCCCTCCCCCACTCACACTCTATTGGTCTCTATCTCTCAAAAATAAACATTAAAAAAAAGATCATTTTTATTGGCAGTTCCAAGGCACACAGCCATCTGCACCAACTCTCTATTGTACATGTTCAATCAACACTTTTTTAGACCAAAGGCCAAAACCTAAAAAATTATTAATACAATAAAAAATAATTTTGCAAGGGTGCCTGGGTGGCTCAGTCAAACATCCGGCTCTTGGGGACAGCTCATGATCTCATGGTTCATGGGTTCAAGCCCCACATGAGGCTCTGCACTCACAGTGTAGAACCTGCTTGGGATTCTCTCTCCCTCTCTCCCTATATCCCTCCCCCACTCATGCTCTCTCAAAATAAACTTAATTATTATTATTATTATTTTGCAAATGGGGTACTGAGTGGTTCAGTCAGCTAAGCATCCAATTCTTTTAATTTCAGCTCATGATCCCAGGGTTGTGAAATCAAGCCCCACATCAGTCTCTACCATGTGTAATGAGCCTGCTTGGGATTCTTTCTCTCTCTCTTTTGCCCTCTTACCCTCTCCCCTATTCACTCTCTTAAAAATAAGAATAATAATAACTTTGCAAACAACTCCCAGAAGAAGCTAACATCAAACGTTTTTAAAAATTTTCACCAGGGGCACCTGGGTTGCTCAGTGGGTTAAGTGTCTGACTCTTGATTTCAGCTCAGGTCATAATCTCAGGCTCATGAGTCTGAGCTCCATGTCAGGCTCCAGTTTGGAGCTGGCAGTGTGAAGCCTACTTGGGATTCTCGCTCTCTGTCAAAATAGATAAACTTTAAAAAAATAAATAGGGGCACCTGGGTGGCTCAGTCAGTTAAGCATCCAACTTTGGCTCAGGTCATGACCTCGCGGTTTGTGGGTTTGAGCTCCCCCCAAAAGGCTCTGTGCTGACAGCTAGCTCAGAGCCTGAACACTGTCTTCGGATTCTGTGTCTCCCTCTCTCTCTGACCCTCCCTGCTCACGCTCTCTCTCAAAAATGAACATAAAATTTTTTTAATAAAAAAAGTAAAGTGGTCTCACCAACTTTAAATGAATTCTTTTTTTATTTTTTTAAAGTAGCTCCAAGACCAAGATGGGGCTTAAACTTGTGACCCTGAGATAAAGAGTCGCATGTTCTACTGACTGAGCCAGCCAGGCGCCCCTAAATGGATTCTTAATAGCTTTTCTTTAAAAAAAAAAATTACCAAAACACAACTCACAGAATGGGAGAAAAACATATTTGCAAGTGACATCTGATAAGTGGCTTGTATCTAGAATACATAAATAACTCTATAACTCAATAATAAAAAGACAAATAATAATCCAACTAGAAAATGGGCAAAAGAGTATGAAGGGTCAATTATGCAAAGAAGACATACAAATAACCAAGAAGCACATGAGATGATGTTCAACATCATTATTCATTAGTCAGGGAAATGCAAATAAAAAACCCCCCTTCCTATTCCCCATTTTAAGGCATGCATATTATCTGTAACAAAGCAAATCTCTTTTAAAAAACTAGTAAGTGGTGGGGCGCCTGGGTGGCTTAGTCGGTTAAGCGTCCGACTTTCGCTTAGGTCATGATCTTGCGGTTCGTGGGTTCGAGCCCCGCGTCGGGCTCTGTGCTGACTGCCAGCTCGGAGCCTGGAGCCTGTTTCAGTCTGTGACTCCCTCTCTCTCTGACCCTTCTTCTCACGCTGTCTCTCTCTCTCTCTCTCTCTCTCCTAGAAATAAATAAAACATTAAAAAAAAATTAAAAAAAAAAAAGAATACACTAAATTCATATCTGGTCACTTACAATAAAGATTTTTCTAACGTCTGCTATGCAGTAAAACTTCACTGTCTCTCAAGGACCAAAAGGGTCTTAATAGCTATTTGGGTCAATATTTTTTTTCCTGGAATATCTGAAAAAAATCAAGTGAAACAGATAGATAATTTATTGCTATTTATATTTCCTTATAAGCTTCCTATATTTTAATTATTTTTTAGAACACCTTCCTATAATTGAAATGTTTAATTATGGGGAAATGATTAAATCCTGGAACTATTAAAAAAATAGGTGGTAATGCAATTAAAAATGTTTATTAGGGTATGTGGGTAGTTCAGTCGGTTGAGCATCTGACTTTGGCTCAGGTCATGATCTCATGGTCCTTGAGTTCGAGCCCCGCATTGGGCTCTGTGCTGACAGCTCAGAGCCTGGAGCCTGCTTTGGATTCTGTGTCTCTCTTTCTCTCTGCCCCTCCCCAGCTCATGCTCTGTCTCTCAAAAATAAAGTTAAAAAAAAAGTTTATTAAAAGCATAAAATAGAAAATAAGTGTAAGTTTTAAACTGTTTTTAAAAGTTGGACTGAATTACTTTAACTATGTAAAAACTGTACATAAGACTGAAAAAAATGTATTTGCCCCCAAATATAAGTGCTCACAGGGGGGAAAAAATCTTAAGTAATCATAAATTTCCATTAAAATAAATATAAGTGCTTATATTAAAGGAAAAGTATCAATAAGAACAGCATACATTCTTAACTGGCAAACTTTTACACTAATAAAATGTAATCTCCCTGAAGCACCCAGAACTTAAGAGCAATGTTGTTGTTTAAGTTTATTTATTTATGGGGGGGGGGTGGCAGAGAAGGGGAAAGAGAGAATCCCAAGCAGGCTCTGCACTCTGTGCTGAGCCCAAAGTGGGGCACCATCCCAAGAGATCCGGACCAGAGCCAAAATCAAGAGTCGGATGCTTAAATGACCGAGTCACCCAAGCACCCCAACAGCAACATTCTATTTTTGCCAGTTCAGTGCCACTTCTAATGCTACGGAAAGAAAACCTGGTAACTTAAAATTTAAAATGTAACTAATTAGACATCCAAGAGACATCCAAAAAGAGACAGGGAAATAGGTAAAAGGAAGAGAGCTGCATGGAGAAGAGGAGCTCGAGTGCAAGAAACAGAAGAGATGGGATAGGTAATGGAAAAGGGCAAGGTGAGGAGACTAGGGGTAGGAAACCAAGACAATGCAAACAAACATCCTGCCAAAGCACAAGCCCTCTGTTAAAGAGGAGAAACCAAGGGCAACATAATGATGTTCTCATTTTCTTTCTTATATCATGAAATTCCTGTTACATGAAATTACATGTCTATAGTTTCCTAATACATAATGCCAATTTAATATCCCAGTAAGCTATCACAGTCACTTGTTGCATTATACTGCAACAAGAGATGCAATCAGGAATTTCCCAAAATACAAACTAATCCAGAAAATTCTCCAACTTACAGAAAAAGAAAGTTCTGGAAATATCAAATTTCAAAGTCTAAAAACAAATTTAACACCCACACAACTAGCATTCACACCACTAACAATTAGCATTCACACCACTATGTCTATGACAAAAAATCATACATGTAGTTCAAAGCAGCACTCTCAACAATAGCTAAAACATGGAAAGAGCCTAAGTGTCCATCATCGGACGAATGGATCAAGAAGATGTGGTTTATCTATACCATGGAATACTACATGGCAATGAGAAACAATGAAATCTGGCCATGTGTAGCAACATGGATGGACCTTGAGGGTGTTATGCTGAGCGAAATAAGTCAGGTAGAGAAGGACAAATATCATGTTTGCACGTATAGGAGGATTAGGAGGAACTTAACTGAGGAACAAGGGGAAGAAGAAGGGAGGAAATGGTGGGGGAAAGGGAGAGAGGCAAACCATGAGAGACTCTTGAATGCTGACAAAAACTGAGGACTGATGTATATGGGGGGGGGATGGGCATGGAGGAGGGCACTTGTGGGGATGAGCACTGGGTGTTATGTGGAAACCAATTTGACAATAAACTATTTGTAAAAAAATTTTTTTTTAAATCATACATGTAGCAGCCATTAGTTTGTCAATACTAGGCTATACTATATTCATCAGAAAAAAGCTTTATTTTTTTTCACAGATCTCAGAAACATTTTGAAGCCTCAGTTGGTTCAACAGTAAAATAAGTGTAGTAGACTGCATAATCTGCCAACCCTAAACATACCATAAATCTATCATGTAGAATAAAATAAAGCAAAAATATTTGTTTCAAAATTAAATATTTACTACTCAGGATAAGTGACATCATTTACTATACACATAACTTTTAAAAGATGTCTGTATGGCAAAATGAGAAGCTGGCAACCATGTTAATCCCACATCTCCCTTTTTAATGTTAGTGGTCCATGAAACCCAAAAGTCTGGAAACCATTTTCCTATACCACATATAAAATAATCTCAAATGCGTATGGCTATTAAAAAAAAACCCATATCTTTGCATACTTTTTTTTAACTTTTATTTATTTTTGAGAGACAGAGAGAGACAGAGCATGAATGGGAGAGGAGTAGAGACAGAGAGACACAGAATCTGAAGCAGGTTCCAGGCTCTGAGCTGTCAGCACAGAGCCCAATGCCGGGCTCGAACCCACAGACCATGAGATCATGACCCGAGCTGAAGTCAGACGCTTAACCAACTGAGCCACCCAGGTGCCCCTGCATACTTCTTGAGACACAGAAAGAGCTCAACAAAGGTTAGTAAAAATATAACTTAGAGTAAACCACTTGCCAAGTACTCTACCTACCAGTAAACTAGTATACCTATACACAATAATGTAGATTTTTATTTGAATATTAATATAAGACTCTTACTCTTAAATACTGAGAACTGAGGGCTGATAGAGGTGGGGGAGAGGGGAAAGGGGGTGATGGGCATGGAGGAGGGCACCTGCTGGGATGAGCACTGGGCGTTATATGGAAAAACAACTTGACGCTAAACTATAAAGTGTGTGTGTGTGTAAATATATATATACACACACATATATGACTTATTCTGAAGAACATGGTTGTTCTTCTTACATGGCTGTAAGCCCCTTATATCAGCATATTTGCCTTAAGGTGGAAGGCCAACAACAGAGGTCAACTAGTACACAGATTCATACTGAGGAGCATTTCATTAACACCAGTAAGCTTTTCTTTTTGCATTAATTTCTACTTTCAGTTCAGCTGGAATACTGCTTGTTCATTCATATTTGTTCTGAGCACCACTGTTTTACAGAGTCAAAATGGAAAACCTAAATTTGAATCACTAACCTGCAGAAACAAGATCTAATAAGCCCTGCCGTTTTAGAAAAGAGGAGAGTATGTTTGTGTGAACACAGAAACAAATAAGGGTAAGGCATAGTCTTACAACGGTGGTTATATCTGGATGATGGGTTTACAACATGGGCTTCTTGGTTTTTTCTTTTGTGCTATTTGCTTTCCAGGTTTTCTATATGGAGGACATATCACTCAACTGACACACCTAGTAATTGGGAGAAAGAAAAAAATACCTAAGGAGCAAAAGAGAGAAAGAATACCCCAGATACCTATAAGAGGACTAAACAGAAATAACACAGTATGCAACCAATGAAAGATTATGACCTCAGAGAGAGAAAATAAAAAAAGAATAAATCAGTGGTTTCTAAGACCAGTAAGAATACCACACAAATAGTTCTAGGTTATAGACTTCTTGGAGGTATAACAGGTGTTTACTTATTGATAATAAAGGATATAATCCATGATGAAGAGCTAACTTATGAATTGCTCCAAGTAACACTGCATCACCACTTATAAAACAAAAACCAACAGAAGCGCACCTGGGTGGCTAAGTTGGTTAAGCATCCAATTCTTGATCTGGACTCAGGTCATGATCTCATGGTTCATGAGACTGAGCCCCACCTCTGACTCTTCGCTGTGAGTGCAAAGCCTGCCGGAGACCCTGTCTCTCACTCTCTGCCCCTCCCCCACTCACGAGTGCACATTCTCTCAAAATAAACAAACATTAAACAAGGAACACAAAAATTACAGGAAACAGAAGAACCAGGTAGAAATACATAATTAATAAGATAGATATAACTTATATCAAAAGCACCCTGAAAGCAGAATATACCTACAGTACCCACCAAACACTTTACAAACACCTAAGTAAAAATTTAAGCCACAAAAAAAATTCTAATAAATATCCAAAATCAGAACTAGCACATCTGGGGCACCTAGCTCAGTCAGTTAAGCTTATGACCTTGGCTCAGGTTATGATCTCATAGTTGGTGAGCTTGAGCCCCGCATCAGGCTCTCTGCTGTCAGTGCGGAGCCTACTTGAGATCCTCTGTCTGCACCACCTCCACTTGCTCTCTCTCCAAATTGAATAAACATCTTAAAAAATAATAATAATAATAAGAGGGGTCCGGGGTGGCTCAGACAGTTAAGTGTCTGACTCTTGCTTCCATCTCAGGTCATGATCTCACAGTGCAGAGCCTGCTTGGGATTCTCTCTTTAAAGATATAGTACAACATGGGGCGCCTGGGTGGCTTAGTCGGTTAAGCGTCCGACTTTCGCTTAGGTCATGATCTCGCGGTTCGTGGGTTCGGGCCCCGCGTCGGGCTCTGTGCTGACTGCCAGCTCAGAGCCTGGAGCCTGTTTCAGTCTGTGACTCCCTCTCTCTCTGACCCTCCCCTGCTCACGCTGTCTCTCTCTCTCCTAGAAATAAATAAAAAAACATTAAAAAAAANAAAAAAAAAAAAAGATATAGTACAACCAATAGTCAAAACACAAAAAAATTAGAAATCAGTTACATCAAAACACACAAAAAAATCCTAGTACCTAAACTTCTGAACTGTTTCTTTATTAAAGAAGAAACAAAAAATAAAACTGCAGAAAACAATGACAATGAAAATACTGCATTTGAGAATCTACAACATGCAGCTAAAGCAGTAATCAGGAAAATTCACAGCCCATACAAATACTAAAAAGAAAATTCACAGCACAATGACTCAAGATATAAATAACCACCTAAGGAAAACAGAAGAATGGAAATAGTAGGGACATAAGCAGAAAACAATCAATTAAAAACCAGAAAAAGGATCAACTAACAAATAAACCTATGAACTGTAATTTGGAATATAGATAAACCATCCAAATAATTAATTTTAAAAAGAAGTGGAATGCCTGGGTGGCTCAGTTAAGTGTCCGACTTCAGCTCCGGTCATGATCTCACAGTTTGTGAGTTCGAGCCCCACGTCCAGCTATGTGCTGACAGCTCAGAGCCTGGAGCCTGCTTCAGATTCTGTGTCTCCCTCTCTCTCTGCTCCTCCCTATCTCACACTCTGTTTCTCTCTCTCTCTCAAAAAGTAAAATAAAAAAACATTTTAAAAAAAGCAGAGAAATAAATGTACAAAATAGAGGAAATTAAAATAATCTAAAGACACTGCTTTGTTCATCTCTTTGCAAATACAAGTGACAACCTGGATAAAATGGATGATTTTCTAGGAAAGTACTATTTATCAAAACTAACTATAAAAGAGGCAGAAATCTTAAGCAGACAAATAACCACAGAAAAAGCTGTCAACAGACTTTTGCAATCCAAAAGAAACCTAACTGCAATGAGATTTTAATGGTTCCAAAACACAGGAAAAGAAGTTTGTTTGTTTTTTTTTTTTTACAAAGCAAGCACAACATTGATGCTATCAAAGAAAAAAACTACAAAAAAAAAAAACAACCCTCATGTATGCATGGAGATAAAAAAAAAAAAAATCCTCAAAATAAAAATGCAAACCAAATTCCTAAAATGCAAATCCAGGGGCACCTGGGTGGCTTAGTCGGTTTAGCGTCCGACTTTCGCTTAGGTCATGATCTCGCGGTTCGTGGGTTCGAGCCCCGCGTCGGGCTCTGTGCTGACTGCCAGCTTAGAGCCTGGAGCCTGTTTCGGTCTGTGACTCCCTCTCTCTCTGACCCTCCCCTGCTCACGCTGTCTATCTCTCTCTCTCCTAGAAATAAATAAAACATTAAAAAAAATAATAAAATTTAAAAAATAAAATAAAATAAAATAAAATGCAAATCCATTATAGGAATACATCACATCCAAGTGGAAGTTAGCCCATACATTCAGGATACTTCAATACTAGGAACCTGTTAATATACTTCACCATTCATTAATAGATCTAAGAAGAAAAACCATATAGTTATCTCCTTAACATGAGGTTAAAAACAACAACAAAAACAGAGGGTACTTGGGTGGCTCGTCATTGAAGCATCTGACTTTGGCTCTGGTCATGATCTCACGGTTTAGGAGTTCAAGCCCTGCACAGGGCTCTGCACTGACAGTGCCAAGCTTCCTTTGGATCCTCTCTCCCTTTCTGCCCCTCCTCAGCTTGTGAACACACACACTCTCTCTCAAAAATAAACATTAAAAACAAAAACAGGGGCACCTAGGTGGCTCAACTGGTTAAGTGTCCAAACTTTGGTTTTGGCTCAGGTCACGATCTCACAGTTCTTGGGTTCGAGCCCTGCATTAAGATCTGCAATGACAGTGTGAGCCTGCTTGGGATTCTCTCTCCACACCCTCCCCCCAACCCCCTCACCCTCCACCGTTCTTCCTGCATGTGCATGTTCTCTCAATACAACAAAACCATTTCTCTCAATACCAAAGCCAGAGAATGCTCACTAATGGGGAAATAAAGGATTTCCATAAGAACAAGACAAAGATGTCCACTATTACTGTAATTTGGTAACATTATTATTTAAAACTGGATGAAAGAAGTTAAAAGGTATAAAAGGTTAGAAAAGAGGGGCACCTGGCTGGCTCCGTAGGTGAAGTGTGCAGCTCTTGATCTCAGGGTCTTGAGTTTGAGCACCATGTTAGGTCTAGAGATTGCATGAACTTAAAAAATAACTTAGAAAAATGACTGTCTGGGGTGCCTGGGTGGTTCAGTTGGTTAAGCATCTGACTTCAGCTCAGGTCATGATCTCACAGTTCACGAGTTCAAGCCCCGCACTGGGCTCTGTACTGACATCTCGGAGCCAGAAGCCTGCTTCAGATTCTGTGTGCCCCCCTCTCTGCCCCTCCCACAGTAGTGCCCTTATCTCTGTCTTTCAAAAATAAATAAATGTTAAAAAAATTTCTTAAAAGAAAAATGACTTTCCAAGGGAAACCTCAAAACTGAAAAACTATTACAAATAAAAGGGAATACAACAACATGTTTCTAGATACAAAATTAATACAGGCACACTTTGCCTTACTGTGCTTTGCTTTATTGTACTTCATACTGTCTTTGACAGAGTGAAATTTCAAGACTTCAGTGGAAGAAATAAGTGCAGATGTGGAAGAAATAGCAAGAGAAATAGAATTAGAAGTGGAGCCTGAAGATGTGGCTGAATTGCTATAATCTCAGGATAAAACTTTAACGGATGAAGAGTTGCTCCATATGGATGAGCAAAGAAAGTGCTTTCTTGAAATGGAATCTACTCCTGATGGAGATGCTATGAAAACTACTGAAATGACAGGAAAGGATTTAAACTTTTTTTATTAAATTTTTTAAAAATCTTTTATTTATTTCTGAGAGAGAAAGAGACAAGAGACAGCATGAGCCGGGGAGGGTCAGAGAGAAAGAGGGAGACACAATCCGAAACAGGATCCAGTCTCTGAGCTAGCTGTCAGCACAGAGTCAGACGCGGGACTCGGACCCACAGACTGTGAGATCATGACCTGAGCCGAAGTCGGACGCTTAACTAACTGAGCCACCCAGGCGCCCCTCAAAGCTCTTTTTTTAAGTTTACTTATTCTGAGAGAAAGAGCAAGTATGTGTATGTGCAAGTGCAAAAAGGGCAGAGAGAGAGAATCCCAGGCAGGCTCCACACTGATATTGCAGATGCATGGCTCAAACTCATGAATCATGAGATCATGACCTGAACCAAAATCAAGAGTCAGTCACTTAACCAACTAAGCCATCCAGGCTCCCCACAAAGTTCATTTCACATGATTTACTACAACGTGGTTATAGTTGAATATCAATTTGCTAAAATTTAAAAAGCAACTAGATGTACATAAAAAAATAATATTTGTTAAGGTAAATTATTGACCCAATCTGTTTTTGTAAGAACTGCACTTAAGAACTCTAGCTAATTTTTGGGTGGCTCAGTTTGTTAAGTGTCCGACTCTTGATTTCGGCTCAGGTCATGATCTCAGGGTTCATGAAATCAAGTCCTGCGCTGCCCTGCAGTGACAACAGGGAGCCCACCTGAGATTCTCTCTTTCCCTCTCTGTGTCCCTGCCCTGTTCATGCTCTCTCAAAATAAATTAATTAAATTAAACAATTCTCTCTCCCTCTGTTCCTCTTTCTCTAAAAGAAAGAAAGTTTTCTTTCTTCTAAAAGAAAGAAAACTCCAGCTAATTCCAAAATGGGTCAGGAAAAATCCAGACAAGGATTTCCTCAAGTCTGGGTCAACTGTGGGTTCCTCTTAATTCTACAAGCATCTAGCACCATATCTAATCTTTAGCAGGGCAGGCCTTTTCATATCCTCTTGCCCTTAAACTTTCTGAAAATATGATAATTCTATAACTAATATTCCTAACATATAGTTTATAGAAATACAACTAGACAAAACAATGACATTAAAATGAAAAAGAAGGATTTTTGTAATCACCAATAGTCTGAAATCATAGGCCTATGAGACTAACATAATGGAAGAACAGGAAAGTGCTGACAGTTATGAGTTAGAATAGGGAGTCATAACATAAAGCATTAGTTAATTAGAAATTTTTAATCAGTATCTTAACCAGTTCTCAAAAACTCATTTAACATGTTTTTTTCAACATGATTTAGAGTTTAGTAAAAGTACAATGTCACAAGGGCACCTGGCGGGCTCAGTCAATGGAGCATCCAACTCTTGATCTCAGAGTCTTAAGTTTAAGCACCACACTGGGTGTAGAGATTACCTAAAAATAAAAATAAATTTTAAAAATGTAAAAAATACAGGAATCTGGCTGGCTCAGTCAGTAGAGTAAGTGAGTCTTGATCTCAAGACCGTGAGTTCAAGGCCCACATTGGGGCATGGAGCCTAATGTATGTATGTACGCGCACGCGCGCGCGCGTGCGCGTACATACATACAATAAAATGTAAAAAGAAAAAAGGGGCAAATAAAATGTCCCAAAAGGAAATACAGCCACAAACTTCAATTCAATTCTTTTAACTGTGAATTAACATTAGGAAAAAAATAATTTCAAGAAGTAACTAAAGCAAGAAAGTCATCTCCTCCTCAACTCTTTCAAAAATCACATCATGGAACACCTGGGTGGCTCAGTAGGTTAAGCATAGGATTTTAACTCAGGTCATGATCTCATGGTTTGTGAGTTCAATTCCACATCAAGTGAGCTTGAGCCCACATTCAGTGATCTCAAGCCCTGCTTTGGGTGGGCCCAGCTTCTCTCCCTCTCTCTCTCTGCTCCTCATAGGATTCTCTTTTTCTCTCAATCTCTGTTCACTCTCTCTCTCTCTTTCCCTCTCTGCCTCTCACTCACTTGCACCTTCTCACAAACTCTCAAAAAAGAAAAAAATCACATCACAACTCATGCCAGAATTTGAGAGAAAGAACACTCTGGACAGTTAAAAACATGAGTTCTAGTCTTAATTTTTCCATCAATTTGGGATGGTTTAGAGCCTGTCAAAATCTTTGAGGGAAAAAGAAGAATTCAGCACGGCTTCTATAAAAAAAAAAAAAAAAAAAAGGAAGCCTGGAGTAAATGATCTCTGACAACCTTTTCAGAATTAAGGGTCTGGATATATTCTTTTATCACTATGGACTTCAGCAGCTTTTATGCTCTTGTAAGAAAAATACAATACTTCATTCATATACTTAGTTACGAGAGCATATAAACACATGTAATCACTCGTTGAGTCTATGATTCAGTAAGTATACAGAGCCCACACCCACTTTTTAAATGCTTACTATTTAACACTAGTAACTATTTCACTCTACAAGTAGCCAATACAATATAATTGGTTAACTTGTATTTTATACAAAGAAGCTAAACATAATACCATGGGCTACGAATCTGATCCAAGAGAAATAATCACAAACATAATTTTTCTGTTCTTCCAAGTCTTCATACTCAGTGGATTACATCATTCTGTTAGACTCATGTGAAATCTGAATGGTTTTTCCCATGGAAACAAAGAACTAACAGAGCCTTGTTCACCAAACTTGAGAACTTGTACCTCAAAGGGAATATTGTACAGTACCAAGAGAACAAACAATATAAAGATGGCACAACTTCATAGAAGCAGCTGATCCTCCTTCTGATGTATCCTCAGAAGGTCAACAGTAGCCTAATGATAAGTCACAATGCCTACGTCACTCACCTCCCTTCATTTCATCACGCATTTTATCATCTTATGTGATCCCAAGAAGGGGGAGTACAGGACAGTAAGATACTTTGAGAGAGAGACCACATTCACATAATTGCTCTATTTTATTATTAGTTATTTTTGTTAATTTCTTACTGTGCCTAATTTAGAAATTAAAATTGATCGTACATGGCCAGGTACATAGGGCACCTGCCTGGCTCTGTTGGTAGAGCATGTAACTCTTGATCACAGGGTTGTCAGTTTGAGCTCAATGCTGGGTGTAGAGATAACTTAAAAAATATTTTTTAAATGAATAAATAAAATTGATCATACATACATATAAGAAAAACCTTACTACAGATCTTCTTCAACTTATGATAAAGTTATATCTCAATTTCATAAATTGAAAAAAAATCCTAAGTCCTTAGTAGGTTAATACACCTAACCTACTAAACACCATAGTTTAGTTCAACCTACCTTAAATGTGCTCACAACACTTACATTAGCATACACTTGGGCAAAATAATCTAACACAAAGTCTATTTTATAATCAAGTGTTCAATACTGCATGTAATTTATTGAATACTGTATTGAAAGTGAAAACAGCTGTATAGATACAAAATGCTTATAAGTGTATCAGTTGTTTACCCTCATGATCACATGGCTGACTCAGCATCATAAGAGAGTATCATACCATAACCTGGGAAAAGATCACAATTCAAAATTCGAAGTATGACTTCTATTGAATACATATTGCTTTCACATCACAAAGCCAAATTACTGTAATCAAATCATTACAAGTTGGAGACCATCTGTATATAAAGAGTTCACTACTATCCAGTTTCAGGCATCCACTGCGGGTCATAGAACATATCCCCTTGAGGATAAGGTGGGGGGAACTACCGTACACAGCAGAATCTTCCTTCTATATTTTACAACTGAGAAACCTTAATCTGAAATAATATTTAATAAAAAGACATAAAAAACACACAGATCTTTTCATTAATCTTAGGTGCTTTGTATGTATCTATCAAAATGGGTTGTAACTTCTATCAATAACAAAACATATTCTTACTAACTGAAAAGATTAATGTAAAAAATTAAATGGTACAGTGGAGTGAATCTAGGAAGGGTATTATAAGGATTAAGTAAGATAATATAATACACGGGGCACCTCAGTGGCTCAGTCGGTTAAGCGTTTGACTTCGGCTCAGGTCATGATCTCACCATTTGTGGGTCTGAGCTCCGTGTTGGGCTCTGTGCTAACAACTCAGAGCCTGAAGCCTGCTTCAGATTCTGTGTCTCCCTTTCTCTCTGCTCCACCCCTGCTCATGCTCTCTCTCTCTCTGAAAAATGAATAACATTAAAAAAATTTTTTAACTCAAAAAAAAAATTTTTTTTAGCTCATTTTTAATGTTTTTTTATTTTTAAGACAGAGAGAGAGCATGAGCATGGGAGGGGCAGAGAGAGAGGGAGACACAGAATCTGAAGCAGGCTCCAGGCTCTGAGCTGTCAGCACAGAGCCCAATGTGGTGCTCGAATCCACGAGCTGTGAGATCATGACCTGAGCCAAAGTCAGACGCTTAACCGACTGAGCCACCCAGGAGCCCCTATTTTTTTTTTTAAGTTTGTTTATTTTGAGTTTGTTTATTTTGAGAGAGAGTGTGCATGTGAGCAGGGGAGGGGCATAAAGAAAGGAAGACAGAATGCCAAGCAGGCTCTGCACTGCCAGCATAAAACCCGACTTGAGACTTGAACCCACAACTCAGATCATGACCTGAGTTGAAACCAAGAGCCAGACACTTAACCAACTGAGCCATTCAGGTGCCCCTGAAACTCGTTTATTTTTATATTGACTTATGACTTTCAGGCAATCAAATGTAAAATTCTTTATAAAGGTTAAAGATATGATTTCAGCATACTTACGTACTAAATCTTTTGCAACTCCCCTGGAAAATATCAAAACTCTACCATCCTTCAAAGAATAAGAAAATATTCACTAAGTTACTTCTCCCACCATCACATGAAGTTGAGAAAAGTTTTAAAAAGAATGAGGATACTGGCCTATACTAATTTAGACTAAAAAAAGAAAATCACAGCACATTACTAAAACTTTAACATAGTGGACCATTTCCATTTTACAAAATATATACATAGTACTACCTTTTCATATTCATGTTGAATAGAGATATAAATTCTACCAGGTTACTGGAACAAAGTTACTTAGTAATAATATCCCAGTAATGCCTGGGTGATAGGTAGGTAGGTAGGTAGGTAGGTAGGTAGACAAAACAGGCAAACCTCTGTGTCTTTAAAAGAAAAAAAAAAAAAAGGCACCTAAGTGGCTCAGTAGGAAGCATCCAACTTTGGCTCAGGTCATGATCACAGTTCAGGAGTTTGAGCCCGAATTGGGCTCTGTGCTGACAGCTCAGGGCCTAGAGTCTGGTTGAGATTCTGTGTCTCCCTCTCTCTCTCTCTGCCCCTCCCCAACTCATGCTCTGTCTCTGTCTCTCAAAAATAAACATTAAAAAAAAATTTTTTTAAGAAAGTTCAACATGTGAACTATATGTAATATAGAATTACTTCGAATATAAATGTAAGCATAAACCTTAAAATTTTTCACCTCCCGATACATTTTTGTCAACTGCGTATCGCAATGCACAAATTATCTATGTACAAACCAGCTAAATTACCTATAATGTAAGTAGTGTATATGATTTTCAGGAAAATGGGAAATACTGGCACCAAAAGCAACACAGTTTGGAAACCTGCTTGTAGCACAACAAAGCCATAGTTGATCAGACCCACTTTAAAAATCAGAACACCACTGACTTCAAATAAGAAAGCATCAATTCTGGGGCGCCTGGGTGGCTTAGTCGGTTAAGCATCCGACTTTCGCTTAGGTCATGATCTCGCGGTTCGTGGGTTTGAGCCCCGCGTCGGGCTCTGTGCTGACTGCCAGTTCAGAGCCTGGAGCCTGTTTCAGTCTGTGACTCCCTCTCTCTCTGACCCTCCCCTGCTCACGCTGTCTCTCTCTCTCTCTCTCCTAAAAAAAAAAAAAAAAAAAAAAAAAAAAAAGAAAGCATCAATTCTGAGGTGCTTAGGTGGCTCAGCTGGTTGAGCACCCAACTCTTGATTTCAGCTAAGGTCATAATCTCATGGTTCATGAGATCAAGCCCTGAATTGAGCCCGGTTGCGAATCTCTCTGCCCCTCCCCCACTCACGCTGGTGAGAGCTCTCTCTACTCTCTGTCAAAAATTAATAAATACAGGGTGCCTGGGTGGCTCAGTCGCTTAAGCATCTGACTCTTGACTTCAGCTCAGGTCATAACCTCATGGTTCACGAGTTGAAGGCCCATACTAGTATCTCAGCTGTCAGTGCAGAACCCACTTCAGATCCACTGTCCTTCTCTCTCTCTTCAGCCCCCCATCCATGCACAAGCACTCGCAAAAATAAATGGATAAAACCTTAAATCCTGAGTCCAAGCCCCATAACAGGCTACACCCTGACAGCAGAGGCCTGCTTGGGTTTCTCTCTCTCCCTATCTCCTTCTGCTCCTCCCCCACTCACTCTTTCTCTCAAAACACATACATAATATTTTAAAAAAGAAAGCACCAGGGGCACCTAGGTGGCTCAGTCAGTTAGGTGGCCAACTTCGGCTCAGGTCATGATTTCACAGTTCATCAGGTCATGATCTCACTGTTCATCAGTTCAAGCCCAGAGTCAGGCTGTGTGCTGACAACTCAGAGCCTAAAGCCTGCTTCGGATTCTCTGTCTTCCTCTTTCTCTCTCTCTGTCCCTTCCCCTCTTGTGCTCTCTCTCTCAAAAATAAATAATAAACATTTAAAAAAAAAAAAAAAGCACCAATTCATTTCTAAATAACTAACAGGGGTATACCTGGTAGCTCCATCAGTTGAATGAATGACTTCTGATTTCAGCTCAGGCCAGGATCCCAGGGTTGTGGGATCAAGCCCCAAGTCAGGCACCATGCTGAGCATTGAGGCTGCTTAAGATTCTCTCTCTTCAGGGTGCCTGGGTGGCTCAGTCGGTTAAGTGGCCAACTTCGGCTCAAGGCATGATCTTGCAGTTCATGAGTTCGAGCCCCACGTTAGGCTCTGTGCTGACAGCTCAGAGCTTGCTTCAGTTTCTGCGTCTCCCACTCACTGCCCCTCCCAAACTCACACTCGGTCAGTCTCTCTCTCTCAAAAGTAAATAAACATTTAATAAATGTTTAACTTAAAAAAAAAAAAAAAAAAGATTCTCTTGCTCCTTTCTCTCTCTCTCTGGTTCTGCCCCACTTGGACACACACACTCTCTCTCTCAAAATAAATTAACAGGTGCCTGGGTGGCTCAGTTGATTAAGTGTCCAACATTGGCTCAGGTCCAACATAATCTCATGGTTCGTGAGTTCAAGGCCTGCACTAGGGTCTCTAATGTCAATGTAGAGCCTGCTTCAGATCTACTGTCCCCCTCTCTCTCTGCCCCGCTCCCTCCCCACACATGCAAAAGCACTTGGCCTCTCAAAAATAAATGGATAGACCTTAAAAAAAAAAAACAAAAACAAAAGAGAAAAATAAAATCTAAAGGTGATTTTTTACAAAGGTCAATTAAATTGATAAACCCGCTGGGCAAGGCTTATTAGAAGGAAAAAAAAGAAAGAAAACTACTGCTATCAGGAATGAGAGGGACCATACAGATCCTACAAAGATTAAAACAAGTACCATGGGGCACCTGGGTGGCTCAGTCGGTTAAGCGTCTGACTTCGGCTCAGGTCATGATCCACGGTTCGTGGGTTCGAGCCCCGCATCAGGCTCTGTGCTGACAGCCAGCTCAGAGCCTGGAGCCTGTTTCGGATTCTGTGTCTCCCTCTCTCTTTGACCCTCCCCTGCTCACGCTGTCACTGTCTCTCTGTCTCTCTCTCTCAGAAATAAATAAAAAACATTAAAAAAAAATTAAAACAGGATACCATATCAAAACAATTTTATGCCAAGTCTGGCAATTTGGCTGAAATGAACCAATTTCTTAAAAACCACAAACTGCCCCAAAGATCACTTCAGAAGAAACAGAAATAGCCCTATACCTATTAAAGAAATTAGATTCGTAATTTAAAACCTCATCATAAAGAAAACTCATGGGGTACCTGAGTGGCTCAGTCAGTTAAGCGTCCAACTTTAGCTTAGGTCATGATCTCACAATTCACGGGCTCGAGCCCTGTATCAGGCACTGTGCTGACAGCTCAGAGCCTGGAGCCTACTTCAGATTCTGTGTTTCCCTTTCTCTCTCTGCCCCTCCCCAGCTTGTGCTGTCTCTCTCCCTCTCTCAAAAATAAATAAAACACTTAAAAAAAAAAAAAAAAAAACCCACCACTCAGGACCCAGATTGTTTTACTGGTGAAATTTTCCAAGCACTTGAGGAAAAAAATACCAATTCTGCACAAATGCTTCCAGAAAACTGATGAGAAAAGAGTACATCCCAACTCCTATAAGAATTATGAAAACATTACCTTGACACCAAAACAGCCAAAGATATTATAAGAAGAGAAAATTATAGAATATCCCTCATGAACATAAATGCAGAAATTCTCAACAAAATTTTAGCAACTCAAACCTAAGAATATATAAAGACAATAATATATATAGCATGATGAAGTAGGGTTTTTCCCAGGAATGCAAGATTGGTTAAAATATCTTAAAAAAAAAAAAATCTATGAAATTAACAAACTAAAAAAGAAAAACTATGATTGTTCTTAATAAGCACAGAAAGACCAAAACTGAAAAAATTTAATACTCATTCCTAAAAAAAAAAAAAACTTTCAGCAAACTAAGAATAAAAAGGAACTTCATCAATTTGATAAAGGGCACCTATTAAAAAAAAAAAAAAAAAACCTTACAGTTAACATCATACCTAACATTAAAAGATATTTTCCTGGGGCGCCTGGGTGGCTTAGTCGGTTAAGCGTCCGACTTTCGCTTAGGTCATGATCTCGCGGTTCGTGGGTTCGAGCCCCGCGTCGGGCTCTGTGCTGACTGCTAAGCGCTCAGAGCCTGGAGCCTGCATCACATTCTATGTCTCCCTCTCCCTCTGCCCCTCCCCAGCTTGTGCTGTCTCTCTCCCTCTCTCAAAAATAAATAAAACACTTAAAAAAAAAAAAAAAAGATTTAAAACACACTTTTAAAAAAAAAAAAAAAAAAAAAAAAAAAAAAAAAAAAGATATTTTCCTTAAGTTCAGGAAAGGATGAAGGCAAGGATGTCCACTTTCATCACATCTATTTAGCATTGTATTAGAGGTTCTAGCCAGTGCAATAAGACAAGAAAAATAAGTAAAAGGCATCCAGATTGGAAAAAGACAAGTTTTACTTGTCTTTTTTTTTTTAATTTTTTTTTTTTTTTTTTTTTTTATTTATGAGAGAGAGAGAGAGACAGCGTGAGCAGGGGAGGGTCAGAGAGAGAGGGAGAAACAGACTCTGAAACAGGCTCCAGGCTCTGAGCTGGCAGTCAGCACAGAGCCTGACGCGGGGATCGAACCCACGAACAGCGAGATCATGACCTAAGCGAAAGTCGGACGCTTAACCAACTAAGCCACCCAGGTGCCCCAAGTTTTACTTGTCTTTATTCATAGACAGCATGGTCTGTAGAAAATCTACTGGAATCTACAAAAGAGTACTAAAATACAATAGTTTAGCAAGATTGGAGACTCTAAGATCAATACATAACAGTCAACTGCATGTTTATTTTATTTATTTATTAGAGAGAGAGAAAGCTTGGCAGGGGGGTGGCCAAAGGAGGAAGGGGGGGGAGCAAGGGGGAGAGGGATGAAGTAGGGAGAAGGGAGGAGGGGGAGAAAAGGGATGAGGGGGAGAGAAAGGGGGTAGAGGGGGAAGGGGGTAGAGGAGGGGGAGAGAGAAAGGGGAGAAGGGGGGAGAAAGGGGAGAAGGGGGGATAAAGGAGGAGGGGGGGAAAGAGGCGATAGAAGGGGAAAGAAGAGAGAGAGGGGGGAGAGAGGGGGAGACGGGGGGAGACAGGGGGGAGCGGGGGAGAGAGAGTAAAGGGGGGGAGGGGGGAAAGAGAAGGGAAGGGAGAGAGAGAGGGAGGGAGGAAGAATTTAATAAGCAGGCTCCACACTCAGCATGGAGCCTGATACGGGGCTTGATCGCACAACCCTGGGATCATGACCTAACCCAAAATCAAGAGACAGATGCTCAACAGAATAAGTAACCCAGGCACCCCTGAACTTATTATTTTAAAAATGTTTGTAGGGGTACCTGGTTGGCTCTGTCAGTACAGCATGTGACTCCTGATCTTAGGGTTGTGAGTTCAAGTGTGTAGAGCCTACTTAAAAAAATAGAAAACTTTTTAAATTGTAAAATAAATAAAAATGTAGACACGAGGACACTATCAATGAGCATCCCTAGCACCCAAATTTTGACCTCTTGGTATCACTTCTGTGTTAATTCTTAGAGAAATGGTCATTTTCACATGTACAGAAATAATCTGTAAGATTAACCAGTGCCATCTATTGTGTATGAAAGAAATCTTTCAAATATTTTTTTTAACATTTATGTTTTTTTTGAGAGAAAGAGCACAAGTGGGGGACAGGCAGAGAGAGAGGAAGACACAGAATCCAAAGCAGGCTCTAGGCTCTGAGCTGTCAGCACAAAGTCTGGTGCAGGGCTTGAACCCAGGAACTGTGAGATCATGACCTGAGCCAAAGTCAGACGCCCAACCAACTGAGCCATCTGGGCACCGCTATATTTCAAAGACTTATAGTTCATGGGGTGCCCAAGTGGCTCAGGCAGAAGAGCCTGGGGTTGTGAGTTCAAGCCCCATGTTGGGTGTAGAGATTACTTAAATAAAACTTTTTTAAAAATTATAGTTCAGGGGCGCCTGGGTGGCTTAGTCGGTTAAGCGTCCGACTTTCGCTTAGGTCATGATCTCGCGGTTCGTGGGTTTGAGCCCTGCGTTGGGCTCTGTGCTGACTGCCAGCTCAGAGCCTGGACCTGTTTCAGAGTCTGTGACTCCCTCTCTCTCTCTGACCCTCCCCTGTTCACGCTGTCTCTCTCTCTCTCTCCAAGAAATAAATAAAACATTGAAAAATAATAATAAAATAAAAAATAAAAATTATAGTTCATATCAAAAAGCTACCAACCTGAAATGGTTAGGGTTGATCGAAGATGAAACAACTTGTGCATCAAAAAGAATAACTACAGGCAAACATGAGACTCCTGGATCTCAGGGTTGTGGGTTCAAGCCCCATACCAGGTATAGAGATAAAATTTTTTTTGAAATTACTTACAAACAAAATCTTAAGGAAAAAAACATGTCTATAATTATTTCAAACACATGGTTTAAATCCCCAAGTTTATGATAATAATCAAAGAAAAGATCCTTAGAAAACCAACAGTCAAAAAAAATTAAAACCCCAAAAATAGCCTACTATAAGAGATGACTATTACACTTTTTGCTTTGAAATTGGTAATTAGAAAAAAAAAAAGATTCATCCTTTTAATTTTTTTTATTGTTTTTAATTCCAGTATAGTTAACATAGTATTATATCAGTTTCAGGTGTACAATATAGTGACTCCACAATTCTATACATTAGTCAGTGCTCATCATGGTCATATACTCATTTACTCCTTTCAATAGGAACTAAACTTTAGCATAAGCCTGCTACTGAGGAAAAGCTCTTTAGAAAAGAACAATACTACATAATATAAATATGACAAAAAACAGCACGATGCTACAATCTCACAACTTCTAATTAAGTAACTGATTCAAGTATCATCAGTGAATTCTAAACTATTAAGATTTATAGGAAATTTTGGGGTGCCTGGGTGGCGTAGTCGGTTAAGCGTCCGACTTTCGCTTAGGTCATGATCTCGCGGTTCGTGGGTTCGAGCCCCGCGTCGGGCTCTGTGCTGACTGCCAGCTCAGAGCCTGGAGCCTGTTTCAGTCTGTGACTCCCTCTCTCTCTGACCCTCCCCTGCTCACACTGTCTCTCTCTCTCCTAGAAATAAATAAAACATTAAAAAAAAAAAGATTTACAGGAAATTTTATAAGAGAAGGAACAGACTGACACCATCTGAACACAATTAGAATCACTAAAAGTAGGACAACCATTCATTAATATACCTCCTGGTGTGATGCAAACAGAAGTACAGAGCACTACCTATGTCAAAAAATAAAAATAAAAGGGCACCTGGGTGGCTCAGTCAGTTAAGCATCCAACTTCAGCTCAGGTCATGATCTCACAATTCATGGGTTCGAGCCCTGCCTCAGGCTCGGTGCTGACAGCTCAGAGCCTGGAGCCTGCTTTGGATTCTGTGTCTCTCTCTGTTCCTCCCCTGCTCATGCTCTGTCTCTCTCTGCCTCTCAAAAATAAACAAACATTAAAAAAAATTTTGTAAGCAAAAGATTTAAATAAATGGATAAAAATAAAAAACATGAACTAAATCAAGTTTACAATCATTAGATTCCATATAAATATGAACCTTATCTGAACTGTGAAAGGAACAAACTGCCTGTAAAGTAACATTTTTTAAGACAATAAGAGAAACTTGAATATGAATGACATTATATTAAGGAGTTACTAATTGTTCCATGTGATAATAGCATGATGGTTATGTTTTTAAAAGAAAACCTTACCAAAGGTTCATAACAACGTATTTACAAGAAAGTTTCAGGTTTGCTTCAAAATACTTCAGGCACTAGGGCACCTGGCTGGCTCAGTTCATAGAACATGCAATTCTTGATCTCAGGGTCATGAGTTCAAGCCCCATGTTGAGATAGAGATTACTCAAAACAAAACATAAAAAACTTACAAAAAATAGCATGTCTGGCAGAAAAGGTTTCCTAACTATGATACAAAAAGCACAAATCATAAAAAACTGAACAATTCAATTCATTAAAATGATGAACTTTTCTAATACCAAAGGACTATCAAAAGATGGGTCACAAATTGAAAACAGATATTAGTAGCCCATAAGTTAAAAGTAATTAGTACACAAAATTACATATATAAAGAAGTCTTTAATGTTTTATTATTTATTTCTGAGATAGAGAGGCAGCGTGAGCAGGGGAGGGTCAGAGAGAGGGAGACACAGAATCTGAAGCAGGTTCCAGGCTCTGAGCTAGCTGTCAGCACAGAGTCCGATGCAGGGCTCGAACCCATGAACTGTGAGATCATGACCTGAGCCGAAGTTGGATGCTTAACCAACTGAGCCACCAAGGCGCCCCACATATATAAAGAAGTCTTAAAAGTCAATCAGAAAAAGAGAAACAATTAAAAACTGGCAAAGAACTTGAACACACACTTCATGAAAGAAGCACAAATAACGAGTGAAGAAATGAAAAGAGGCTCAACTTAAGGAAATGCTAATAAAAACCAAACAGATACCATTTCAAATGCACCAGATTAGAAAAAAATTTAAAAGTCTGACAATATCAAGTGTTGTGGAGGAAGTGAGGCAATCAAAACACATACTGCTGGCTCTTGACTCAGTAACCACAAGATGCACAATTACCATGAGCCAATTCAGTGACTCAAACACTCAAAGTGTTTAGTAAGCAATTAAGCAACTGATAATGACCAATCCAGAATTATGAGAACACATGCAGACTACTGCCAAATACAAATTTGGCCCTTAATGAACTGAATCCAACCTGACACAGCAATATAAGTAAGAAAACTTAGTCTCTTATCCAGTTTATCCAGTTTATTTTGCTAAGTACAAAATATTCAGGTACTCATTTCCTCCTAGAGTACTTAGTGACTAAAATTTTCATGAACTACTAATCATTCCAGTTACACTATACTACAAAGAGAACCAGTAGTTAATGGCTTTGAGTTCATTCTATGTCTCCCTCTCTCTGCCCCTCCCCGCCTCATGCTCTCTCTCTCTGTCTCAAAAATAAACATTAAAAAAATTTTTTTAAGAATAAAATAGTGGCTATACATTTTCAAACTTTTTTTGTTTCGTTTTTAAAAATTTTTGTAACGTTTATTTTTGAGAGACAGAGAGAGAGGGAGACACAGAATCTGAAGCAGTTTCCAGGCTCTGACTGTCAGCATAGAGCCCAATGCGGGACTCAAATCTACAAACCTCAAGATCAAGACCTGAGCCGAAGTCGGCGCTTAACCAGGTAAGCCAAAGCCACCCAGGTGCCATGGAAATAGTGGTTATACTTTAAATTTACTTGATAGGAATTAGAATGGCCCTGTGACTGCCTAAGAGGGACAAAAGTGTAGCAGACATAGTTTGGGCATTGAAGTTGAATGAATTTGAGTCCTACTCCAGACTCTACCATTTTATAGCTATAACCTTAAATTTCTCAACTTCACTGTCCCTCAATTTCCTCAATACCTAAAAAGCATGTGTACCACAAACTGCCTACCTAATCACAACCCAAAGATTAAGAGATTAGGTAAAGTGCTTAACAATGCCTACCTCATCAGCATAGGCCCAATGTTAGCATACTTCCCCTTATAAATTGTTTTTTTTTATCTTTTTTAATGTTTTTTTATTTATTTCTGAGAGTGAGAGAGACAGCGTGAACAGGGGAGGGTCAGAGAGAGAGGGAGATACAGAATCTGAAACAGGCTCCAGGCTCTGAGCTGGCTGTCAGCACAGAGCCTGACGCGGGGCTCGAACCCACGAGCAGTGAGATTGTGACCTGAGCCGAAGTCAGACGCTTAACCGACTGAGCCACCCAGGCGCCCCTCACCTAAAATTTTAAAACCTAAAATTAAAACTCTCAATTGATAGGAAAATATTACTCTTAATTCAAATTATTTTCAATATTACAAAATTGTGCGGTGCAGGTTAGAAAAGGAATACCTGCTTACTTCTTCCTTAATTGAAAGGCTCTCCTTTATTAGATTCTGGAAAAGACCAGAGATTTTCACTTATCTTCATGATATAGAAGCAGGGATTCCCAAGCTATGCCAAAATCTAAACTCAGTTGATTTCTAAGATTCAATTCGAGATTTTTTTTAATTCTAAGAATAAACTAATTAATATTTAAGGTACTACGTACTAATTTTTGCATTTTCTGAAAAAGCCTATCTAAAGAAAAATTACCTGATTAATGATGAATTTATGGTATTGGGATTTTTTTGGTTTGCATGTGGGAAAAAGTTTACACTTAAAATAATCTACATGTTAAAAATCTCAAAACAGGAGGAGCGCCTGGCTGACAATTGGTTAAGCATCTGACTTACGCTCAGGTCATGATCTCCTGGTTCATGGGTTCAAGCCCTGCACTAGGCTCCACAATGAAAGCCCAGGGCCTGCCTGGAATTCTCGCTCTCCCTCCTCTCTCTCTGCGCCTCCCCCACTCAGACTTTTTCTCAAAATAAGTAAACTTAAAAAAAGACAATCTCAAAACAGCAACACCTGGGTGGCTCAGTCAGTAGGGCACACAACTCGTGATCTGAGGTCACGAATTCAAGTTCAAGCCCCACCAAGCATAGAGCTTACTTAAAAAAGAAAAAGAAAAAATAAATAAATAAAAAAGAAAAAGAAACAAACCTCAAAGCATTCAATTTAGAGATCCGAAAAACTTTATAATACTGGCCATCTATACTCTGGGGTAATGAAAACACATTTGTAATGCTGAAAATACTCAAGAGGATTTTAGTCACTGAATTAAACTTCAGGAATAATCATTTTAAATCCCTTACCACATTCAATTTGTAAAAGATGCACAAAATGAACATTTGTCAGTCTAAGAAATATGAACTAATAACCACTGATAAGAACTGTCTACAGACCTAATATTATCACATCAGGAAACTGTCTTCTTCAAAATAAAAATAAAAAATAAAACATTTCAGGGGTGCCGGGGTGGCTCAGTCAGTTGAGGATCCAACTCTTGGTTCCAACTCAGGTCATGATCTCACGGTTCATGAGTTCAAGCCTGTCAGGCTCTGCACTGACAATACAAAGCCTGCTTGGAATATTCTCTTTCTCTTTCTTTCTTTCTTTCTCTCTCTCTCCCTCCTTTTCTTTCTTTCTCTCTCCCTCTCCCTACCCCCCTCCCCCGCTCACTCTATTAAAATATATAAACTAAAAAAAAATTTTTTTAATAAAATAAAATCTTTCAGGGGCGCCGGGTTGGCTAGGTCGGTAGATGATGAGACTCTTGAACTCAGGGCTGTGAGTTCAAGCCCCACATTACGTGTAGAGGCTACTTAAAAAAATTTTTTTTAATGTTAATAAAAATAATTTAAATAATAAAATCTTTCAGATACACATAAAATATGTCTTGATGAGGTCATGAGTCAAACTGAAACAAAAGAAAAATTCAGGAACTTATATCCACAAACTTTCATTTTCTTCCATTGTCTTCATTTCTAAAGTAACTTTTTCTTCCAACGAGGCCACAGCAAGTATTTGCTGTGCAGTGAAAGAGATGCTCACTAGAGAAGCATTAATGTTCCCATTTCCAAAATGAGAATGACTGACTATGCAACACAGAGTAGACATTAAATGTTAAATAAATAACAGGAAAACTAAATAGAATGGATTACAAATAAAAATTTAATTTATAAAACTCCATTTTATAGGCTAATGCAAGAAATGTAATTCTTTTAGACTTTGAAAACTTCTCATTTTTTGGTTATAAAATAATGCATAAACTTTCAATTTAACTAGTTTGGGACATTGACAAGAAAGAACTAGCTATCCCTAAACATTAAGTGACCTGTTTTTCCCACAATCAAATATGACAAAATTCCAAAGAAAAACATCCACCATGTCAATGCAATCTCTCAAATGCTAATAATTACAACTGAGGAAAAACATTAGTAAGTGGGGTTAGAACATAAAGTATTTAATAGTCAACTAAACTACCAAATCTGGTTTTCTAACACTACATGGTGTTTAAAAACTATCAAATTTTTATTTCAGTTTAATATAAAATGTATTTTCACACCCAGTCATACTTTTAAAAGACAAGTCTGGAAACAAGTACGTGTAGAGACAAACAAAAGTCATTGATCCCTGATAGAGATAAAATAAATGAAGTATAACTTGAGGCTCCACAGGAAAGATTTGGGACTGTTTCTGAGGCCCAGATAGACTATACAGGTCAGTCTCCACCCAAGAAATAAACAAAAGAGGCAAAACAAACATAGTGGAGAAGACCAGACACTGTCAAAGATATCCCCAAAGGCCCCTCACCCAGGCTCTGGTTTCCTCTCTTTCTCCCTAATCTCGACGGCTCGGGAGAACTAAATCTGCATCTCACTTCCCCAGCTCACCCTCAACTCCAGATCACTCACCTTCTTTGCTAAAACCCGGATCCTCCTCCCCAACATCCTCTAATTTCCACCGAGCTCTCACTCCAGCCAGATAGACATCTACTGCGCCTGTCTTCCAGCAAGGTATTAGTTCCCTTAATCCGAACTCATTTTCCGCATCCCATCTGCCCTCCGCCCCTTCAACTCGGATCCCCTCACTCCGACCTTTCTCCCAGAATCCTCCCAAGTCAGGGATTTCTGGCCCCTTCTCCCTCCCACTCCCTCAGCTGTAGCTCCTTTCTTCCGGCTCGTCCTCCAACCTCTTCCCAGGGAACCCTCCCCCATCAGCCTCCCGGTACCGGTCCCCTCCCCCAACTCCGCCCCTCTCCCCTTCTCCCAGCGGGAGGCCCCCCTCACCTGAACGCCGCTGCCTCCGCCGTCCCAGAAGCCGAAAGGTGCTGGCGCCGGCCGGCCTCCCAGGCTCGGTCCCCGCTGAGCTCCTGACGGCCCCTAGGGAGAGCGAACGCCACCACCTCCAACTCTGCCCGCCCCGGGCCAGGCCGTCACCGCAGCCACTGCCAGTACCACCGCCGCCATGTTGAAGTCCTACTTCCCTCCTCCTTCCCCTCACCACTCCGCCTCTTTGGGCGTCGGACGTCAAGGCGCCGCGCTCCACCCTCCCTGGGCCAATGGGAGGAGTCGACGGTGACGTAACTAATCTCTCGTCTACTGCCAAACAACTCTAGTTGCCTGGACCGCTACAATTGGAACGAATGGACCCTGCTGACCCGAAGGGAAGGGGGGGCGGGTCGCTCCGAGGTTAAGGCGTAGAAGCTGGAGAAGCGGCGCAGGTGAGAATCTGAGAGCGTCGAATCGTGAAGGGACGCACAAAGACTTACCAATGAGACCTACTTGGGTATGAGAATGTCAGGCTTCTGGTCTCGGGTCAGTGATCCGATACAAGTCCTACCCTTTCCGGACCTCACTTTCCCCATTTACAAAGATTGGGTTGAAAGAAAACCTCTAAATCTTCCATCAGTTGTGACATGCAACGATTTAAACTAGGTTATCCAATCCCAAATATTTATTGCCTTGTGCATTTATTGCGTGTTTCTTGGAATCCGGTGCATGAAGGATTCATAATCGCATGAGATGAATCTTTGTTCCCAAAAGTTCCTATTTGGTGAGATAAATAGAAGCACAGTTAACTCTAGGAAAAATCAGAGTGATAATGGTCTAACAAGTGCATTAATTGCTCTGAACAAAATGGCTTTTGGCTAAGGGATTAGAAAAGATTCACATCTCTACACTTCCTCTGTACATGAAGAATGTGTGCCCTCTCATGCTCTCTTCAGAGCTCCAGAGAAGATAATGTTTGTGCTTTGAAGGGTGCAGCAGTTTTAACTCACAATGAAAGAAAGTGGCCATTCCAAAAGGGGGAAGTTAAAATAAGCAGAGAATAGCAAATCATTAATTCTGGATTATTCGCCTACTTAATACAATAAATAATGGACAACCACAGAAGGTTTGTGAAAGACTACTGAACTGAAAAAGCTTCATTAGGAGAATTAAAATGGTAGCTGTGAATAAAATGGACTGGAGGCTACATGACAGACTTCTGCACCAAGTAAAAGATTCACACTTGAATCTACTGGGGTAAAGCAGAGACAGCAGGGATGGAGACCAGGGGATGAACTGAACCAAGATTTAAGGAATTGATTCAACAACACTCCCATGTAGAGAACTGCTACATGGGAGAATAAATCATAAGAAAAAGCAAGTTCTGGGGATCTTTTTTTTTTTAACAGAAACAAAAAAGAAGTAAGGTTTATTGAAGTGCTATAGGAGATAATAATGAGGTCAGCTGTCCAAATTAAGATGACGACAAAATTTCCAGAGAGATGTTCAGGAGGGAATGTAAACTTGGAAATTAGAAAGAGGTAAGGAGCAGACATGTGTAGTAAACTGATACTCCTTGAGCAATTAAACTTTTCATTCATCATTCAACAAGCATTTACTGAGTGCTTGCAGTATACCAGCCACTGGGGATAGAGCAGTATATAAAAGAGACTTCTTTCCCCCCAAATTCCTGCTCTCACAGAGCTTATATTCTAGAGGAAAATGACTAATAATAATGGCGATAGGTGTTAAGAGAAAATAAAGCAGAGGAAAGGAGAGAGAAGGTATCCAAGGTTGAAATTTATAAAGGATGGCCAAGGAAAGGTGACATCTGAGCAAAAAACTGAATGAAGTGAAAGAGTTGCAGATATTTAGAAGAAAATACCAACTCAAGAGAACACCAAGTAAAAGGTCCTGAACAAAGGGGAGAATACTGGGAGATGAAGTCGGAGAGGTAACGGGACTAAATCACATAGGGTCCTGTAGATCATTTTAAAGAATTTGGCTTTTACTTTAAATGAGCTGAAAGCCATTGAAGAGTTGTCAGCAGAAAAGGGAAATTATCTTTTTTAGCAGGATCACTCTAACTACTCACTGAGCATAAGCTAAAGAAAGACAAGGGTGTAAGAAGAAAGACCATTCAGAGATTATTGCAGTACTCTAAGCAGGAAATGATAGTCCTAAATAGGACTGTAGAGTTGTAGTAGCAATGAAACTGATTAGAAATGCCTAGGTTCTGAGTACATTTTGAATGTAGAGCAGTAAGAATGTGCTCCCAGATTTGATGCACAATGGAAATGAAAGGACTCAAGGTTTTTGACCTCAAATTCTTGCAGATTTGGCTAGAAGAATGGAAAATCAGATTATTTAAAATTCCTGAGGATAGGACCTTTGGGACACTGACAAATAGGGCATGGAAGAGGAAGCAGGGAAGGAGATGGAAAAGTAGTGACAAGGAGAAAAGGAATTAGAAGACTGTGGTGCCAGACGCGTGAGTGGCTCAGTTGGTTAAGCATCTAACTCTTAATCTTGACTCCAGTCATGATCTCACAGTTTGTGAGTACAAGCCACCCATTGGGCTCCGTGCTGATGGCACGGAGCCTGCTTAAGATTCTGTCTCTCCTTTTCTCTTCCCCTTGCCTGCTTGTGCAGGCTCTCTCTCATGCTGTCTCTCTCTCTCAAAATACATAAATTAAAGCAAAAGAAATTTAAATTAAAAAAAGAAAAGAAAAGCAAGACTATCGTGCCATGGAGGATTAGGAAGGGAAAAACTTTGGGAGGTCTGGGCCTGCGCCTCTTAGAGTAGGACTCTCTCAAACCAGAAACAAGCCTCCCCCATCATATAAGGACTTCCTGAGATTTCCCCATCAGCCTATGTCTCCTGATAAGTAATTTTTCCTTCTCTGCCTTCTTGCTTTAAGTGGGAATCAGGTTTCTGACCATCTACTCCTGGACCAGCCTGCTGTGTCTCCCTGTTCCCCATGGACACAATTCATTCTTTTTTTTTTTTTCTTTTAAGTTGTCTTCTCACCCAGCATGGAACCCAATGTAGGGCTTGAACTCGTGACCCTAAGACCAAGACCTGAGCTGAAATCAAGAGTTGAACACACAACTGACAGAGCCACCAAGGTGCCCCAGACACAAGCCATTCTTTTTTTTTTTTTTTAATGTTTTATTTCTGAGAGAGATTGACACTGTGAACAGGGGAGGGGCAGAGAGAGAGGGAGACACAGAATCTGAAGCAGGCTCCAGGCTCTGAGCTGTCAGCGCAGAGCCCGACGCGGGGCTCGAACCCACAGACCGTGAGATCATGACCTGAGCTGAAGTCGGACGCCTAACCGACTGAGCCACCCAGGCGCCCCACAGACACAACCCATTCCTAAGAAATAGAAATGAAGTAAGGACATCACCTGGAGAAACAAATACTTCACCTTCTTAGAAGTGACTCATACTTGGGGCGCCTGGGTGGCTTAGTCAGTTAAGCGTCTGACTTTCGCTTAGGTCATGATCTCGCGGTTTGTGAGTTCGAGCCCCGCATCGGGCTCTGTGCTGACTGCCAGCTCAGAGCCTGGAGCCTGTTTCAGAGTCTGTGACTCCCTCTCTCTCTGACCCTCCCCTGCTCATGCTGTCTCTGTCTCTCTCTCCTAGAAATAAATAAAAACATTAAAAAAAGAAGTAACTTCACCCTTTTAAAAAAAAAAGAAGTGACTCATACTTGATAATTCCCACGTGTGAATGCTGATGGTAATTCTCTTGGGGCCAGAAGAGGCGGAACAAGATTACCAGAACTCCACTAGCCCCGTTCTGTGTCTTTCCTTCCCAGTGCACCTAGACAGTGCCAGCACACCCACTGTCTAGAAGCAGCACTTCCCGCCAAGGGGCATCAGCTTGCACTCCTCCCACTTTTCCTTTTTTGCTCCTCTACTTCATAAGCTAGGCTTCGTACACCTGTCTTCTTTCCAGAGACAGGAAAGACAGCCACTGTCAATTTTAGCCATCCCGCTTGTACTTAGTCTAACCATATGCCAGACACCATGAGTCTCCTCATGAGTACTATGAGATACTCTTAAGGAGGTCAAGTGAAGGAATCAGACACGTGTACATATAATGATAGTACCTGGCAGAAAAGTTTGTCAGTTCCCTGGGTAGCACATTCTATACCTCAGAAGCAGAGAGAGGAGAGAGTTTGGGTAGACTTGAGAAATAAAGGAGGACTGAATGGAAAATTGAAGGATTTAGTTAGAACTTAAAGAACAGGTGGAGAACGAAGGATGCCTAAAGCAATGAGAACAAAGCAGTTTAGGCACAAACATGGATTCAAGAAAGTTCCATGAAAATTCAGAATCAGTATGGGTATATGTAGGAGAACAGAGGGAAAAAAGGCTGGAAGAGGCTTGGCTTGGGTTTAACAGTTCTAAGGCTATAAATAAAGTCACTGGCAGCTTTTCTCCTGGGAAATTAAAGAGAAACGTCTGGGTAAATCCTTAGAATCTTAGAGGTCAGGTTGAAACCATTTGCCCTTCCCTAGAAGCTCAAGGTAACAATTAAGAATTCAAGTCTGGGGCACCTGGTTGGCTCAATCAGTAGAACATGTGACTCTTGGGGCGCCTGGGTGGCTTAGTCGGTTAAGCGTCCGACTTTCGCTTAGGTCATGATCTCGCGGTTCGTGGGTTCGGGCCCCGCGTGGGGCTCTGTGCTGACTGCCAGCTCAGAGCCTGGAGCCTGTTTCAGTCTGTGACTCCCTCTCTCTCTGACCCTCCCCTGCTCACGCTGTCTCTCTCTCCTGGAAATAAATAAAAAAAAAAAAAAATTAAAAAAAAAAAAAGAACATGTGACTCTTGATCCTGGGGTTTTCAGTTCCATGTTAGGTGTACAAATCACTTAAAAACACAACCTTGGGGCACCTGGGTGGCTCAGTCAGTTAAGCATCTGACTTTTTTTTTTTTTTCTAGGGGAGAGAGAGAGACAGCGTGAGCAGGGGAGGGTCAGAGAGAGAGGGGGAGACACAGACTCTGAAATTGGCTCCAGGCTCTGAGCTGGCAGTCAGCACAGAGCCCGACACGGGGCTCGAACCCACGAACCGCGAGATCATGACCTAAGCGAAAGTCGGACGCTTAACCGACTAAGCCACCCAGGCGCCCCGCATCTGACTTTTAATTTTGCTCAGGTCATGATCTCACAGTTCATAAGATAGAGCCCCACATCAGGGCTGACAGCATGGAGCCTGCTTGGGACTCTCTCTCCCTCTCCCTCTGCCCTTCCCCTTCTCTCTCTCTCTCAAATAAATTAATTAATTAAATGGTTCGATAGAAGAATATGGTTATGGGGCGCCTGTGTGGCTCAGCTGGTTACATGACCAACTCCTGATTTCTGCTCACGTCATGATCTTGCGGTTCATGGGTTTGAGCCCTGCATAAGGCTCTGTGCTGACTGCTTGGAGCCTGTTTGGGATTCTCTCTCTTCCTCTGGCCCTCTCCCCAACTCATACGCTCTTGCTCTCTCTCTCTCAAAATAAATAAAGTTTAATATATATATATGTATAACTTGTCAAGAGGCAATTCACCAAAGAAGAAACACAAATAGCTAGTGAGCATATAAAAAGATGAGCAACATGACTGATAATTTTTAAAAATGAAAAAAGTCCCACTTTTCACCAAATTGGCAAAACCCAAAACAATTACATCCAATGCTGTCATGGATGGAGAAATAAGCATATTTATATGCTGTTGATGGCAGTACAAATTGATAAAACCATTTTTGTGGTGCAGTATGGCAGTGACTATCACAATACATTGTGAAGTAAAAAGCAAGTTAGAGAATAATGCATATTGTATCCACTTTTATAAAAAAGAAACAGCTAGATGTATAGATATAACTATAGACATAGATATAAATGTAGGTTTAGGGGAATGCCTGGCTGGCTCAGTTGGAGGAGCATGCAATTCTTGATCTTGGGGTCATGAGTTCGAGCCCCACCTGTGCGTAGAGTTTATTTAAATAAAAAATAAATAAATAAATATAGATTTGGATATTTGAGCATAGATAACAGACTGAAAAGATACACACCAAACTCTTATTGTGGCTCTGGAGGGAGCAGGACATACCTGGAGGGGGTGGGCAACAGGGCTTAGCACCAAGGAGGTAGGGGAAGTGGAAACCAGAGAAAAGACTGCAGTCACTGCTGGAAGATGCTCTCACAGCTGTGAGAGACAAAGGAGGAATTGCCCTGACTTCGCCCTTCCTCCAGCCCTCCAGTCTCCTGCCGTTGCCTCCTACTGATGGAATCTAGCTAGTATTCAGTTGGCAAAATGAGCTGGTAAATGTAATTTTCAGAACAGAGAATGCGTTCCAAAACAGAGATGTAATGACCAACCTCAAAAAGTTATTGAGTGGTTCACAGAATTGAAGAGAGAGAAGGAGAACCAGATATGAAAAACGAGAGAAAACCTAGTAAAAGAGAGCAAGAAGGCTGGTAAGAGTCACCTGTGAAAGAGTTATAAAAGACAATTCCTTAATAGTAAGTAGTAATAGTAAAAGATAATTGTATTAAATTTGTTTAAATGGTGTGGGTAGGCTGTCCTGGCCCTAAGCTAAAAGAGCCCTGAGATGATATACTGAGGTCTACTGTACACCAAATCCAGTGCTACAGTGAGAACAAAGGTTAAATAATACCAGGTTTCAGTCATCAAGAATCTTTGGAGGAACACAAACATAAACAGACAATTATAACAGTTAATGTCAGCGAGCTTGGAGACAAGACCAGCCAATAGGCTAAACTGTGGCTTTGTGCAAAATGAAAAAAAGTCACGCTCTCCTGAGTGGATGCTATGCCAGGGTATAAAGCTTGGTGAGCTGAGTGCAGCTGGATTTTAACCCTCTCTGGACCCCTCAACCAGGCACTTTTATGGGCACAAAGTACACAGCCATACATCGCTGCCCTATTTAAGGAGGTAGAGACTGACACCAAAGGAAGGAGATCAGAGGCAGCCTGTGAGGATGTGTACCTACCTGTGCAGCAGGGAGCCCCCGAAGCCCAGCCTCTCAGCCCAGAACTTCATTAGAAACCACAGTGATTTCATTTGCTTCTGGTGCTACTAACAAGGAACAAGGAATCTGCAAAGAGAACCCTCTAAAAATTTGGAAAGACTGTTTGGAAGGAAAAATTAACAGATGGTGTTTACAGCTTTGCTTTGGTTTTCCCATCAGAGTAAATGCCAGATGTTTTCTTCTGGTTTCCAAGATAGTGTGTGAGATCAAAAAGGTTCCTTTGCCCAAAAATAATGAAATATCAGAATAAGTATGAGCATGTGGGCAAGTGAATCCTGTGCTAGGTCAGCAAAGTTTGATTTGCTGTTGTGGTGTTACCATTTAGTCTTTTCCTTTAACAGCTTCAGTCCCATAATAGGGGGTTGGCTGGATAAATGCACATGAAACAATGTTAGGCAGCCATTAAAAAGGATGTTATAGGGTTGCCTGGGTGGCTCAGTTGGTTGAGCGTCTCTTGGTTTCAGCTTAGGTCATGATCTCACTGTTTCGTGAGTTTGAGCCCCACTCGGGCTCTGCGCTGGCAGCATGGAGCTTGCTTGGGATTCTGTCTCTCTCTCTCTCTCTCTCTCTCTCTCTCTGCCCCTCCTCTACTCACACTGTTTCTGCCTCTCTCAAATAAATAAACTTTTTTTTTAAAAAAGGATGTTATATAAGGATGTTATGTAGACACAGTAAGATCAGTGGTTTCCAGGAGTTAGGGAAGGGGGATAAATAGGTGAAGTACACAGCATTTTCTAGGGCTTTAAAACTATCCTATGTGATACTATAATGGTGAATGCATGACATTATTCATTTGTCAAAAATCCATAGAACTATACAACACAAAGGGTGAACCTTAATGTAAACTATGAACTTTGATAATAATAATGCATCAATACTGCTTCATTAACTGTAACAAATGTACCATACTAATGCAAGGTGTTAGTAAGAGGGAAAACTGGTGGGGTTGGGGAAATATGGTAATTCTCTGCACTATCTGCTCATTTTTTTCTGTAAATCTAAAACTGTTCTAGAAAGTAAACTCTAAATAAAGGATGTTATAGAAGTATGTAAATATGAAAAAATGCTTATAAAACATTGCTAAGTTAAAAAGAGCTACTAACCATATATTCAATATGGTCTTATTTTTGTAAAATTAGACACATACACACAATATAATTTTCAGTCTGAAATTCTGAAGGACATATGCCAAAATATTTATATGGTTAACTCTTGGTGGAAGGATTATGGGTAACTTGTAATTTCTTGCCTGTTTTCTTATTTAAAAATGCTCTGATAGGGGTACCTGGGTGGTTCAGTCGGTTGGGCATCCAACTTCAGCTCAGGTCATGATCTCGTGGTTCATGGGTTCGAGCCCCGCATCGAGCTCTGTGCTGACAGCGAGCTCAGAGCCTGGAGCCTGTTTCGGATTCTGTGTCTCCCTCTCTCTCTGACCCTCCCCTGCTTACATTGTCTCTCTCGCTCTCTTTCTCTCTCTCATAAATAAATAAATAAATAAAATAAAAATGCTCTGATAGGGGGCACCTGGGTGGCTTAGTTGGTTAAGTGTCTGACTTCAGCTTAGGTCATGATCTTATGGTTGATGGGTCTGAGCCCTGAGTTGGGGTGCAAAGCCTGTTTGGGATTCTTTCTCTCTCCTTCTCTCTCTCTGCCCCTCCCCCACTTGCTCTTTCTCTCTCTCAGTCTCTCTTGCTCTCTCAAAATAAACAGTTAAACTCAAAAAGAAATGCTCTAGGGGTGCCTGGGTGGCTCAGTTGGTTAAGTGTCCGACTTCGGCTCAAGTCATGATCTCACAGTTCGTGGGTTTGAGCCCTGCGTCAGGCTCTGTGCTGACAGCTAGCTCAGAGCCTGGAGCCTGTTTCAGATTCTGTGTGTGTGTCTCTCTCTGACCTTCCCCTCCTCACGCTGTCTCTCTCTCTCTCTGAGAAATAAATTGAAAAAATAAAAATAAATAAATAAACATAAAAAAAAAAAGAAATGCTCTAGGGGAACCTGACTGGATCAGTTGGTAGAGCATGGGACTCATGATTTTGGGGTTGTAACTTCAAGCCCCACAGTTGGGTGTAAAGATTACTTAAAATTAAGTAAAGATTACTTTAAAAAGTCTTTTAAAAATGCTCTAGGGGGCACCTGGGTGGTTCAGTACAGTTAAGCATCCAACTCTTGATTTTGGCTCAGGTCATGATCTCACAATTGGAGAGTTTGAGCCCTGTGTCAGGCTCCACACTGACAGTACCGAACCTACTTGGGTTTCTCTCTCTCTCCCTACCCCTCCCCTGCTTGTTCTCTCTCTCTCTCTTTCTCTCTCTCTCAAAATAAGTAAATATATAAACTTTAAAGAAAAAATGCTTTAGGGGCACCCAGGTAGCTGTCAGTTGAGCGTCTAAGTCTCAGGTCATGATCTTGTGGTTCGTGAGTTTGAGCCCTGCATTGGGTTCTCTGCTGTCAGCACAGAGCCTGGAACCTGCTTCAGATTCTGTGTCTCCTTTTCCCACTGCCCCTTCCTCACTTGCACTCTTTCTCTCTCTGTCTCTCAAAAATAATAAGTAAACATTAAATTTTTTAAATAAATAAATAAACATTTAAAAAATTAAAAAATTAAAAATGCTTTAAAACATTTTTACTACACAAAACACATAAATGTTTTTCCATTGTAAATGATTCAAATGATAGGAAGTGTATTTTAGTACTACTGTGGTGTGCTCCCCAGATCTCCACCCTTCAAAACTGTAGCATTCACTTCCCCAGCTGCTGGGAATGTTAGTGGCTGATAGCTTGCAGTCAAACACCCCAGGCAACCTTACCTGAGAACAGCTTCTTCCTTTCAAATCATGCCCTCTTCCCCAGGGGAACTTAAATTCAAAGACTGATTAGTGCAGGGGTAAAAAGGCCCAATTACCCTGGCCCCAAATAGGAACAATACTGCAGGACCATTGTCTCTCCAATGCTCTTTTTTTTTTTTAAGTTTATTTATTTTGAGGGAGAGATAGAGAGAAAGAGAGAGAGAGAGACCTAGGGGTAGAAGGATACAGACTCCATGTCCAGAGAGAGAGAGAGAGAGAGAGAGACCTAGGGGTAGAAGGATACAGACTCCATGTCCAGAGAGAGAGAGAGAGAGAGAGAGAGAGACCTAGGGGTAGAAGGAGACAGAGAGAACCTCAAACAGCCTCAAACAGACTCCATGTCCAGCGTGGAGCCTGATTTGAGACTTGATCTTACGACCCTGAGATCATAACCTGAGCCAAAATCAAAAGTCAGACACTTAACTGACTGAGCCACCCAGGTGCCCCAACTCCTTCTTGTTAAACATTACTTTCCCCCCTTGCTTGAAGATGATAACAGAAATCTCTGTCCTATTAAAAATGTGTCTCCCCATCTGAATCTATCCCAACATCTCAACCTAGCCATTAGACCAATAACTAGGATTAAGGAACAACACGAATGGCCAAGACATAATAAAGGAGGAAGGAACTATGCCCAACAGAGCTGTAGAACATAGCCAATATATACTGACAGAGGCCAGGAGAATGTAAATGGGACTACATTTTGAGAATTCTGAGGCTTAAGTTGAACCTAACATTGGATGGAGAGGTTATCCGTAGGGAAACATTCTGGAGGTGCCCAGGTGGCTCAGTTGATTAAGCGTCCAACTCTTGATTTCATTTCAGGTTATAATCGCATAGTTTGTGAGTTCGAGCCCAACATAGGGCTCTGCACCGATAGTATGGAGCCTGTTTAGGACTGTCTCTCTCCATCTCTCTCTGCCCATCCCTTCCTCTCTCTCTCTCTCTCTCTCTCTCTCTCAAAAAGAATAGGATTCCTTGAGAGCAAATGAGAATGATAGGACCCCAAAATAATATAGGCCAGATGATAGCGCTTAACCATCGAAAGCAATGTAAATGCAATTATTGTAATAAACTATGAGGTTGGAATGGCAACCAGAAGGGCTTGACTTGCAGAGAGATGGCTGATAGTACACAGTGTTCCTAAAGGCAAGATGGCCAACATAGCAATTAAAATAAATCAAAGGTGGAAGATCAAGGGGCTGAGTCATGATTCATTGCCCAGCTTCTGGACTAGAACCAGTTTCCAGACCTGGAACCAAATGACTAATGGAGAGCCCAAGCCTCCAAGAAGAAGGGCCCTATAACACTATGGCAAGTATAGATGGCAATGATACCTTCAATCTTTCCCCCAAACGGGTCTACTACCATTTACTTGGGCAGCCAGCACAGGGGAAAAGGAAATACTATCCAAGGAAACCAAGGACTGTTAGACCACAGGAATTCAGAAGTCTGAGATGAAATTGATAATAGGGCATCAAAAGCATTATCAGGGTCCTGTAGTTAGAGTGAGGACATATGAACTCCAGGTAATAAATGGAGCCTTGGCCCAGATTCAGTTTGCAATAGATCCACTATGTGCACAGACACACCCAATGGTAATTTCCCCAATTCTCAAATATATAAATTAAATTGACATCTTTGATAGTTAACAGAACTACCACATTGGTCCCATGACCTAAAAAATAAGAGGTAACATGCTAGAGAAGGCCAAGTAAAAATCTTTGAAACTTAGGGGTGCTTGGATGGCTCAGTTGGTGAAACATCTGACTCTTGGTTTCAGCTCATGTCATGATCTTGTAGTTCATGGGTTCAGGCCCCACACTGGGCTCCGTGTTGGTGGTGTGGAGTCTGCTTGGGATTCTCTCTCTCTCTCTCTCTCTCTCTCTCTCTGCCCTTCCCCTTCTCACTCTCTGTGTCTCTCAAAATTGATAAATAAACTAAAAAAAACAAATAAAAAATATTTGAAACTTCCCCTTAACCCAGCCAAGATAGCAATAAAAAGCATCACATCTTGTAAGGAATGACAAATTAGTGATACTCTTAAAGATTAAAGGATGCAGTGGTAGTGGTCCTTATCACATTTTCATTTGACTCAGCAGAATCCTAGACAGACTCTGGAGGATGACAGTGGACTAGACAAACTCACAAAAGTATCATGCTGATTGTAATTGCTATGCCAGATTTAGTATATTTGCTAAAGCAGACTAACATTGCCTCAAATATGTGACCATTGATCTGGTGAAGGAACTATTTTCCATCTCAGTGAGAAAGGAGGATCAGAAACAGTTAACTCTGATGGGGAATGGACAATAGCACACATTTATAGTCTTGCCCCACAACTGTGTTAACTTTCATCCCCACTATCATAATATATTCTAAGGAGACTTGAACTATATGGACATACCTCAGAACCATATTGGTCCCAATATTTTTTATTTTTATGTTTTTATTTTTAAGATTTTATTTTTAAGTAATCTTTACACCCAACGTGGGGCTCGAACTCACAACCCTGAGATCAAGAATTGCATGCTCCACATACTGAACCAGCCAGGTGCCTACAGTGGTCCCAATACTGAAGACAAAATATTAATCTGACTGGATGTGTACAAGTGACAAATGTATTGGAAATCTTTGCAAAGACTTGCATGTTCTTTCAAAGGTAAGAGATAAACCCTATAACAACTCAAGGGCTGATTACAACAGATAAGTTTTGGAGGAATCCAGGGGTGTCTGGGTGGCTCGGTCAGTTAAGCGACCAACTTCAGCTCAGGTCATGATCTCACAGCTCATGAGTTTGAGCCCCACATCAGGCTCTCTGTTGTCAGCAAGGAGCCGGCTTTGGATCCTCCATCTCCATCTCTCTCTGCCCCTCCCCTGCGTGTGCACACTCTCTTTCTAAACATAAAACAAACATTAAAAAAAAAGTTTTGGAGGAGTCCAGTGGTCTGAAGAATACTGCAAAAGCCATTCCCCAGAAAAAGACAAATATTTCATCTCTCCCAATTTTTCCTCAGTTGTGAATACTGCTCTGATCAATGAGTAGGTGACACCAAAGGTTACCAGCTTCAAGTAGGGCCCAGATCAAGGAAGCATTCAGAAACAGGCCCAGGCTATAAGTACAAATAGTCCTGCCATGTGGGCCATACTACCCAGTGGAATTTATAGTGGACATCATGTGGAATTTGTGGAAAGCCCCAATAAAAGAATCACAATCTAGATGACTAAGGTTTTTTTCTTGAAAAACATCCCTTAGCCCCAGTAGAGATGGAGTGTCTGACTATAGGACATCAACCACATGGATAGAGCAGCCCATCATGAGCTTAGTTTGTCAGACCCACCAAGTTATAAGGTCAGGTGGGCCCAGCAGCAATCTGCCACAAAAAAGGGGTGGTACATTCAAGATTAGACATAAATAGGGTCAGAGGACACAAGTAAGCTGCAGAAACAAATGACACAGACTCCCAAGTCATCCACTGCTGTTACATTGGCACCTCTCACTCAGCTTAAATCTATTGCCTATATGCCTCTATGAGGAGCTAAGAGGTTAGCTTCATAAGTGAGTACATGCAGAAAATACTGCAGCTGCCTCTGATAGTAATAACCTGGAAAGACAGTGATGAGGAGAAATTTTCCTAGTTGGTGAACTTTGGCAGGTGGACCATCTCCTTTGGTTAAAAGTGAAGTGGTCTGATGTTAGGATGTTTCCGAATCATGGATAGTTGTGAGTGCCTTTGCTGGCTAATTAGAAATATTGAATGAAAAGGACCGTGACTCAGGAATAAGGAGGTCTAAGGAAGGGGGCAACGGCCTGGCTCAGCGACTGGAGCATATAACTTTTTTTCTTTTTAAGTAGACTCCTCAAGGACCTTGAACTCATGAGCCTGAGATCAAGACCTGAACTGAGATCAAGAGTTGGATGCTTAACTGATTAAGACACCCAGGCATCCTTGGAGCATGTTACTCTTGACCTCCAGGTTGTGAGTTCAAGCCCCATATTGGGTGTTAAAATTACTCGAAAATAAAATCTTAAAAAATAAAAAGGACTAAGAGGGAAGCATTTGGGAGGGCATATGGGTAGGGGAATGAAGCATGAAGATCTTTATATCACACGTGTATTAGTTTCCGCGGCTGCCATAACAAACTGAATGGCTTAAACAACAAAAATTTATTTTCTCACAGTCTGGGGGCTATAAATCCAAGATCAATATGTTGGTAGTTTTGGTTTATTCCAAGGCCTCTTTCATTGGCATACAGATGGCCTCTCCTCTGTGCATGGACGTCTCTAATATCTCTCTGTATGTTTAAATTCTCTCTACTTAATGAGGACACCAGTCAAATTGGATTAGGGCCCATTATAACAGCCTCATTGTAAACTCAGTCATCTCTTTGAGGGCTGTATCTCCAAATATAGTCACATTCTATGGTACTGCAGATTAGGGGGTCAACATGGGAAACTTGTTGCCTGGGGAAGCTTAGTCCATAACAACATGTCAATGCATATAAGAGGGACACAACAGAAGAGTCACAGAACAACCAAGTAAACAAAATGACTCAGCCACTTGATAAGTCAGTCTATCATTGACCACCCCGGAGCAGGTACAATGGTACATAAAGTAACCATAGTGGGAATGAAGACTTTTCATGGGTCTAACAGTGGGGATTCCCACTCACCAAGCTTTTCCCATTTCCCCAAATTTTCTGTCAAAGAAATTTCATCAATTTACACTAAAACCAATGTGTATTAAGGTACTTGTTTTGCCGTTTTCTTACCAACATTTTAGTTTTTTCTTACCAACATTAAAATTACCAATCTTTGGGGCACCTGGGTGGCTAGTCGGTTAAGCGTCTGACTTTGGCTCAGGTCATGATCTCATGGTTTGTGGGTTCGAGCCCCGTGTCGGGTTCTGGGCTGGCAGCTCAGAGCCTGGAGCCTGTTTCTGATTCTGTGTCTCCCTCTCTCTCTGCCACTCCCCGGCTCATGCTCTGTCTGTCTCAAAAATAAACTATAAAAAAATTTTTTAAATAAAAAATAAAATTACCAATCTTTGGGGTGCCTGGGTGGCCCAGTCAGTTAAGAGTTTGACTTCAGGGCCTGGGTGGCTTAGTTGGTTAAGCGTCCAACTTTCGCTGAGGTCATGATCTCTCGGTTCGTGGGTTTGGGCCCCGCGTCGGGCTCTGTGCTGACTGTCAGCTCAAAGCCTGGAGCCTGTTTCAGAGTCTGTGACTCCCTCTCTCTCTGACCCTCCCCTGCTCAAGCTGTCTCTCTCTCTCTCTCTCTCTCTCTCCTAGAAATAAATAAAACATTTAAAAAATAAAAAAAAAAAAAAGAGTTTGACTTCACTCAGGCCATGATCTCACAGCTTGTGAGTTCAAGCCCCGCGTTGGGCTCTGTGCTGATGGCTCAGAGCCTAGAAACTGCTTTGGATTCTGTGTCTCCCTCTCTCTCTCCCCCTCCCCCACTCACATTCTGTCTCTCTCTTAAAAATAAACATTTAAAAATTGTTTTAAAAATAAATAAATTACCAATCTTTTAGGTTTTTGCCAGAGAGGTGGCAAATGACTTTTCATTGGATTTTAATTTTAATTTGTATTTCTTGAGTTTATTGACCATTTGTGAATTGCTTGTTATTACTCCTGCCTATATTACTATGGGATTGTTCCCCTTTTCCTTGAGGATTTGTAAGTACTGTCATGTATTCTATAATTTGTAACTAAACCAAAGTGAGTTATCTCCCTGGTGAGTCAGAAACTGTGTCAGCTTGAGTTGTCCCACAAAGTAAACTTCATTTGCAACAAATGAGGAGATGACAGAAAATAGCATCCAAAGCAATGACTCCCCAGGCAACAGAGGATGGGTTCCTTTTATTTAGAGCTAGGCTGATTATTCATGGAAGGAAGTCTTGTCAGCGCACATAGGGGTGGGCATAAGATTGCAGATGAGCCTTAAGAAAACATTCACACATTGCATGCTGTGTAAATGAGGATTGTGCTCACCTCCTTCTGCAAAGATTTTCGTTTTATAATGAGATAAATGTAGTTATCAGTCATTCTAGAGGCCATTTCATGCACAGGCTTGAGTCAAGGTTTAAATTCAAATTGGTCTGGGTGGTCTGGGCCCGCTGGGGGCCTTGTCAGGTTTGTTTAAAGGGTGGTTTTGCTTTCCATTTGCCTGAGTTAAATGATAAGCTGGAAAGAAGAGCTAAAGGAAAAATATGAGGCAAAGGTCAGTACATACAAGCAAAAGGGGAGTAAAGGTCAGGTCTTGGGGTCTAATTGGGGACAATATTAATCATCTGATTTATTGACGATTTGTGAATTGCTTACTGTTGTTCCTGCCCATTTTACTATGGGGTTGTTCCCTTTTTCTTTCTTTTTTTTTAAGAGTTGTTTTAAAGTTTATTTATTTGAGAGAGACAGCGCAAGCAAGGAAGGAGCAGATTGAGTTGGGGAGAGAATCCTAAGCAGGCTGTGTGCTGACAGTGTAGAGCCTGGCGCAGAGATTGAACTCATGAAACCGTGTGATCATGACCTGAGCCAAAAGCAAGAGTCGGGCACTTAACCGACTGAGCCACCCAGGTGCCCCAAGATTTTATTTTTAAAGTAATCTCTATACTCAATGCAGGGCTCGAACTTACAACTCTGAGATCTAGAGTCACATGCTCTCCTGACTGAGAGCTCCTCCCCTTCTTCTTATGGATTTGTAAGAGCTGTAACATATTCTATACATTAATTATCTGTTAAATGCAATATAAAAATATCACTTGTCTTTTAAGTTTAATGGTGTCTTTTTTTTTCCTTCCTTTACTCCAGCCCAATTAAATTAAATGGATTAAGAATTTATGTACATGTGCCTGGGTGGCTCAGTCTGTTAAGCAACTAACTTCAACTCAGGTCATAAATTTTCAGTTCCAGAGTTCAAGCCCTGCACTGGGCTCTCTGCTGTCAGTGCAGAGCCCACTTCTGATCCTGTGTGGGTGTCTCTCTCTCTGGCCCTCCTCCCTTTTCTCTCTCTCTCAAAAAAAAAAAAAAATTAAAAAAAATTTTTTTAAGTTTATCAAAAAGGAGATTCTAACTTCTACCAGAGGAATAAATGGTACTGGGCTTGCCTTCTGGTGATAAAGAACTAGAAAAATGGACAAAATGTATAAAGCAACTATTTTCAGATCCTGGACTAACAAACAGTGTGGGGCTATGACCCTTGAGAGTAGGAAAACAAAGAAGATGGGCTTAAGCTGCACTTAAATAGGGTGAAACTCCACAAGGTTTGTCCTGGTCAAAGAACTTATCAAAGACAACATCAGATACTAGTTAAGGTGGTAAAGACAGATCTTAACAAGTCATATATTATTGCTATAGAGAAGAGAGTCCAGTATGAATTGAACTCAACTTTGATCAGTACAGAGGTGAATGAGTTTTTTTTTTTTAAGTTTATTTATTTATTTTAAGAGAGAGAGCTTGCTCACATGAGAGGCAGAGAAAGGGAGAAAGAGACAATCCCAAGAGAATCCCAAGCAGGCTACACACTGTCAGCACAGAGCATGACTTGGAGCTTGATCTCACAAACCATGAGATTGTGACCTGAGCTGAAATCAATAGTGGGACGTTTAACGGAATGAGCCAGCCAGGTGCCCCCAAATTAATGTTTTTTAATGAAGAAAAAATACTTCTTCAGATAAACAAAAGCTTAGAGTTTTATTACCCTGAGATCTGCCAAAAAATGTTAAAGAAAGTTCTTTATTTCTTTATTTTTTGAAGGTTCTTTAGGCAAAAATATGATGATGCCAGACAAAAAAGAGAACCAGAAATTGTAAATATGTGGATAAAGGGGCGCCTGGGTGGCTTAGTCGGTTGGGCGTCCGACTTTCGCTTAGGTCATGATCTCGCCGTTCATGGGTTCGAGCCCCGCGTCGGGCTCTGTGCTGGCTGCCAGCTCAGAGCCTGGAGCCTGTTTCAGTCTGTGACTCCCTCTCTCTCTGACCCTCCCCTGCTCACGCTGTTTCTCTCTCTCCTAGAAATAAATAAAAATATTAAAAAAAAAAAAAAAAAAAAAAAAAAAAATATGTGGATAAAAACAAAAGATACATAATCTGTAAATATATTTAAAAGAAAGTGACTGTTGAGGCTCCTGGATGGCTCAGTCGGTTGGGCGTCCGACTTTCGCTTAGGTCATGATCTCGCCGTTCATGGGTTCGAGCCCCGCGTCGGGCTCTGTGCTGACAGCCAGCTCATAGCCTGGAGCCTGTTTCGGATTCTGTGTCTCCCTCTCTCTCTGATCCTCCCCTGCTCATGCTGTCTCTCTCTCTCAGAAATAAATAAAACATTTAAAAAAAATAATAAAATAAAATAAAATTTATTGTCTAATTGGTTTCCATACAACACCCAGTGGTCATCCCAACAAGTGCCCTCCTCAATGCCCAATACCCACTTTCCCTCTCCCTACCCCCCATCAACCCTCAGTTTGCTCTCTGTATTTTTTTATTATTAAAAAATTATTTATTATTATTTTTTAATTTACATCTAAGTTAGTTAGCATATAGTGCAACAATGATTTCAGGAGTAGATTCTTTTTTTTTTTTTTAATGTTTTATTTATTTCTAGGAGAGAGAGAGAGACAGTGTGAGCAGCGGAGGGTCAGAGAGAGAGGGAGTCACAGACTCTGAAACAGGCTCCAGGCTCTGAGCTGGCAGTCAGCACAGAGCCCGACGCAGGGCTCGAACCCACGAACCGCAAGATCATGCAGGAGTAGATTCCTTAATGCCCCTTACACATTTAGCCCATCCCCCCTCCCACAACCCCTCCAGTAACCCTCTGTTTATTCTCCATATTTAAGAGTCTTAGTGTTTGTCCCCCTATTATTATTTTATTTATTTATTATATATATAAAATATATATTTTATAATATAGAAATATTATATTATTTTTGCTTCCATTCCCTTAAGTTCATCTATTTTGTATCTTAAAGTCCTCTCATGAGTAAAGTCATATGATATTTGTCTTTCTGTGACTGACTAGTGTTGCTTAACTTAATACCCTCTAGTTCATCCATGTAGTAGCAAATACACTTAAATTTTATAAATGCTTAATTTGAACTAATCAAGTCTTTACATCTAACATCTACTTACAGGAAATAGAAGAGCAAATTTAATAAGCTCATGGAAGCAATCAGAAAAATCCAATAAATGGGACAATATAAAGGTAATTTGGCCCAGGTTCTTTAACAAGCTAGGGTCATGAAAAGAAAGAGACAGAGAGAGAGATGGAAGGAGGAAGGAAGGAAGGAAGGAAGGAAGGAAGGAAGGAAGGAAGAGAAAGAAAGAAAGAAAGAAAGAAAGAAAGAAAGAAAGAAAGAAAGAAAGAAAGAAAGAAAAGAAAAGTATACTCAAAATGGTTAAAGTTGTGGGGCACCTGGGTGGCTTAGTCAGTTAAGCATCGACTCTTGGATTCGGCTAAGGTCATGATCTCAGGGCTCATGAGATGGAGCCCTGTGTCGGGTCTGCGCTGACAGCACAGAGCCTGCTTGGGATTCTCTCTCTCTGCCTCTCTCTCCTTCTGTCCTGCTTGCACTCTCTCTCTCTCTCTTTCTCTCAAAATAAAAAACTTTAAAAATGGCTAGGGTGGTAAATTACAAAATTAAATTTACACTTTCTAAATTATTATTTTAAATTAAATAAAGTACTATGAAAGTATGCAAATTTATCTGAAGTGTGCTCTTGATTAAATTTACTTTTGACCTATATTGTCACTGTAGGTTAGTATTTTCACCATATCTAAATAAATTAAAAGTTGTGAAAGGAACGCTATAGGTCAACGTGTTTTTGTTTTGTTTTGTTTTTTTCAGATGATCTGTTTTTATTCTACTTTAGAGATATAGATCATGGGGACGCCTGGGTGGCTTAGTCGGTTAAGCGTCCGACTTTCGCTTAGGTCATGATCTCGCGGTTCGTGGGTTCGAGCCACGCGTCGGGCTTTGTGCTGACTGCCAGCTCAGAGCCCAGAGCCTATTTCGGAGTCTGTATCTCCCTCTCTCTCTGACCCTCCCCTGCTCACGCTGTCTCTCTCTCTCTCTCTCTCCTAGAAATAAATAAAAATATTTTTAAAAAATTTTAAAAAAAGAGATATAGATCATGCCCACAGAGGAATATTTGACATATTTGTACAGTTTAAAAAATAACAAAATGTATAATAAAATACATTAATAAATGGAACAAAATAATAATTTTGAATACCCTTGCATGTCCCTCCAAAATCTCATCTTCTCCTCTCCAAATGAAACTACAATTCAGATTTTTGTTATTGCTTTCTAAAATGCTTTTTACCACATAAATGTTTTTCTAAGTAACATATTGTTTAGTTTGGCTTTATATAAATTCAGTCATACTGTATATATTCTTTTTTAAATTTAGTTATTTTTTTAAAGTTTATTTATTTTGAGAGAGAAAAAAGAAAACACACATGTATGTATACTTGAGCGAGGTGGGGAGGGACAGAGACAGAGGAAGAGAGAGAGAAGCAGGCAGGCTCCACATTGTCATTGGAGAGCCCAAATCATGGCTTGATCTCATGACTGTGAGATCATGACTTGAGCCTAAATCAAGAGTGGGACACTTAATGACTAAGTCACCTCGTTGCCCCCACTATTGATTTTTTTAATGATTAGATTTTATTGAAGAAGCTATTGTATCATGAATATGATTTTTAAAATTGGTAGCACAAAAATTGGAATGAATGGCTGGTGCTTTGTGTTTACATGGAAATCAATTGATGATAATGTCTCAGGGGTCTGATGAAGTTACTGTTCAATAAAAGCATCCTCCCAGAGGAGAAGACCTGAACATTTGAAAATAATAAACAAACAAATTTGTAGTACAAAAGGATGTACAGTGAAAAGTAAGTCTCCTTTCCACAGACACCCCTGAATCCTCAGAGTTAACTGATGATATTAATTTTTTAAATTTATTTATTTTATGAGAGAGAGACCAAGCATGGAAGGGGCAGAGAGAGAGAGAGAGACAGAATTCCAAGCAGGCTCTGCACCGTCAGCATGGAGCCTGATTTGGGGCTCAGACCCAGAAACCATGAAATCACGACCTGAGCTGAAATCAAGAGTCAACTGAGCCACCCAGGCGTCCCAGATGTTATAAATTTCTTATGTAAACTTATATATCTCTTTTATACAAATTAACACCTATTACATACAATGTACTTTATTTTTTCTTTCTCTTTTATTAATTTACATTGTATCTTAGAGGTCATTACATATTAAGACATTCTACCTTATTCTTTTCTCTCTTTAAAAATTTTTTTTTAATGTTTTGCTTATTTTTGAGACAGAGAGAGACAGAGTATGAGCTGGGGAGGGGCAGAGAGAGAGGGAGACACAGAATATGAAGCGGCCTCCGGGCTCCAAGCTGTCAGCACAGAGCTCGATTCAGGGCTTGGACTCAGAACTGTGAGATTATGACCTGAGCAGAAGTTGGGTGCTTAACCAACTGAGCCACCCAGGCGCCCCTCTTTTCTCTCTTTTTTTTAAATGTCTATTTATTTATTTTGAAAGAGAGAGAGAATGAGTGGGGGAGGGGCAGAGAGATAATCCCAAGCAGGCTCTGCACATTCAATGCAGAGCCCCACATGAGGCTCGAACTCCTTAACCATGAAATCATAGTCTGAGCTAAAATCAAGAGCTTATTAACTGACTGAGCTACCCATATGCTCCCCCATTTTTTTTTAAGTTTATTTATTTGAGAGAGAAAGAGAGGGCACCCGCGCGAGCAATAGGGGGAGAGGCAGAGAGAGGGAGAGAGAGGATCCCAAGCAGGGTCCACACTGCCAATGCAGAGCCTGGCTCTAGGCTCAAACTCACAAACCATGAGTTCATGACCTGAGCCAAAATCAAGAGCCACCCAGGCACCCCTATCTTATTCTTTTCTAACTGTTTCATAGTATTCCATTTTATTAATGTATCAGAATTCTATCCATTCGTTAATTCAACAAGATTTTGTGTTTTTGTTTTTTTGCTATCTATCCACTATGTGCAGAGACCCATGCAAATAGGTGGGGGTTGGGGGACACTTAGGGAACAGCAAATATAAAAAGGTCTAAGACAAGAATATTCTTAACATGAGGGTGCCCAGGTGACTCAGTCAGTCAAGTGTTTGACTTCAGTTCAGGTCATGGTCTCACAGTTCGTGTGGTCAAGCCTGTGTTGGACTTTGGGCTGGCAGCTCAGAGCTCACTTTGGATTCTCTGTCTCCCTCTCTCTCTGTCCCTCCCCTGCTCACATGCTGCTGTCTCTCTCTAGCCCTCTTTAAATTAAATAAACGTTAAAAAAAAAAAAAAAAAGATTCTCTCTCTGCCCCTCTCCCCATCCACTTGCACTCTCTCTTTCTAAAATAATTAATTAATCAAATATTTAATAAAAAATAAATATAGCTGCCCCCAGGCCTCTATTGCTTCTCTTCCTTTTCCTTTGTGGCCTTAACCCCTTTGCATCAGGGAGCCCCCCCCACCCCTGCCTCTTGGGTACCAGACCTCATGGGACCAGACCCCTTGGGACCACATGGCACAATGGGACCTCTGTTGTACATTCCGGTTGGGGGATGAGCATTGCTATTTAATTACTAATATTATTGAATGCCTTAGAGGAGGCCAACGAGGACCCTTCCCGAGGTTCTCTGGCCCTGCAGAGCCTGACAGTAAAGTATTTGTTCCAGCAAAAAAAAAAAAATAAATAAATAAATAACAAAAATGAAAAAAAAAATAAATATAAAACTGATAAGATTTGCTGATAGATTTGGAACATTAGCTGAATCAACAATGTAGACCTGATTCTAGCCTAAATACAACAAAATTCCACTGTTTATTTAGGCTGTCCTGAAGCACTGGAATACTTTATATGTATTGGTGACATGAGAGTATGAGAGATTACTGGGAGTAGGTAGACATGTAAGAGAGAACTAACATTTCTCTAACATCTGTGCAGTAGTGTTCTGACATTGCAAGTACCAGAAACTGATTCTGTCTAAGTGATACAGAAACAAGAAGTCATTGAAAGGATATGCAGGTACTGACAGTCTTGAAAGAACAGCTGAATCACCAGGCCTTAAACAAGACAAGAACCAGGTGGCTCCAGGAAACCAGGTGACAAGAACTATTGGACAGTCTTTTTATGGTGCCTCCTGGCATGAATCAACTCCAACCATTGTCCATCTCTGATTCACCCTTCAAACAATGCAGATTATAGGAATTAATGATCTGGCTAGCCTCAGTTGGGTCATATGCCCACTCAACTAGGGCAGAAAGGCATCTTGACTGACAGATCTACCATTAGAGTATGGAGTGGGAGAAGAGTAGTTTCCCAGGGAAAAACCAAAATGTGCTACTAGGAAAATGGACTTCAGATAATAGTACTGCCAAAAACAATAGATTCCACTACAACTTAGCATATATTTGGCACACACATACATTGTCTCATTTATTCATCACAATAACCCTATGTGATAGATTTTAATATCTCTTGGAAAGGCTCAGAAGTTATGTAATTTATCCAACCTCATGAAGCAACTAGGCAGTTTAACTAGCATTTGAACTAAGGTCAAAATCTTCCTTTCAAAATCCCTGCCCTTTCTGTTACATCACAATATTCCACTGGGTAGAAGATTAAATTTCTACTCTTCCTGTTTTCCCACGAGTAGAAAGAAGTAATTACTTGCTCTGGGTCTCCTGAGTAGCTTGAATATCCAAGCTAACAGGTTGCAGAGTAGCCAGGGCTCTTTTGGAAGTGAGTGGCTAGCTATTTCCTTTATTTCTTCTATCATTGATTAGAAGAGAAGAAGAAAAAAAATGGGCTGGGAGCCCTGACTCAGGGCTCGTTGACACGACTCTGAAATCATGGCCTGAGCTGAAATCATGAGTGGGACACTTAACTGACTGAGCTATCCAGGCACCCCTCAAATGCTTAATATGTTCAAAGCATAGTGCTTTATATCCCCCTTTGCATTTAATTCCTTTAATAGTCCATAAGATAGACAATATTATTAACCCAAATTTACAGTGAAGGATACAGGTTTAGAGAATGGAAGTCATTGCCCAGTATCACTGATTTTCAAACTTAAGTCCCTGTAACTCCAAAACTGGTGTTTTAAACCACTACACTGCACTGAGTTCTCCTGCCCTGTTTGGACTTAGGCTAGAGGACCTTCCCTTTGCCAGCCACTCTTGGGAGGAGGTGGTCTGTTTCCTCACTGACATAATAAGGGAGTCAGATTTGCTTATCTCTGAAGGCCCTTCTAACTCTGACTTCTGCTTCCACTGACAAGGCAAAGGGCTGAGCTTTATGTTATGCAGAGTTAAATTCTGTGTTATCTGAATTGTTTTGTAAAAATTACCTAAAATTAACATTTGTACAGTGCTTTGTGGAGTACTTCAGAAATCAATTCCTCAAAGGATAGAGGTCCTTGCCTCTGTAACTCCAGGCCCCAGAGACAGCCTAGCTATTAGGTGATTGAATGTGACTCTGCTGATTGTAACTCAGGCCAGAAGATTTACCAGGAAAAGGAGGAACACTTCCAACTAGTGAGAGCAATCGGAAGGAAAAACTCTGTGAACTCATGCTGATTCCCTGGGGGCATCACACTCAGAAACAAAATGAATTTCTCATAAAACACAGACAAAGGGCAAAGTCCTCCTTAATAGACTTTGTGTCCTGACCAATCAGGAGCTCTGAACCCAGAGATGTGGCTTATTCCAGTAAAGAAAGGGGTCACCTGGCTGGCTCAGTCCTTAGAGCATGAGATTCTTGTTGGTGGGGTCCTGAGTTCTAGTCCTATGCTGGGCCTGGAGATTATTTTTTTTATGTTTATTTATTTTTGAGAAGGGGAGAGGGGCAGAGAGAGAGATAAAGGGAGACACAGAATCCGAAGCTGACTCCAGGCTCCAAGCTGACAGCACACAGCCCAATGTGGGGCTGGAACTTATGAACCCTGAGATCATGACCTGAACTGAAGTCGGATGCTTAAACGACTCAGCCACCCAGGTGTCTGTAGAAGTTTTTTTTTTTTTTTTTTTAAATTCATTTTCTAAAGATGGAGAGAGATGGAGCATGAGTGGGGGAGGGGCAGAGAGAGAGGGAGACACAGAATCTGAAGCAGGCTCCAGGCTCTGAGCTGTCAGCACAGAGCCCAACATGGGGCTTGAACTCACGAACCATGAGATCATGACCTGAGCTGAAGTCGGACACCTAATCCACTGAGTCACCCAGGCGCCCGTCTTGAGATGATTTTTTAAAAAGGGGGACTCTCCAGGTGCCTGGGTAGCTGACTCCAACCAACCAAAGTATCCGGCTTTGGCTCAGATCACCATCTCACAGCTGGTGAGTTCAAGCCCCTGGAGCCTGCTTCAGATTCTGTGTCTCCTTCTCTCTCTGCCCCTCCCCCATTTGTGTGCACATACTGGCGTTCTCTCTCTCTCTCAAAAATAAATATGAAAGAAAGAAAGAAAGAAGGAAGGAAAGCAAGCAGGCAAAGGGGGGTCTCTAGAAGACTGAAGTAGAGAGGTGGGGGGCAAATCAGTCTTAGAAATGGCTGGGTAGAGTAAACAGTACCGTATAAAAAAGAAATTGAATAAGAAAAGCAGATCAGTTTTTGCAACAAGCAACTCTCTTCCTTGCCTATTCCTCTTGCAGTCATCTTTAGCTCTATTTTCTTTCTTCCCCATATCCTTTTTAAATTAAGTTTATTTATTTATTTTGATGGGGGAAGGGGCGGAGGGGGAGGGAGAGAATCCTAAACAGCCTCCATGCTGTCAGCAATCTCCCCCATATTTTTGGGAGACTAGGGAAGAGTAGATGAAGTTGAGGGGAAATTGTTGCTGAATGGCAAAAAATCCAAAACACAACAAAAACGTAAACAAAAACAAAAACTGAAAATTTAAACCAATTTTCTCCTCATTCTAGATGATAAGTAGGAATTGGAAAAATCCAATTTTGCTGATGATTTTTCACTGTACGGAATATATTTTAACCAGATCAATATACTGTCCTTACTTGAATTCTGCTCTAATGTCACTAGCTTTTAAGCGTAGAAAAGATATTCCCATGCTCACTCTGATGACTCAGCCTTGAATTTAAGTCAGGTCTGCAAAAGGGAGATAAAGCTGCAAAAGTTTCCATGGGGTGGAGGGGTTTCACTTTTTCAGCCAGAGTAGGTTTCCACCCACATGCAGCTCTTGGATTTTGGTTAGTGGCCAAGAGGGAGCTGATGTCAAATGGTCCTCTGATGTTTGCCAGTCCCCAGGGTATCAGGGGCACAGCTGGGTGGGGTGGGTTTCAGCCTAAGGCTCCATCTCCCAGGCCTCTGAAAAAAGTGATCCCATAGCCAGATGGTAGGGGATGGAGAGTGGGGAAGGCTGGAGAAAGGAAGGATTGGCCAGATTACCACCTGGTTCCTTCACCAGAGCAGGGGCTATGCATCAAAGCATGGCACAGATGGTCTTCCAAGTAATTAGAGAAATTAAATCCCTAGTATCTTTAATCCTTGTATAGCCAGACTGCTAAAAAATAAAAATAAAAATAAGAAGGAAGGGAAGATGTGAAAGCCCTTTGAATCTTTTGAATCTTTACTTGGGCAAGATTCTACATCTTGATGTTCCTTTCCAGCAGCACTAGAGTTTCTCATCTTCCTTTTTTACAACATCCTGAATCATGTTTTCTTTTTAATGTTCATTTATTTATTTTGAGAGCCAGAGAGAGTGCAGGGGAGGGGCAGAGAGAGGAAGAGAGAGAATCCCAAGCTCTGTGCTGACAGCTATGGAGAACAAGGTAGAGTTCAATCCCACAACCATAGGATCATGACCTGAGCTGAAATCAAGAGTCCTAAGCTCAACCAACTGATCCATCTCGTGCCTCTGTTTTGTTTTTTAAGTAATCTTTACTCCTGACATAGGGCTTAAACTCACAACCCCATGAGCAAGAATCCCATGCTCTTCCAACTGAGCCCACCAGGTGCCCCTGGACCTTTGTGAATACTGATCACATCACTACAGAGAGTGAACAATGCCTCTAACAGTGTGATATAGGGAAAGATTGAATGGCAATAGATAAGGCTTTAGTCCTGCCTATGGCAGTAATTTGCTGTGTGTCTTTTGCAACTTGCCTTACCACTTTAAACCTTAAATTCCTCTTTATTTTTTTTTTAATTTTAATGTTTATTTATTTATTTATTTATTTTATTTCTAGGAGAGAGAGAGAGAGAGACAGCGTGAGCAGGGGAGGGTCAGAGAGAGAGGGAGTCACAGACTGAAACAGGCTCCAGGCTCTGAGCTGGCAGTCAGCACAGAGCCCGACGCGGGGCTCGAACCCACGAACCGCGAGATCATGACCCAAGCGAAAGTCGGACGCTTAACCGACTAAGCCACCCAGGCGCCCCTATTTATTTATTTTTGAGATAGAGAGGGAGAAAAATAGAGTGGGGGAGGAGCAGAGAAAGAGGGATACACAGAATCTGAAGCAGGCTCCAGGCTCTGAGCTGTCAGAACAGAGCTCAATGTAGGGCTCGAACTCACAAACCTTGAAATCATGAACTGAGCTGAAGTTGAACGCTCAACTTACTGAGCCACCCTGGTGCCTCAAATTCTTCCTCTTTTGAAAGGGGGTAATATTGGGGCACCTGGGTGGCTCAGTCAGTTAAGTGCCGACTTTGGCTCAGGTCATGATCTCACAATTCGAGGGTTCGAGCCCCGTGTCAGGCTCTGTGTGGACAGCTAGCTCAGAGCCTGGAGCCTGTTTCAGATTCTCTATCTCCCCCTCTCTCTGACCCTCCCCTGCTCATGCTGTCTGTCTGTCTGTCTGTCTCTCTCTCAGAAATAAATAAAACATTAAAAAAGAAAGAAAGAAAGAAAGGGGGTAATATTGTTTGGTTCTCAGAGTTTTTGAAAGGCTCAAGCAGAAAAGTGCTGTGATATTTTGAAAAGCATAAAGTTACAAAGTAGAATATGATTTAACCATTTTTTCTTCTAATCATTCCTTTTTATTTTATTTTTATTTTTTGTAAGTCTATTTTTGAGAAAGAGAGAGATAGAGAGCACAAGTGGGGGAGGGACAGAGAGAGACAAGAAGAGAGAAAATCCCAAGAAGGTTTCTCAGTGCCAGAGTGGAGCCCGACACAGGGCTCAAACCCACAAACCATGCGATCATGACCTGGGCCGAAACCAAGAGCAGGACACTCAACCAACTGAGCCACCCAGGCACTCCATTGTTCTTTCATATTTTTAAATGAATAAATGAATCCCTCACCCCAGATCCTTACTCCCAACAGAAGAAAGTTTAACTGGAAAGTGCAGGGATTTCAGAAGGCACCAAGCTTGAACCGAAATGGATCTGAAAAGATATAGATAATAGGGCCATGATTTAACAAGTTTCACTGGATGCATATGTTTACTCATTCACACAACAAATAAGGCAGAAATGGAGGTGTTCTTTTCTGTTCTACAAGCTTTTCTACAACAGCTTGTAAAGGCTCTGGCCAGCTGCTTTATCTAACTACCATGCTGAGCAATCAGCTGGTGGCTGGGGGGATGGGGGGAAGCAGTTGTTATTCTGCGTTTTCTGCAGGCTTTGGGATGCTGGTTTGGAAGATTTTTAAAAACATTTCCAGTTGCCTGGAAGCATCGTTCACAGGTTAAGATATAGCAAGTAGTTGGGTTTTTTCAGACTAGCAAATATATACATACGTTTGTATATATGTGTATACATATATATAAAGATTTATTTATTAAATAATCTCTACACCCAACATGGAACTTAAACTCATGACCCCAAGGTCAGGAGTCACATGCTCCACCAACTCACTGACTGAGCAAGCCATGTACCCCACAGTAGTAAATGTTTAGTTTAATTAAATTTTATTTAATTATTGTTATTATTTTTATTTTAACTAGGCTCCCCACCCAATATGGGGCTTGAACTCACAACCCTGAGATCAAGAGTCACATGCTCTGCCAACTGAGCCAGTCAGGTGCTTCTAGCAAATATTTTATTTATTGATTTTTAATTTTAAAAAAGTTTATGTTGAGAGAGAGTGCAAACAGGTGCTGGGCAGAGAGAGAGGGAGAAAGAAAATCCCAAGTAGGCCCCACACCCAGCACAAAGCCTCACACAGAACTCTATCTCAAGAACTGTGAGATCATGACCTGAGCTGAAATCAAGAATTGGATGCTTAACTGACTGAGCCACCTAGGCCCCTCTAGCAAATATTTTAAACATTAGTAATAGTGTTAGCTAGGATGTGAGAAAATGGGTACTCTCACAAAGAAAATGTAAATTAGTGGAATCTTTGGAGGATTATGTAGCCATATCTGTTCCACTCCACCCCAAAATTCACGACAGAATCAGACTACAGATGGGAAGAGGGATATCCCTAGATGCTAGAAGGCAATTTTATTATAATTCTTAACATATTTAAAGCATTTTACAATTTTATATGCAATCTTATGTGATCTTTAGTATAATTTAATAACACATATATAATCACATATCCATTTGACGGATAAAGAAACCAGGGTTTAGATTTATCCCCTTGATTTGTTCAGAGTCTCACTGTTAACAAAGGGTGGAGGCAGGATTTAGATCCTTAAATTCCAGGTGGTACCCTTTTCCGAAATAACAAAATGGACAGAATACAAAGGAAGGACCTATTTGCTAGAAGGGACCAACAATACTTTCTGGAATAAGTAAATGTTTTTTAGAAGAAACATCTGGGTGGGGTGCCTGGGTGGCTTAGTCGGTTAAGCGTCCGACTTTCGCTCAGGTCATGATCTCGCGGTTCGTGGGTTTGGGCCCCGCGTCGGGCTCTGTGCTGACTGCCAGCTCAGAGCCTGGAGCCTGTTTCAGAGTCTGTGACTCCCTCTCTCTCTGACCCTCCCCTGCTCACGCTGTCTCTCTCTCTCTCCTAGAAATAAATAAAACATTAAAAAAAAAAAAAAAAGAAGAAACATCTGGGTAGGCATAGCATATGCCAAACAGTTACTCAGGGAGTTGAGAAATGGTTTTGATGTCCCCTGTGGAGTGTAAAAATGTGTTTGATTGCAAGTAACAGAAACTCTACTCAAATTGCAGGAGATTCCCAGACAGAGTAATCAGGGGTGGTTTCTATCTCTTGATTCTGTTTTCCTCAGTGTTAACTATATTCTTAGATAGGCTAAGATATCCCATCCCCATGGGATGGCAAACTGATTCCAGCATCTCCAACCTCATATTCTTCTAGTATAATAACCCCTCCATTATGAAAGCCTTTTCCCCAATAACTCCAGGTTTGGCCAACACTAGATTATGTATCCAACTCTAGAGTCAAATGGCTAGGTCAGCTCCAGGCCAAACCATGTGAACTAAAATTAAAAGTAAAATCAGAAGTCTGTTACCAAAAGCACAGTTACTGTGAATATCAAAATAATACAATACCCTGTAAGGTAATGTGGAAAAGTTAGAAGTTTTGATGAAAAAGAAAGTTTTGATGGAAAAAGAGAACATAAGGCATTTGTGATTACCACATTGAAGACTTCTTCAAATTCTTCAAATTCCTGGGGCGCCTGGGTGGCTCAGTGTTTGACTCTGGCTTAGGTCATAATCTCACGGGTTCATGAGTTTGAGCCCTGCGTCAGGCTCTGTGCTGACAGCTCAGAGACTGGAGCCTGCTTTGGATTCTGTGTGTGTTTGTCTCTCTCTCTTTCTGCCCCTCCCCCACTCTTGCTCGGTATCTCAAAAATAAACATTTAAAAAATGAAAAAAAAAAGATGTATTCAAATCCCCTTTTATGGAAGGAGGGAGAGCTTCCCAGGAACAAGACAGCTCCTTTATTCCCCACAAATTTGATTGCACTAGGAAGACAATCTCCTCTGCTCACTGTGACAAGGGAGATGTGTTGTCCACTGCCTGGACAGATGCCTACTGCCTCACTGTGCTCTGAGGAGAGCTTCTGAGGGAGGAAATGGTTTCCATCCTTAAGGCTATTTTACTGGAAGCTGGAATTAGCAGGAAAAACACAGAAGATATGAGTACATTAGTACATCTAGAGCTAAAAATCTGGAGCCAGTGGGATATGAAAGAGCAAAGGTATGTATATGTATATGTTTATGTATAACTCTAACAAAAGGAGGCTGGACTAAAAGAAAGGAAGGAAAGGAAAAAGAGAGAAGAAAAAACAAAGAGACAGTTTAGTTTTCTAAATAGGCTTCGTATTCTCAATATCTTTCTTCCCTTCTTCCTGCTTTTCTTAGTTAGCATGTTGACTAGACAGAGACAGAAATATTAGTGGCTTAATCAAGGTGAAAATTTCTTTCTCTCCCAGGTGAAAGTCTGAGCTGATAGACCATGAAGACTAGTCAGGTGAGAGGCTCTGCTCCCCAAGGTCCTCCTCTGACTTGTTCTGTCCTTCTTGTTACCCTACCCATGGTATTAGCATTCTCATCCACAAGGTCAGAGTTGACTCACCCTTACTACATCTCAAAGAGGAGGAGAAAGGTTAGCAGCTTCCTATTAAATGTGTAAACTAAGAGTTGGCAAGATCATTTCAGCTGACTTCCCTTTTGTCTAGAAGGTAGTCATATTGTCCTACCCAGATGCAAAAGAAGTAAAAAATGTAGTAGAGCTGGGGCACTTGGCTGGCTCAGACAATAGAGCAGGCACCTCTTGATCTCAGGGTTGTAAGTTCGAGCTCCATGTTGGGTATAGAGATTACTTAAAAATAAAATCTAAAAAAAAAAAAAAAGTGCTATAGCTGACTGCCAAGCACCCAGTTAAGCTAAGGGGAATCTATTATCAACTGAAAAATGGACATTTTGGGGAACAATTAACAATCACTGTCCTTTACCCTTCCAATTAAAGCCAGTTTTTACCCATTGTTCTCCCCTGAAACTTTCTACCTCCTTCAAGAATTAGCTTATGTGACCTCTTTTAAAAAGCCGTTCCAGGGACACCTGGGTGGCTCAGTCAGGTAAGTGTTCAACTCTTGGTCTCAGCTCAGGTCTTGATCACAGGGTTGTGAGTTCAAGCCCCATGTTGGGCTCTGAGCTGAGTGGGAGCCTACTTAAAAAAGTAAAATAAAAAGATATCATTCCAGTTCCTCTTGCTCCACTGAGATCCCATAATTCCTTAGACTGTATGATATTTCAGTTAGATGGGTTCTCATACTAGTCTATGGGTTCCTTGAGGGTGAGGATGAGGTCCAAGTCAGGTCTCTGCCGACTACCACATCTACTACATGGTAGGGCCTAAAAAGTGATTACTAAATTACTGAAACTTCTTCTCTTTTATGGACCTTTCGAGAGTAAGCTGGGAATCTTAGAATGCTGAAAAATTAGAAACCTCTAAATTCTTCAGTGTTTACTTCCTAAAAGCAAGGATTTTTTTTCCACGTAGCCACATTTTTTTCTTCTTCATTTTTTTAATGTTTTTTTTAAATGTTTTATTTATTTCTGAGAGAGAGACAGCATGAGCAGGGAAAGGTCAGCGAGAGAGGGAGACACAGACCCTGAAACAGGCTCCAGGTTCTGAGCTAGCTGCCAGCACAGAGCCCAACGCAAGGCTCGAACCTACGAACCCTGAGATCACCACCTGAGCTGAAGCCAGACACCCAACCGACTAAGTCACCCAGGCGCCCCTATTGTTTTAAATATGGAACACTTCACAAATTTGCCTGTCATCCTTGCACAGGAACTGTGTTAATCCTCTGTATCCTTCCCCTTTTAGTGTATGTGCTGCAGAACCAAGCACTACATAACCACATTTTAAAATTATAATTTGACAGAGATCTCCTTAAATGCCTGGAGGAAAGGAAGGAAGTGAGGGTGGAAAAAAAGGAGCAGATTAGAAAAAGAATCTCCAGGTCTTTGGAGTAACCTGAGTTTGGATCACTCCTTTGTGCTTAGCCAGGTTGTTTACAACTCTGCCTTAACCTCCACTTCCTGCTTGCCCTGAGCCAAAGGGGAAAACTTATAGTCATCTCAGTTCTCTTAGCATGTGTCCTTCTTTCTCCATTCATGTGACTTTCTAGATTGCCCAGTATACCCAGGATCCTTTCAAAGCCCTTGTTTTATCCACCACCCCCCACAAACTCTCAATCCCTGGACTTTCCTCCCAGGCTTTTGGTGTGTCTATTGTTCACCCAGCTGTTATTTTCCACCCAGTTAGCAACAGTTTGTTCACTTGCCTTTCAGTGTTTTAAGAAAAAGTCTGTGTAGCCTTTCTGCCATCATAGAATTCCAAGTTAGGTAAAACAAAGGGAACCTCATTGTATCAGTCCTTCAGGGAAACCCTGGAGAGCTCAGAAAGACAAACTTTATCCCTTTAGAACAAGGTTCACTCTGCCTCTGAAAGAAGCAGGTACCCACACAAAGATGGCAGGAACATGGGCTGCCATCTTAAAGACTGCTGCTACATCTTAGGTGAGTTAAAACACCACAAAGATGTACTATGTTTCAGTGGACTTTCTCCTGGCTAAACATTAACCTGGTTGCTGCAAACTTTTGACTATCTCCCAGAGTTCTGTAAAGGCTGAAACAATTTTTGTTAAGTTTTTTCCAGTGTTTCTGCGGAGGGATGGACCCCATTCTCGGCCATTTTCCCTGATGCCACTCCTATTTCTATGCCTTTCTGTTGTACTTAATCTTTACCTTTTTGTGCTATTCTTCAGGTAATTTCCTTAGAACCATCTTCTAGTTCGTTAATTCTCTCTCTGACGGCATCCATTTAAAATAGTGTATCTTGGGGGCGCCTGGGTGGCTCAGTTGGTTAAGCATCCGTCTTCAGCTCAAGTCATGATCTCACGACTCATGGGTTCAAGCCCCACATCAGGCTCTGTGCTGACAGCTAGCTCAGAGCCTGGAGCCTGTTTCAGATTCTGTGTCTCCCTCTCTCTCTGACCCTCCCCTGCTCACACTGTCTCTCACTCTCTCTCAGAAATAAATAAAACATTAAAAATTTTTAAATAAATAAAATAAAATAAAATAGTGTATCTTGGGGCACCTGGGTGGCTCAGTCAGTTAGGTATCTGACTTCAGCTCAGGTCATGATCTTGTGGTCCATGGGTTCAACCCCCACATCAGGCTCTGTGCTGACAGCTCAGAGCCTGGAGCCTGTTTCAGATTCTGTATCTCCCTCCGCAGCTCGTGCTCTGTCTCTCTCTGTCTCAAAAATAAATAAACGTTAAAAAAAAAACTTTTTAAAATAAAAAAATAAAGTAAAATAGTATATCTTGTAGGGGCGCCTGGGTGGCTCAGTCAGTTAAACCTTGGACTTTGGCTCAGGTCATAATCTTGCAGTTCATAAGTTCAAGACCTGTATTGGGCTCTGTGCTGACAGCTCAGAGCCTGGAGCCTGCTTCAGATTCTGTCCCCCTCTTTCCATGCCTCTCCCCATTGCACACTCTGTTTCTCCCTCTCTCAAAAATAAATAAACCCTAACAAAAAGAAAAAAAGAAAAGAGTCTATATCTTGTTTACTGATATTTTCCTTCTGGTAATATAACAGATAGAAACTTAGCATGTCTGATTCCATAATGCTTCTATTTCCTTTGCTGCTATGATCTATAGCTTAGAAACTTCTGCTTAGCCCTGCACATAGGCATGTTATAGCTAAAATTTGCCAAAACTGCTTTTTACCCAAAATCGACCTCACCCAAGGAGATAAGGAAGTACATACAGAAATGACTATGCCATATTTAAGATTTACAGGAATAACATGTCCAGATTCCTGTATACAAAGATCAGCTGACCAAGGACAAAGAAGTCACATGACTTTTCATGGGGTACCTGAATGGCTCAATCGATTGAGCTTCCAACTTCAGCTCAGGTCATGATTTCAGTTTATGGGTTCAAGCCCTACATTGGGTTCACTGCTGTCAGTGCAGAGCCCACTCCAGATCCTCTGTCCCCCCCTCTCTCTCTGCCCCACCCCTGCTCATAAGCACCCTTTCTCTCAAAAATAATAAACGTTGAAAAAAAAGAAGTTACATGACTTTTCTCAGATGTCTACAGACATCAGTCACAACTTTTGACTTCAACATCCACCTCCCCACTTCTCCTTTTAACTAACATAAAAGGAGCTTGAATTTCATACTGAAGGGAGATGGCTCTTTGGGACAATAGTCCTCCATCTTCTCAGTTTGCTGGTATTCGAAGTAAACTTGCTTTCCTTACCCTAACATCTTGCTTTTCAACTTACTAGCCTGTCATGCAGCAAGCAAAATGAACTCGGACTCAGTTAAAGTAGGTGTACTTTTCCATTTTAGGTAATCTTTTTTCAAATTTCTAATTGACTCATTTATTTATTTTTTAAACTTTGCATTTAAAACAATTTTTTAAAGTTTATTTTTTCAGTCATCTCTACTCCCAATGTGGGGCTTGAACTCATGATCACAAGATTAAGAGTAATATGCCTATTCAACCAGGCATCCCTAAACTTTCCATTTATTTTTTTTAAGACTTTCTTTATTTTTAAGTAATTTCTACACCCAGCGTGAGGCCTAAACTTACAACCCCAAGATCAAGAGTCACATACTCCACCAACTGAGCCAGTCAGGCACCCCAAATTTTCCATTTTTAAATAATCTTAGATTTATGTAAGTTAGAAGATAATACAGAGGGGTGCCTGGGTGGCTCAGTCAATTAAGCTTCCCACTCTTGATTTTGGCTCAGGTCATGATCTCACAGTTCATGAGTTCAAGCCCCACATTGGGCTCCATGCAGACAGTGCAGAGCCTCCTTGGGATTCTCTCTCTCTCTCTCTCTCTCTCTCTCCGTTTCTCTTTCTCTCTCAAAATACATAAATAAACTTAAAAAGAAAAAAGATAATATAGAGAATTTCTGTATACTCTTCACCTACCTTCCCTTAAGGTTAACATTTTACATAACTATGGTATGTTTATCAAAACTAAGAAACTAACATTGATACTATATTATTAATTTTATTCAGATTTCCTCATTTTCATGACTAATGTCTTTTTCATATTCAGAGTCCAATCCAAAATACCACATGACATATAGTTATCAACTCTCTTTAGTCTCCTTCAATCATTGACTGTTTCTCAGTCTTTCCTTGTCTTTCATGACCTTGGCACTTCTGTTTTTTTGTTTGCTTTTGTGTTTGTTTTGTTTTGTTTTGTTTTTTGAGCTAGAGAGAGAGGGTGCAAGTGAGTGAGAGGGAGAGAAAGAGAAAGAGAGAGAAGCAGGGCTCATCCAAGTGGGGCTCAAGCTCACCTGATGTGGAACTCGAATTCATGAACCATGAGATCATAACATGAGCCAAAGCCAGATGCTTAACTGACTGATCCACCCAGGCAACCAACCTTGGCATTTTTGAAGAGTATTGGACAAGTATGTTGTATAATGTCTAGAATGTCCCTCAATTTAGATTTTTTTCTGAGATTTTCTCATTATTAAACTAGAGTTACAGATTTTTGGGAAGAATGCCACAGAGGTGAAGTGTCCTTTATATCACATCACGTGGAGGAGTATATAATGTCAATATGACTTAATGTTATTGAAGTTAACCTTAATCATTTAATTAAGGTGGTTACTGCCAGGTTTCTCTACTGTAAAATTATATTTTTCCTTTTCCATGTTCTATGCATTAGAAATGAGTCACTAAGTCCAGCCTACTCTCAAGGAAAGGGAAATTAATCTCCACCTCCTAGAGGGAGGAGTATCAAAGAATTTATGCTCATTTTTTTTTTTAATGTGAGAGAGAGAGAGTTGGGGAGGGGCAGAGGGTGAGAGAGAGAGAGAGAGAGAGAGAGAGAGAGAGAATCTTAAGCAGGCTCCACACTCAGTGCTGAGCTCAATGCTGGGCTTGATCCCAAGATGCTGGGATCATGACCTAAGCTGAAACCAAGAGCCAGATGCTCACATGAGCCACTCAGATGCCCTAAAAGAACAATCTTTAAAAATTTTCTTTAACATAAGTATGCATTAGATCTTCAAAGGAATAAAAGAGAATAAGAAACTGTATAAAGTATAAAAAAGAATAAAACATTATGAAATGAAAACAGGCAAAAATAAAATACAAACAGGTATATACAAAAATCAATCAATCTGAAGACATATGTTAAAACTATCACAGTAACTAGGACATCTGGGTAGCTCAGTCAATTAAGTGTCTGACTCTTAATCTCGGCTCAGGTTATGATCTCACAGTTTTTGAGTTCTAACCCACATCTGGCTCTGCACTGATGATGTGGAGCCTGCTTGGGATTCTGTCTCTCCTTTTCTCTGCCCCTCCCCAGCTTGTGTGCCCAGGAGAATCCCTGCTTGGAATTTTCTCTCTCTCTCTCTTTCTCTCTCTCTCTCCCTTTGGCCCCTCTCCCTCGCTGGCGTGCTCTCTCTCTCAAAAAAATTTTTTTTGTTTGTTCTTTTACTTTCCTTTATCTGGGATGAATTATTCTCCTGATTATGGAGTTTTTGGTGAGGGGGCATCTGAGCATCTGATTTTTCTACAATGAGTTCTACTAAAGAGTTTAGGAAATTTACTTGCAAACTCATTTTGGAATGGGAAGTTTTGCTGCTTTGTTTTATTTTGTTTTGTTTTTCTTCTCATTGCTCCCACTCCTCCTTCTGGAGAGTTAAAGAACTCCAGTCCCAGGCAGGAGAGGGCAGCAGTTTGTTTCAGCTCTTTTCCTCACCTTAGTCCCTGGTTTTTAGCACTGAGACTGGTTCCTGTTCACTGCTTTGGAGCACTTCTAATGATGGCATGGTCTTTCCTGTGACCAGTCACCATCCAGGAGCCTACCAAGAGTCACCTCATTGAGACCAAAAACACTGTGGGGCACCTGGCTGTCAAGAAAGTCAAGAAAGGATATGATTTTTTTTAAGTTTATTTATTTTTGAAGAGACAGAATGTGAGCAGGGGAGGGGCAGAGAGAGAGAGGGAGACACAGAATCCAAACCAGGCTCCAGGCTCTGAGCTGTCATAGCCTGATGTGGGGCTTGAACTCACAAACACAAGATCATGACCAGAGCCAAAGTCAGATGCTTAACCGACTGAGCCACCCAGGTGCCCTGAGGATATGATTCTTGATCTCAGGGCTATGAGTTCAAGCTCCACAGTTAGGTATAGAGATTACTTTAAAAAAAAAAAAAAAAGAAAAGAAAGAAAGAAAGAAAAAAGAAAAAAGACACTGCTACCATCCAGGAAATCCCAAGGGATTCAGAAACTGTTAGGAACTAGAGTCAAAGACCGAATATTATAAGAAAATATATTCCTCATGCTTCTATCACTTAGGAACTTACAAAGGTTTTAGGAGCTATGTGCTAGGAAGCAGGGACAGAGACCAAATAAATATATTTTCTATTATCTCATACAATTACTTTGCTATATATATATATATATATAATCATGGTGTACACCTTAAGCTTACACAGTGTTTTATGTCAATTATATCTCAATAAAGTGGAAAAAAATTTGATTATACAATCAGTTGAATCAAGTAAGTTGAATCCACACATCTGGCTCTGCACTGATGATGTGGAGTCTGCAAGTAAGTAAAGGATATGATCCTTCATCATGTGGGTAGGCCTTATCCAACCAGTTGAAAGGCTTCAAGAGCAAACAGGTATTCTTGAGGAAGAAGAAATCCTGCTTCAAGACCACAACACCAGCTCTTGCCTGAGAGTTCCCAGCCTGCCCTACCAGTTTTAGATTTGCCAGCCTCCACAATCATGTAAGTCAATTCTTTGGAATAAATTTCTCCTTCTCTCTCTCTCTCCCTCTCTCTCTCTCTCATTCTCTGTCTCTATCTCTATCTCTCTGATACATATGTATATGTATCATATCTCTGATATGTATATATCAGAAGGGTTTATGTATATCCTTCTAGAGAACCCTACCTGATAACAGACTAAAATCTAACAATAATAAAATAATTAATAAATTATGGTGGGGTGCCTGGGTCTCTCAGTCGGTTAAGCATCTGACTTCGGGTCAGGTCATGATCTCGGTTCGTGGGTTTGAGCCCCACGTCGGGCTCTGTGCTGACATCTAGCTCAGAGCCTGGAGGCTGTTTCAGATTCTGTATCTCCCTCTCTTTCTGACCTTCCCCTGCTCATGCTGTCTCTCTCTCTCTCTCTTTCTCAGAAATAAATAAAACGTTAAAAAATAATAAAAAATAAAAGTTAAAAAAATAAAAATAAATTATGGTATATTCTTTTATTGGACTGTTTTTCAGCATTAAAAATCATGTTTTCAAAAGAAATATAAATAACATAAAGACATTTTCAAAATATTATGTTAAGTTAAAGCAATGGAAGACATTAAATCTGAAATTTTATTTTAAAAAAAAGAAACACACCCATAGATGGAAGAAATTATATTCCTTCCATTATATACACACATAATGAAGGAATATCACAAAAGCCTTTGTTGCATTTCTTTCTTTTTTTTTTAATGTTTATTTTTATTTGAGAGAGACAGTGCAAGCAGGGGAGGGGCAGGGAGAAGGAGACATAGGATTTGAAACATGCTCTGCGCTGACAGCAGAGAGGCCCATGTGGGCTCAAACTCATGACAAGATCATGAACTGAACTGAAGTCAGATGCTCAAATGACTGAGCCACCCCAGGTGCCCCTCTTTTTTTTTTTTTTTAATTTAATGTTTTATTTATTTATTTCTGAGAGGGAGAGAAAGCATGAGCAGGGGAGGGTCAGAGAAAGGGAGACACAGAATCTGAAGCAGGCTCCAGGTTCTGGGCTAGCTGTCAGCATAGAGCCCGACTTGGGGCTCAAACCCATGAACTGTGAGATCATGACCTGACCTGAAGTCGGATGCTTAACCGACTGAGCCACCCAGGAGCCCCACCAGGTGCCCCTCTTAATAATGGTCTTAAGAATATTTTCTGGGGGTGGGGCGCCTGGGTGGCTTAGTCGGTTAAGCTTCCGACTTTCTCTTAGGTCATGATCTCGCGGTTCGTGGGTTCGAGCCCCGCGTCGGGCTCTGTGCTGACTGCCAGCTCAGAGCCTGGAGCCTGTTTCAGTCTGTGACTCCCTGTCTCTCTGACCCTCCCCTGCTCACGCTGTCTCTCTCTCTCTCTCCTAGAAATAAATAAAACATTTAAAGAAAAAAAGAATATTTTCTGGGGGCACCTGGGCGGCTCAGTCGGTTAAGCGTCCAACTTCGGCTCAGATCATGATCTCACAGTCCATGGGATAGAGCTCCACGTCATACTCTGCGTTGACAGCTCAGAGACTGGAGCCTGCTTCAGATTCTTTGTCTCCCTCTCTCTCTCTGCCCCTCCCCTGCTCGCTCTCTGTCTCTCAAAATAAAATAAAGACATAAAAAATTTTTTAAAAAATATTTTCTGGACATTTGTTATTGATGCTATTAGAACAAAAATGTTATTCTATAATTGCCTAATGATAAGAAAATCTTTGTTCCACTTTATAAGCCATGTTATTTTTCTATCATTCGTTGATACCTGTTTGTTTTTATGCTAAGATTGCCTTATATTTGAGTCAATAGATATCACTGGTATAAAGTTCTTCAACAAAATTCCTAGATAACATACTCCTAAAATTCTTATATTTCACAATTAGGTATTTGTGGAAAGCATGAAGGAAATAGAATGACACCATAAGATATATATTTCAATTAGCTATTTTTTCTAGCTTTTTCCAAATAAATTGCTTGAGCTTATAGGGGCACCTGGCTGGCTCAGTTGCGGCTCTTGATCTCAAGGTTGTGAGTTCAAGCGGCATGTTGGGTATGGAGCCTAATAAAAAAAAAAATTACTTGAGCTTGTAAGCAGAAAAGTTTCATCTGTTCCTTTCATTTTTCATCTTACCGAAGTTTCAAATGAAAGTAAGATTGTTTAAGAGGCAGGAGGCAGGAGTCAAAAACCAAGGAAATTGATCATTTACAAACTGTATAATCAGTTCCTGAATGACTAGAAATTGTATGTTCTTTTTTTTATTTTTTTAATGTTTTTATTTTTAATTTATTTCTGAGAGAGAGGGAGAGACAGCATGAGCAGGGGAGGGTCAGAGAGAGAGGGAGACACAGAATCTGAAACAGGCTCCTGGCTCTGAGCTAGCCATTAGCACGGAGCCCGATGCAGGGCTTGAATCCACGAACTGTGAGATCGTGATCTGAGCCGAAGTCGGACGCCCAACCAACTGAGCCACCCAGGCGCCCCTAGAAATTGTATGTTCTTAACACAACATCTATCAGTGTGCCCCAAATTATACATAAAATATAGAAATAGAATTTCTGCTCTCAAAGTAGTTGATTCTCTGAATAGTTCAGGTTCTGAATAAAGAAAAAAATATGAGAGTATTAGGAAAATGCTAAAATAAATACCACTTGCAACTTCAACTGGACCCAGATATTTAATGCGGCAGAATTGAAAATAACCTGGAGCAAAGGTCCTGGGTTCCAGTCCTCACTCATCCCCTCTCTGACTTTTTTGGCTTCAGTTTTCTGTAAAAGTATGAGTTTAATGAGATGAGCTTTTTCTATAGCATCTTCCACCTTTAGTAATCTATGCCCCAGGATCTGAAAAGTACTTCCACAGTGGGTGAAATAATTATCATTCACATGCCTTAGAGACCTCTAACATCTTTGAACCATCAGAGAGAAGTTATTGAGTGCTTACCATCTGTCTCTGTTCATGTTCTTATGTCCTCCAGGTCTCTCCTTGCTGTTTTTCTTTGTTATGGTTTATATGAATTAAAATCCCAAATCCTTTCTCCTAACAGAAATGTTTTCCTCTTTGCTAGCCTTTGCTAGCAAGGATAGTTAATTAGCTCCAACACATTAAGGGCAGAGTCATATAGGGAATTGTGGCAACATCTGCTTTGTTTGTTCCAAGGACTTTGTGCAAATAAACAGGAGGAATTTGTTACTAAGCATGTATAACATAACTCAATTTGTCCAAAGTATTGTATATTACTTTATTGTTATTTAATATTCCTGGCAAGACCAAGCCAGGTATAAGATAAGCAGGTCCTGGGTCCTCTGCCCACTGAAGGGCCTCCTTCCGCACATCATATTGTGAAGGAATGGTTACAAGGGTGGGAGTGAAGAAGAATGGAACTGTTGGGGTTTTAATTTAAAGCTATAAAACAGTCTGAAATTATCTTTAAAAAGAGCAATATGTGGGGCACCTGGGTGGCTCAGTTGGTTCAGCGCCCACTCCTGGTTTTGGCTCAGGTCATGATCTCATGGTTTCGTGTGTTCAAGCCCTATGTCAGGCTATGTGCACAGAGCTTGCTTGGGATTCTCTCTCTCCCTCTCTCTCTGTCCCCTTCCCCCTGCTCATGCTGTATCTGTCTCTCTAAAAAAAAAAAAACTTAAAAAAAAGAGCAATATGTAAGGATATACAGATACAGGTACAATCACATACTGAATAAAGCTAGATCATACATCAAGATGTAAACAGTAGATATCTGGAAGATGGAATTATGGGTAATTTTTGGGTTTTGTATCTTTTCTTTCCTTGATTTCCAACTTTCTACTTCGAGCACATATTACTTTTTAATTAGAAAAAAAAGTTATTTTAGGGGCACCTGGGTAGGTCAGTTGGCTAAGTGTCCAATTCTTGGTTTTGGCTCATGTCATGATCCCATGGTTTGGGGGATGGAGCTCCTTATCAGGCTCAGTGCTGACAATGCAGAACCTTCTTGGGATTCTCTCTCTCCCTCTCTCTTTGCCTTCCTCCATCTCTTTCAAAAATAAATTAAAAACTTTTTAAAAAAGCAAAAAGTTATTTTAAATAAGTAAATGGATTTATCAAGGTTTTAGGTACAAATTATTGCTGCATTAGTCTCACAGTTACTTCCCTATACCTATTGTTAAGCCTACTGTGAACATGCTTATAGGACTTGTAAAACATATATTTGACTTACCCTTTGTTCAGTCATTCAACATGTAAGGAGTATATAAAATGTGCTAGGTGCCTTCCCAAACACTAAGGATTTGGAGATAAATAAGGGTATATACTCTACTGTCAAGTAGCTCTCAAGCTAGTGGGACAGACATGAAAACAGATCATCACTGGGGTGCCTGGCTGGCTTAGTTGAGAGAGACGGTGACTCTTGATCTTAGGATCATGAGTTCAAGCCCCACATTGGGCATAGAGATTAGTTAAAAATAAAATCTTAAAAAAAAAAAAACAGATCATAACAATACTGTGTGATAAATTATCCATGAAAAAGTCCCATGAGGGCACAGAGGAAGAGCATCTGAGCAAGTTTGCAAAATGAGCAATGGTAGGAAGGGACCAGTCACAGAAAAGATCATGCTTGAATCCAAGAAATTATTTACTAAGAATGAACGATTCTTATTACATGCTGGAATGAGTGTACAAACAAGGGACACTTTTTAATCTTGGAAGTTTCAAAACGCATTCATTCATTACTTTATCCATTTATTCAACACATATTTGTTGAATGTTAACATGTGCATGTAGAGGCCATTTTTAGGCAAAGCAGCTTGAGTGATGGAATGTAGAAAAGGCCACAGGAACCCCTGGCTGAATACAGACAGGACCACCAAGAGACCCACCTCAAAATATCCATAGGTCCTAACTAGCAAATGGGCTACTTACAACTAGCCACAGTTACCAAAAAAGGGAAGATTCCAGACCTCAGCATACATCTTTCCCCTTTAAGAACAGCCCCCATGCATGTCTCTTTGCAGACAGCATCTTGTCTGCTGCCTCCCCACTTCTTCCTTGAGGTGTATTCAATAAAATTCTATCTCCTTTGTTCTGCCTCAGGTGAATTCTTTCACCTCCCACACCACCAGCTTCTACCTTATCTCACCCCACATTTGGAGGCTCCCATCCGATCAAGAGACACCCCATACAGACACCACGGTGAACTCAGGCACTAGAGATAACAATGATAGCAAAGACATCCATAGTCCTTACTCTCAAGCAGTTTACATTCTAGTGGGGATGACAGACATTAATCAAAAAATCCTACAAATACATGTAAAATTCTAACTGTGATAAGTGCTGCAAAGGAAAAACATACAATACTTTGAAATTGAATAATGGAGGTGGGGGATCACAACTAATCAAGGAGCCCAGGGAACACTTTCCTAAGGCAGTAATGTTTCAACTGAGATCTGAAGGATGACTAAGTACTACAACAGTAAAGAGGAATAGAAAGAGTAAATCAAATGGAGATAAAAGCTGTGCTCAGGCCCTGTGGTAAGAGGGAACATGTTGGTTGGATTGAAAAAGGGTAAGTATGGTTGGAGCTGAGAAAGGAGGAGAAATATGGTAAGAGATGTGGCTGGAGTCAAGTTAGGAGGCAGATCATGCAGGATCTCATGGGTCAGATTAAGCACTTTATTTTTATCCAAAGATCAAGAGGAAGACACTGAAGAAAGTAGAGGTGACCATGGGGAAAGTTTGATCAAATTCGCATTAAAAAAAGAACTATCTGCAGAGTGCAAAACACAAAAGAGGTCAGAATAGATGCATGTGGTCCATCTTTGAGATCTTCACAAATGGTGCAATCAATAGGTGACAGGGCACCTAGCTGGCTCAGTCAGTTGTGCATGTGACTTGTTTTTTGTTTTATGATTTGGCGGGGGGGGGGCGGGTGCCTGGGTGGCTCAGTCTGTTAAGTGTCTGACTCTTGGTTTAAACTCAGGTTGGGGCGCCTGGGTGGCTTAGTCGGTTAAGCGTCCGACTTTTGCTTAGGTCATGATCTCGCGGTTCGTGGGGTCGAGCCCCGCGTCGGGCTCTGTGCTGACTGCCAGCTCAGAGCCTGGAGCCTGTTTCAGAGTCTGTGTCTCCCTCTCTCTCTGACCCTCCCCTGCTCATGCTGTCTCTCTCTCTCTCTCTCTCTCTCCTAGAAATAAATAAAAATATTAAAAAAAAAAAAAGCTCAGGTTGTGATCTCACAGTTCGTGAGCCCCACATCAGGCTCTGTGCTGACAGTGTGGAGCCTGCTTGGGATTCTCTCTCTCTCCCTCTCTGCCTCTCCCCTGTTCATGCTGTCTCTGTCTCTTTCAAAATAAAGAAATAAACTTTATTTTTTAAAAAATTTTTAATGTTTTATTTATTTCTGACAGAGAGAGAGAGAGAGAGACAGCATGAACAAGGGAAGATCAGAGAGAGAAGGAGACACAGAATCAGAAGCAGGCTCCAGGCTCTGAGCTGTCAGCACAGAGCCCGACACGGGGCTGGAACTCACGAACCGGGTGATCATGACCTGAGCCGAAGTCGGACGCTTAACTGACTGAGCCACCCAGGCGCTCCTAAAGAAATAAACTTTAAAAATAAAATTTATTTTATTTTATTTTTAAAAAGTTTTAATGTTTATTTTTTATAGGAATAGAGCAAAACAAGGAAGGGGAAGAGAGAAAGGGAGACAGAATCTGAAGCCGGCTCCAGGCTCTGAGCTGTCAGCACAGAGCCTGATGCAGCTTGAACTTATGAAGTGCGAGATCATGCCCTGAGCTGAAGTTGGACACTCAACTGACTGAGCCACCCAGGCACCCCGCAAAAGATTTTATTTTTAAATAATCTACCCAACCTGGGGCTTGAACTTACAACCCTGAGATCAATAATCATATGCTCCACAGATTGAACCAGCCAGCCAGACACCCCAATGTGCATATGACTCTTAATCTTGGGGTAGTGAGTTCAAGGCCTGCGTTGGGCATAGAGCTTACTTTAAAAAAAGTAAATAGGGATGTCTAGGTGTCTCAGTCGGTTAAGCATCGGGTTATTAATTTCAGCTCAGATCATGATCTCACAGCTCATGATTTCACGCTCCCTCTGCCCTGCCCTTTCCTCTCCCCTCCCCAATTCATGCAGTTGCAGTCTTTCTCTCTCAAAAAGCCAAAAAATTTTTAAAAATTAAATTATTTTAAAAATTAATAAATAAATCGGTAGTGATGTTAATAAATGTGATTTAATTTTGTTTTGTTGAGAGAGTGCACAGCAGGGGAGGGACAGAGGGAGAGAAAGAAATTTTTTTTTTAGTTTTTTTAATGGTTTTATTTTTGAGAGACAGAGAGCTAAAGCATGAGCAGAGAAGGGGCAGAGAGAGAAAAGGAGACACAGAATCCCAAGCAGCCTCCAGGCTCTGAACTGTCAGCACAGAGCCTAAGGAGGGGCCCAAACTCACAAACTGTGAGATCATGCCCTGGGCCAAAGTTGGATGCTTAAACAACTGAGCTACCCGGGTGCCCAGGGAGAAAGAGACTCCTAAGCAGGCACCACACTGAGCATGGAGCCCAACTCTGGGCTTGATCTTACACTCTGGGCTCAATCTCATCATGACTATGAGATCATGACCTGTGCAAAAATCGAGAGTTAGATGTTTAAGTGACTGAGCCACCCAGGTACTCCAATAAATATAATTTAAAAAATAGAAAACAGACTTGGACTAGGGTAGTGGGGAGATGTGAATTGACTCAAAATATTTAGAAGGCAAAATAAATAGGATTTGATGATGGAATAGATGTGTGAGTGTGTGTGAGGAGAGGTTAAAAGAATTGGGAGAGACAAAGGTGATTCTCATGTTTCATATGTCTGGAGAACATTTTTGTTTTGTTTGCAGAGCTGAGAGGTGAATTCAGTATCCTCTCAGATTAATTTCAGCATAGGGTTATGGTTTTTATTTTTTATTTCTTAAATTTTTATTTATTTGAGAAAGAGGAAACGTGCGTGTACACACAGTGGGAAAGGGGCAGACAGAGAATCCTAAGCAGGCTCCACACCGTTAGCACAAAGCCCGATCGATGCAGGGTTCACACCCACGAACCGTGAGATCACGACCCGAGCTGAAACAAGAGTCAGACGTTCAACCAGCTGAGCCAGCCAGGTGCCCCAGGTTGTGTGTGTGTGTGTGTGTGTGTGTGTGTGTGTGTGTGTGTTTAAGTTTATTTATTTCAAGTGACAGAGAGAGCACGAGCACAGCAGGGGTAGAGAGGGGAGAATTCCAAGCAGGCTCTGTGCTGTCAGAGAAGAGCCTGACAGCAGACTTGAACCCACAAAACTGCAACATCATGACCTGAGCCAAAATCAGTCACCCCCCAGGTTGTGGTTTTTAAATTTTCCTTCTTTCTAGCCTGATTGTCTCTTTAAAAATACAAGGGAAGAAATCAGGTGAAAAAATTTTGAATGCTTATATCTTTGTATTGAGGTATACTTAATATAAACTGCATAAATCTTTTTTTATTTATTTATTTATTTATTTTTTAAATTTTTTTTTTAAATGTTTTATTTATTTCTAGGAGAGAGATAGAGACAGCATGAGCAGGGGAGGGTCAGAGAGAGAGGGAGTCACAGACTGAAACAGGCTCCAGGCTCTGAGCTGGCAGTCAGCACAGAGCCCGATGCGGGGCTCGAACCCACGAACCGCGAGATCATGACCCAAGCGAAAGTCGGACGCTTAACCGACTAAGCCGCCCAGGCGCCCCTTTATTTATTTTTTTAAAATGTTTTATTTATTTCTAGGAGAGAGAGACACCGTGAGCAGGGGAGGGTCAGAGAGAGAGGGAGTCACAGACTCTGAAACAGGACCCAGGCCCTGGGCTGGCAGTCAGCACAGAGCCCGACGCGGGGCTCGAACCCACGAACCGAGAGATCATGACCTAAGCGAAAGTCGGACGCTTAACTGACTAAGCCACCCAGGCGCACCTGCATAAATCTTTTTTTAATGTTTATTCATTTTTGACAGAGAGATCGCACGCATGCACACACACAAATGGGGGAGGGGGAGAAAGAGAGAGAGGGAGACACATAATTCAAAGCAGCTCCAGGCTCTGAGCTGTTAGCATGGAGCCTGACACAGGGCTTGAACCCACAGACTGTGAGGTCATGACCTGAGCTGAGTTGGCCACTTAACAAACTGAGCCACCAAGACTCCCCTAACCTGTATAAATCTTAAATGTACAGCTTGTTGAAATTTTACATATGTGTACACTAGTGTAATCATCACCGAGATCAAGATATAGACGTTTCCAGAGCACCTGGTTGGCTCAGCAGGTGGAACATGCAACTCTTGATCTTGAGGTTGTAGATTCGGGAGCCCCACATTGGGTGTAGAGATTATTTAAAAATAAAATCTTAAAAATTTATATATTTATATATATAAATTTCTTGCATACCAGAAACCTCCTTGGGTTCTCTTCGCAGTTAGTAACCACCAAGAACAGTGACTACTCTTTTATTATGAAATTGTAATATAATATGTATTTGGTCTTTGTCCTGATTCCTGGCACAAGAGCTTCTAAAACTCTTGTAATTTTCTAAGTGATAATGGTAGAAGCACATCTTTTGTCATTTTTAATAAGTCCCTCTCAACCATACCTGAGTTTATATTAATGGGATGACTCAGGATGATTTCTTAGCTTCAGGATGGGGGCTGATTGCCAGAGGAACCAACCATGTAATTACAGGTATGGAACTTTCAGTCCTATCCCCTACCCTCTGAGAAGGGGAGGATTATTGATTGAGTCAAGGTTAATGATTTAATCAAACATGCCTTCATAATGGAGCCTCCGTACAAACCCGAAACTATGGGGTTCGGAGAGCTTCCAAGTTGGTGAATATATCCACATATCATGAGGGCAGTGTACCCCATGCTCCACAAGGAGAGAAGCTCCTGTGTTCAGAACCCTTGCCGACCTCACTCCCTGTCCGTCTTCATTTACCTCTTCACTTGTATCTTTTTTTTTTATTTTTTTAATGTTTTATTTATTTTTGAGACAGATATAGAGACAGCATGAGCAGGGGAGGGTCAGAGAGAGAGGGAGACACAGAATCCGAAACAGCTTCCAGGCTCTGAGCTAGCTGTCAGCACAGAGCCCAATGCGGGGTTCGAACCCAGAAACCGTGAGATCATGACCTGAGCCGAAGTTGGACGCTTAACCGACTGAGCCGCCCAGGCGCCCCCATTTGTATCTTTTATAATATCCTTTATAATAAGTTGATAATATATTTATTTTCCTGAGTTCCATGAGCTATTATAGCAAATTATCAACCCTGATTAGGAGGTCATGGAAACCCCCAATTTATCTACTGATTGACATTTGAACTATTTCCCATTTGTGGCTGTTATGAATAAAGCTATGAGTACTCTCATGCCTTGTGGTGGATGTAAACACTCATTTCTGTTGTTACAACCAGAAGTATTTCTGGATCATAAGGTACACATACTTAGCTTATACCAAGTAGTGTCATAGATTTTTGTCCAAATTGTACCAATTTACATGCGCACTAGCAACGTATGAGAGTACCAGTCATTCTACCTCACCAATCCTTGGTATCATCAGTCTTTATTTTTTAAGCTTACTTATTTTGGGGGAGACAGCACAAGCAGGGGAGGAGCAGAGAGAGAGGGGGGACAGAGGATCTGAAGCAGGCTCTGTGGTGACAGCAGTGAGTCACCCAGGTGCCCTGGTATCATCAGTTTTTTAAAAGCAACTGTGGACTTTTAAACTTTCAGGTGAATCTTTATTCCACAGAAATTGTGAGCTCTCTTGGGAGGTGCGTTTGGGGATAGCTCCTGAGATGTCAAGATGAAGTGCACCAACTTTGAGGATGAGCCTGCAGCCTCTGATATTCGCAGAGGATACCAGGATCCAAGTGCTGCCCAGCATGAGTCTAGAGATTCTCAAAAGAATTCCAGACTCTTGCCCAATGGGCACCTGGGTCATCAAGGGCATTGTGAGGCAAGACAGAACTGCAGCAATCGGCTCAAAAAGAAAGCTGAACCACTTCATTCTGTTCATGTCTCTGAAGGGATAGGCCTGACCAATAAGATGGGGCTGCCTTTTCCAAGGTGGCACTAGAGAGTAGTAGCAGTGCCCACTGGGATGGCAGAGGACCTTGTCTCAATCATTTGTTTCAGCTTGGAAAACAAATCCAAATCTTGTAGGCAGAACCTCAGATGGGTCAACAGAGCTCCGTGGAGGTATGAAGGCTGAAGAGACCAGCAGGTAACTGGGCACTATAGCCCGAAGCCAGTCAACCCCAAGCAAGAGCAACCTGCTTCCTCAAGGGTTTCTTTGCCCGAGGAAAAGTGGAAGCCAGCACTCAAATTCCTACAGCATCTTCTGAAAATGGAGGCAAGGGTGATCCTGAAGAAGCCCCCTTACCTAACTGACAAGCAAAACGGCCACTCTACTGTGTGGTTCAGAATTTCACCCAATATGCCTTCATAGAGATGCAGGCAATGGTGGTCTCTTGTTCCTGTCCTCAATTTAGGAGACGTAAGAAACGTAAATTAAGGCGTGAGGCCTATTTCATAAAGCACAAAGACCGTGTGGCCGGCAGGTCGAGGGAATCTAAATGGAGGCGAGGTTGTAGCTTGAGGGAAAGATGACTGAGGGGCTGTTGCAGTTTGGGCAGGGGAGAAGCGGGAGAGGTAGTCAGCAGGGAATCTGGAGACTGAGTGGAGAATGAAGCCTCAGGACTCCCCAGGAGTGGGAAGGCGGGCAGAGGACCAGGGAGCGGCTTGGGCTGGTCGTGCTAGGCAGGGCAAGTACTCTGCAGAAGGAAAGTCGGGGCACGCCGGCCGAACTCCACCTTGCGAGGGTGGGGGAAGGAGGTCCTGCCTCCTCGCACAGAGTCCAGCCCTTGGTGCTGGAGCTCCGTTTGGGATAGGTTCGGAGAAAGTGCGGCGCTCGAAAGGAGATAACCAGTGGCGGCTGCCCAGTAAAGGCGTGTGCTGAGAGGGACTCCTCCTCCGAGCCGGGTTAGTTGGCTTCACTTCCGGGTGCCTGCGGATGAGTAGGCGGGGGTCCAAGGTCGGCGGCCAGAACGCAGATTGCTTTGACCCCAGGTCTTCCACCTCCAGCGGCGCTCTGACGACCGTTGGAAATGCGCGGGCGGCAGCAAAACGACAGCCGCGAACTTACCACTTGCAGACCCTAAACCCCACCCGTGAAGGCCAGCCGGCGTCTCCGTGGCGACATGCTGCGAAGTGCGGCTGCGCAAGGGTGACGGAGCGAGGGCGAAGGGGAGGGGGTGTTTTGGTTCTAGCCGCTCGCCGTCCTTTCAGACTTGTTCTTCTGAAAGGTTCTCGTTTCTTCCTCCCCTGCCCCTTCCCTTTCCCTTTCCCTTTCCCGGCCCCGGTCCTCCCTCCCTCCTTTCCCTTCTGCCTGCCTCCCTGGGTCCGGGCCATTTTCCGGTGTCAGGCGCCTTGCAGTGCGTGGCCCAGGGGCCCAGTATATGACCCGCCGTCTTGCTAACCCTCGCTACCCCCGCCCCATGTGGCTGCGGGGCCGCTGCGGCGCTGCCCACTATGGCCCGGAAAGCAGTTAGCAGGAAGCGGAAAGCACCCGCCTCGCCAGGAGCTGGGAGCGACGCTCAGTGCCCGCAGGTGAGGGCTGGGAGAGGCCGGGACCGGGGTTACATTGCCGAAGCACCTAGAGGAGGATAGGGTCCTAAGAGCAGAGAACTGGAACCCGGGACCAAGGTCTGTAGTCAGAGGTAGGGCAAGAGCGGGGGCTCCAGCCTGTGTGGTAAGGGCTGGGCCACCAGGAATTCGTAGGAGAGCAGAAAGGCCAGAGAGATGAGGAGCTAAAGGGAAACTTGGAAACGGCATACTCCACACAAGACCTGCAGCCAAGAGTGGGGCTTGAGGGGAAACTAGAATCTTGGCTTTGGAGGAAGGGAAACCGTCGTCGACTGGAATCAGGAACAAAACCTCACAGAAGGTACGAGGAGGGAGAGTGAAGTCCACCTCCCTGGTGGGGTGGGAGGGCCGGGGAGCAGAAATGATTGCGACCTTTATATGGGAAGGAGTCTCCCTCTGGCTACCTCAAGCTCTGACGTGGGTTTTTTGGTTCTTGGACCGTTGTAAAAAAACAGCACTTTTCACGTATCATCCTTATGCCTTCCTCTTTGAAGGAGAAGACCTTTGTTGGACGCGTATTCGGACTCTGATTTCCCGTGCCTCCTACCTCGTTAGTGTTTGATTTTTCGAATTCTTCAACTGCCTGGAGCGCGGCACAGGGAGGTGGCCCTTGATAGTGCATCCCTGGAAGGTGTAGGACCCCAGTCTGTCCCTAGTTGCACTTTCCATGCTCCGTGGGGAGTACAGACTGAGAGAGAGAAGGGGACTAGGTAGAGATGCAGCCCAGGTCGGTATAGTAATTATTTGGCCCCTCATTCCCTTCCCTGTCAAGTACAGTTTTAGGGGATTTGAATCCTTCACTCCTAAAAGGCCTAGTAGACCTTTTGACCTCTTTTCTGCTTCCACTCCTTTGTCTTTCAGCCCTTGTTTCGCATAGATTTGACTATGAGCATCATCTTTTCAATGTTGGAAGAGTTAAATTGGACTTTTTGTATTAAAATACCTGTTCTGTTGTATGTAAATCCTGTAGGATGAGTTCTTGGTGATTTCTCTGATACAGGAAGACCCCTCCTTCTGAACGAAGGTAGCCAAAGCCCTAATTTCTAATGTTGCTTTACACAGTTTGGCTGGGATCACTCACTTCACAAAAGGAAAAGACTCCCCCCAGTGAAGAGATCCTTAGTGTACTACCTGAAGAACCGAGAAGTCAGGCTTCAGAATGAAACCAGCTATTCTCGAGTGTTGCATGGCTATGCAGCACAGCAACTTCCCAGTCTCCTGAAGGAGAGAGAATTTCATCTTGGGACCCTTAATAAAGTGTTTGCATCTCAGTGGCTAAATCATAGGCAAGTGGTGTGTGGCACAAAATGCAACACGGTAAGTGACTGGGGTAAGTGAACCTTACCATAGGTCTTGCTCTAGAACCTCTCACTGCTCACTTTGCTCATCAGTTTCTTTTGGGAGGCGATTGCCTTATTCTGCTTTCCATTCCCTCCTATCTGTTGTTAACTTCTGCCTCTCTTTCTGTCCCTTTTCCCACTTCCTCACTTATTTGCTGATAAATCTTCAGAGGAGCCTGTGGGGCTCAAACCCACGAACCGTGAGATCATGACCTGAGCCCAAGTTGGACACTCAACTGACTGAGCCACCCAGGTGCCCCTAAATATTTTTATATATGCCTTTAGCCTGGCAGATAAGACCTAGGTTTCCACTATTATGTATCCCAGATGATGCCCTGAGCATCATTCTTTCCTAAATATTTCCTCTGCGATCCTCTGACTTAAAAAGCAACATAAAAAGTTAAAAAAAAACAACAACTAGAAGCAGTGGAACAGCCGTATGGTGATAATGAATGCAAAGCTTTTTCCAGTGCTTTTTGTATTTCTTGGGACTCTACTCTGTTTCAAAGTAAGGAAAATAAAACAATCTTTGGATGATAAGTGAATATTTGGGGGAAGAAGAGTTTGTGTTGGAGTCTCAATAATAAATTAAGTTTTGATGTATTGAAATTTTGCTAATCAATGAAGCAACTTAAATGTATTAAGTAAGAAAAGTGTACCACAACCATTTATATCCTAAAATAACCTATTAGTTAATGTATCTGCTGGTTAGAAGCTGTTTTTGTCTTGGGTACTGTTGGTATTCATCAGTATTTAACTGAATATATACACAAATGCTAAAAAGCCCTATCATTTCCCAGTTAACTAGCTTCAGGAAATACTATTGAAACTTCTGAGGTATTAGATTATCCATTATGGAAAAAACATCAGATAATTCTGTGAGTCTTTTTGTAGCTTGATTTCTGAAGTGAGAATTACGTTATGCTGTGGGCTAACAGTCAAACTAGGGGCAGTCATTTAACTCCCTGAATTCTCTGGGCATATAATAACATAGGAATAACTACAAGAATGGCCAAGGTATGTCTTAACCATTAATAACATTAGTATGGTCATATATATTTTTAAATTTATTTATTTTGAGAGAGAGAGAGAGTGTGTTGCATGCACTTTTGGGAGGGGCAGAAAGAGAATCCCAAGCATGGCCCATGTGGTCAGCTCAGAGTCTAATGTGGGGCTGAAACTCAAAAACTGCAAGATCATGACCTGAGCAGAAATCAAGAGTCAGATGCTTAACTGACTGAGCCACTCAGGTGCCCCAGTATGGTCATGTTTTTTCTTTTTCTTTTTCTTTTTCTTTTTTTCTTTTCTTTCTTTTCAGTTTATTGATTTTGAGAGAGACAAAGACAGAGTAAGTGGGGGAGGGGCAGAGAGAGAGGGAATCCCACACAGGCTCCACACTTTCAGTGGAGAGCCTGATGTGGAGCTGAAACTCATGAAACCTTCAGATCATGACCTGAGCTGAAACCAAGAATTGGATATTTAACCTGTCTGGAGTTCTCTCTTGTCCAGCAAGAGAGTGGATGCAAGGTTGGAATGTGAGAGAGGCTAATTTCTGGAAGGAGACACGAGCCCCCAAGTAAGGGTCCTTTCTCAGTTTTTATTAGGGTCAGAAGGCTTATAAGCATGATGGACATGCACAAAGAGATGATGAAACCATGAACATTAACTCATGGGCTTGGGGAAAGGTTATTGAAGACCCGTATTAGGGGTTTGGGTCAATAGAAAACAAAGTCCTGGGCAGATGGTTGTTTACAGCAGGTATGAGGCACCACTGTTTACCTAAACTTGCCTAGGGGACAAGAAAGACCTAGCAGGCTACCCCAGGGTCTACAAGACACCTTTCTTTTGCTAATTAGCTCCTCTCAGGGCAACTTCGCCCTGCTGCCCTGCTGCGGTCTATAGCCCTGTTTACCAGTTTAACTATTTTGGTCCTTCCTTCCTGTGAAAGCAGCTTTCTGCTATTGTACTAGTTGGGGTGCGTTCTGCCCTGAATATCTAATCTTGTTTATTTCATTTTTAATGCTTTCATCCTGAGGCTTTTCTATTCCTATATCTTTGTCTTATACTGGGGGACTTTGCCCCGTTTACCTAATCTGTTTTACCTAATCTTGGATGCGTACATCCTGTGGCTTTCTATTTCTTTATGCCTTGTTAACCCATCAGTGTAAGCTGAGGGAGTTCCTAAGCTTATCCCCCACATAACCGGCTGAGCGACCCAGGTGCTCCTAGTCATGTTTTTTCTAAATTACTTAAAGAAAAAGGGGTAGTGTGGGGCACCTGGGTGGCTCAGCCAGTTAAACTTCTGACTTTGGCTCAGGTCATGATCTTGTGGTTTGTGGGTTCGAGCCCCACGTCAGCCTCTGTGCTGACAGCTAGCTCAGAGCCTGGAACCTGTCTTCAGATTTTGTGTCTCCCTCTCTCTCTGACCCTCCCCTGCGCATGCTATCTCTGTCTCTCAAAAATAAATAAAACATTTTTTAAAAAATGAAAAGGAAAGGGGCAGTATAACCTTAATTGGAACATGGGTCTGGAAATCAGTATGGGTAGGTATATTTTCCTGGTTTAGGGTTACAAAATCAGATTGTGTAAAGAGCTAGCAAACGCTAATTAAGAGAATAAGAAGTAGCAGGGACTGTATAGAGCCAAGAGAAGGCATTCTTGGCTCTAGCCAGTTTTCACCATGCAGAAATTTTTTTTCTTTATGTTTATTATTTTGAGAGAAGACAGAGACAGCATAAGTGGAGAAAGAGCAGATAGAGAATGAGAGAATCCCAAGCAGGCTCCGAGCTGCCAGTACAGAGCCCAATATGGGGCTCAAACCCAGGAACTGTGAAATCATGAACCAAGCCAAAATTAAGAGACTCTCAACCAACCGAGCCACCCAGGACTTTTAATTTTTTTTTAATGTTTATTTTTGAGACAGAGACACAGTGTAAGCTGGGGAGGGACACTGAGAGAGGGAGACACAATCTGAAACAGGCTCCAGGCTCTGAGCTGTCTACGTAGAATCTTACACAAAGCTCAAACCCATGAACTGTGAAATCATGACCTGAGCCAAAGTCAGAAGCCACCCAGGTACCCCAGGAATTTTTTTTTTTAATGTTTATTGTTTTTGAGAGAGAGAGTATAAGTAGGGGAGGGGCAGAGGGAGAGGGAGACCCAGGATCCAAAGTGGGCTCTGTGCTGACAGCAGAGAACCTGATGCATGGCTTGAACTCCCAAACTGTGAGATCATGAGCCTAAGTCAGCCGCTTAACTGAGCCACCCAGGCGCTGTGCCGTGCAGGAATTTGAACCTATTGTTAATTTTTCCTTTTAAGGAGAAACTGGAAATCTGGATTTTTATGAGGAGAAGTATTAACCATTTGTGAAGATTATCAAAAATGTGTGGCAAGACCTTTAGGTGTCTGAAAGAGAACTGTGAGATTAAGGTTGGAAAGGTTCATTAGGATCAAATTATGGAAGCTATGGAGTGTCAAGCTCAGATTTTCTTTGTTGGGGAATGGAGAGACAAAACCCAAGGATTTTAAACAGGGAGTGACATGGTTGGAGTACTGCTTTAGGGGAAAGCAGTTACAGAAGGCTAGTGCTGTAGTATAAATGAGAGGTAATGAGGGCCAAAAACAAGACAGTAGTAGCAGGGAGAGCGTGAGGAGGAGACAGATAGCATACATCTTAAGAGGGGTGACTGGGTGGCTTGGTCAGCAGAGCATGCAGTTCTTGACCTAAGGATTGTGAATTTGAGCCCCATGTTGGGCATAGAGCCTACTTTTAAAAAAAAATCTTAAGAGGTACAACCTGTAGATGGTGACATACTCAGATGTAATCCAGAGGATTAAGTAAAAAGTGATACTGCTATCTTGAACCTGGGTAACTAGAAGGATGGCAGGAGAAGTATTGAACAGATTTGAAGAGAAAATGAGTTTAGTTTTGTACTTTCACTTAGTTGAAATTTAAAAGAGGGGTGGGGGGCGCCTAGGTGGCTCAGTTAGTTATGTGACTGACTTTGGCTCAGGTTATGATCTCACAGTTCATGAGAGCCCCACATTGGGCTCTCTCTGTCAGTGCAGAGCCTGCTTCAGATACTGTGTCTCCCTCTCTTCTCTCTCTGCCCCTCCCTGTAGTCTCTCTCTCAAAAATAAATATTTAAAAAAAACACTTAAAAAATAAAAATAAATAAAAGGGGTAAAGACTGAAGTTCATGATTTGGGGACTAGTCATCTATATATATAAGGGATTATTGAAATTCGTGCACTACTGGGGCGCCTGGGTGTCTTAGTTAAGCGTCTGACTTCACCTCAGGTCAGTATTTCACTGTGGATTCAAGCCCCACATCAGTCTCTGTGCTGATGATGCACAACCTCTTTAGGATTTTCTCTCTCTCCCTCTCTCCCTCCCCCGTCTCTCCCCCCCATACTCTTGCACTCTTTCTCAAATAAATAAACTTTAAAAAAGAATTCGCATACTGCCATGGGAGAGAGGGTAGGGAAGACACTTAAAATGCCTATCTATTTGGAGAAAGAGTATGCATGCAAGCAGGGGAGGGGCAGAGAGGGAGAGAGGGAATCCCAAGTAGGTCCCATGCTCAGGAGGTGGGTCAGGGGTGCTGAATGAGGGGGCCTTGACCTCACCACTGGGAGATCATGACCTGAGCCAAAATCAAGAGTCAGATGCAGATGCTTAACCAACTGAGCCACCCGGGTGCCCCAAAAAGTCACTCTTAGGTTCCATAAACCTTGCCTAAAATTGCGAAAATTTCATTATATGTGTATTTCATGGGCATGATGTGGCAAAGGTGGTGTGGCCAGCAGTGTGTAGTTTTCATGAGATTTTCAAAGGGAGTACGATGAGCCAAAAATGAATAAGAGCCATTGATATTGAAAGGGTGGCTAGGGGCGCCTGGGTGGCTTAGTCAGTTAAGCGTCCGACTTTCGCTTAGGTCATGATCTCGAGGTTCGTGGGTTCGAGCCCCGCGTCGGGCTCTGTGCTGACTGCCAGCTCAGAGCCTGGAGCCTGTTTCAGAGTCTGTGACTCCCTCTCTCTCTGACGCTCCCCTGCTCACGCTCGCTCTCTCTCTCTCTCTCTCCTAGAAATAAATAAAAAACATTAAAAAATTAAAAAAAAAAAAGGTGGCTAAAGATAGAACCTTGGAGATTGTCTACATTTATGGAACTGCTACAAGGAGAGCAGGGAGGTCAGAGGAGAACTAGGAGAGTACCAAAAACAATTCAAGAAGGGGGATATTTTGGAGCACCTGGTCGGCTCCGTCAGAAGAGCATGCAAATCTTGATCTTGGAGTTGTGATTTCAAGCCCCATATTGGGTGTAGAGATTACTTGAATAAAAATTTTTTAAAAAGAAAGAGGGCATTTGGAGAGGGGATGGTTTGAAGAGAAGGATAATAATAGAATAATAATATATGCAGAGTTTGAAGTATTTAATTTTAGATTCTTATTTCTCATTTATTGATACCCTTCAGCTAAAGACTATAAGGGACTTAGCATAGTAGATACAATTGCTTATTGCAGTTACAGAGAGCCTACACCAAAGGGAACCATGTAGCCTTTCAGTAAGAGGGTGTTAGAAAGGACTCAGAAGAGTGATTTGGGGGAAGACTTAAGGAAATGGGACTTTCACAGGAAAATTTCCTGTGAAATTATTTTCACCCAGACACCAAGGCATAGCTGATAGTACCAGGCTCACTTCCTACATATCAGGGCTGCTTTCTTTTTGTCACCATCTCCCAAAGCAGTGGTCAGGGGTTTACTGCTAACTTCCCAGATAGACTTGGTGGATCATAATGAAGCAGACAGAATGAATTTGGGCTGCGATTTGCTGTCAGATGGGAGGAAGAAGAACCTTGAGGAGCCTAATTTTGGGGGTGGAGAGGAATGGTAGCACGAGGGTTGAGAAAATAGCTGTAATGTCTTCACTGAGTTTACATATGCAGATTCCTGAAATAAAAGCAGAATATGAGATCCAATTTGAGACACAGGAAAACAAAATATGGTGAAGTGTGGGAGTTTTGCTTTGACCAGATCTTTAATTCATGCTCCCTCATTTCACTATTTTATTTCCCCAAAAGGATTATATCCTTTTAGAAGATACTTTTAATTTTTTCCTTTTTTAAAGATTTTATTTTAAAGTAATTTTTATACCCAACATGGAGCTCAAACCCACAACCAAATGAGCCAGCCAGGCACTACTAGAGGATACTTATAAATTCTTGCAGAATTCCCTGGGCCCAGCCAGGTGTACAGCATTCTTATCTATATGATCCAGTTTTGTTTCATAGGATAGTAATCTGCACATTAGCCATTTTTAAAGTGACATGGTTATTCTCTGCCTAGTAAGAAATGTGCAGATTTATTCCAGAATTAGTCTTTATGTTAGTTTCAGAATATTTGACTCTTTTAGAGGAAGATTTTAGATATGGAAATGATAGAATTGCTATGTTGGCAAGTTCGTCTGCTGGGGCACATGTGTGAAACTGTTTCTACATGGAAAATCATGGAAATGCCTCATAAATTCTAAGGTTTCATACAGAGTTAATGTTAGAAGGATTTAGGAAGAGGAACACTAGAAATAAACTTATGCCCCTTACATGTGAAGGTGCCAGAGTTATTTTTTCCTGCCCTTTTCTGACTTGTCTTCATGTCTGGGAAGGCTTTTCTTGGGTTAGCACAAGTGTGGGCCCCAGGAATCCCATTTTGTATAGTGCATTGCAGACTTAGGATCACTTTCTGTATGTGAAGAAATTGATGGTCAAGAATGTTAGAGCCCAATCAGCAGTCCTATGGAGGGGCTCAAGAATTTTAGGGCAGTTTTCTCAATAAGAATGTTGATGGTGTTTTGGGTCATTTGTTTGTTGTCTGGGACTTCATCTCATATTTTGCAGGATATTTCACATTACTGGTTTCTGCTCTGTATATTCCAGCAGTGCCCCCAACCCTCTCTACCTGTACCCCTAGTGCTCCAAAGAGGAAGTAATTTATAGGGTGTTCAGAGAAGATTTCCCAAAGGAGGAAGAGGCTTCAACCGAGGGGAGGAAGCAGAGGTGTGTGTTTTATAGCCAAATCAAGAATGTACAAGAAAAGTCCCTGAATAGACCTATTTGGCTGATGCAGGGCAGAAACTATAGGGAAAGAGACTGTGACACAGTAACTGGAGAGTTGGCTGACTGAATCCCCCTTGAATAATTTTTGTTTTTTATTTTTTCTTTGGCTCATGCTAGCCTTTTTTTCCCCCCTTAATGTTTACTTATTTTTGAGAGAGAGAGAAACAGTGCGTCAGTGGGGGAGGCTCAGAGAGAGGGAGACAGAATCTGAAGCACAGAGCCCGATGCCAGGCTCGAACTCAAGAACTCCAAGATCATGACTTAAGTCGAAGTTAGATACTCAATTGAGTCACATGCTTGGCAGCATGACCCCTGATATATTTAGGGCCTGTTCCTGGAGCCCTGGAGCCTTGGAGGATGAGGAAACCTGAGTTGCTGAGAACATAGGTTTGCTGAGAGGTGCCTGATATGCCAACTACCTGAGAAAAGTTAATAATAAAACAGTCTAGAGGCACCCCACGTGGCTTAGTTGGTTAAGCGTCCAACTTCACTCCAACTTCAGTTCGGGTCATGATCTCCTGGTTTGTGAGTTCAAGACCCATACTGGGCTCTGCGCTGGTAGGTTAGAGCTGCTTGGGATTCTCTCTCACACCTTCTCTTGCAAAATAAATTAATTAAATAATAGTAATAAAACAGTCTAGTTATTTCAGTTGGTTCCTGCTTTCCTTGAACCCTTCCAAAGCCTGTCCTTCCCACCCCCATGGCCAGTCGCTTGAATGGCTGTCACCATTCAAAGGAATAAAAAAAAGTTCCATGAGCTAAGCATGGCTTCTTTTGTTAGTTTACTTCTTTTAAATTGATGCATATTTGGGGGCACCTGGGTGGCTCAGTCGGTTAAGCGTCCGACTTCGGCTCAGGTCATGATCTCACAGTTCATGGGTTCGAGCCCTGTGTCGGGCTCTGTGCTGACAGTTAGCTCAGCACAGTTAGCTCAGAGCCTGGAGACTGCTTCGGAATCTGTGTCTCCCTCTCTCTCTGACCCTCCCCTGCTCACATTGTCTGTCTGTCTCAGAAATAAATAAAACATTAAAATAATTAAATTGATGCATATTTGATTTCTGATCACTTAGGCCTTTGTTTCTCAGGCATGACCCAGAAACCAGGTGCATCACAGTCACTCGAAGTGTGTGCTTAAAATGCAGTTTCCTGGCCCCTGCTCCAGTATGGATTCAGGTTTCCCTCGGTGAAACCTAGGAATTGACATTTTATTATTATTTTTAAAAATTTATTTACATTTATTTATTTATTTATTTTAAAGTTCATTTATTTTTTCTTAGTACTCTCCACACTCAATATAAGGCTCAAACTCATGGCCCTGAATTCAAGAGTTGCATGCTCTTCTGACTGAGCCTGCTAGGTGCCCCTATTTTTTTTTTTTTTTTTAAGTAATTTCTATACCCAACATGGGGTTTGAACTCATAACCCCTAGATCAAGAGTCCTATTCTCTACCAACTGAGTCAGCCAGGTACCTGAGGAATTGGCATTTTAAACAAGCTCTCAGGTGATTTTTTTTTTTTTTTTTTTACAAATAGTTTATTGTCAAATTAGTTTCCACATAACATTCAGTGCTCATCCCCACAAGTGTCCTCCTCCATGCCCATTCCCCCTCCCCCCCACATCCATCAGTCCTGAGTTTTTGTCAGCATTCAAGAGTCTCTCATGGTTTGCCTCTCTCCCTTTCCCCCACCATTTCCCCCCTTCTTCTCCCCCTTGCTCCTCCATCAAGTTCCTCCTAATCCTCCTATACGTGCAAACATATGATATTTGTCCTTCTCTGCCTTCTCAGGTGATTTTAATGTGAATCACTGGATTAGACTTTATGCCATATAGCAGTACATTTTTGTCACCTTGTTAAATCTAGATCAGTTGTTTGAATCCTCCCTGTATTTTCTAAACTGTATTCAGGGCATAAGTGGGACATCATATTTGATGGATCTGGAAGAATTTCCTTGTAGGCATCTTGGTTAATATCTTTTCAGCAGCCAACAGAGTGTAATTAATTAGATGTCATTTCTGCCCTTTGAGGAAGCCCTTGACAAATGGTTATTTTTCTTTCTTTTTTTTCAAATGGTTATTTTTCTTTCTTTTTTTTTCAAATGGTTATTTTTCTTATTTGCCTGTTCCCTGTCTCATTAATAGACAAAGCAAGATAATTGCCCATTATTTTTCCAGGTCAGATCTTAGTTTAGGACATTAGCTTCCAAGTTCTTGATCTCTTTTCTAGAAGAGTAATATAAGATCAAGAGTCTCAAGGTCTTTCTACTGAGCCATCCAGGCACCCCCAGAATATCCAAATTTATACCAACAAATTTGATGATGTCATTTTGTATTGTATGTTTAGATTCAAAGATTTGTGGGTTGAGTCTGGTTTCCATTTCTTACTAACTTTGTGCCTTTGGAGAAGCCCCAAATACCTTCTCCTAAGCCTGCCTTCTCTCACCTTTAAAATAAACGGAGAAAGTAGTACCTAGCAGAGTAAAACATGTGCCTAAAACATGTGGTTTAGTAATTAATGGAGGCAATGAAGAAGAAGTGGCAGTAGTGATTTGTTGGTCCTAGACTTTAGATGTATTTTTTGGCCAGATTCGGGTGTGCTTAAAGTAAATAGTAAGCATTTCTGTGCCCTGTAAATGGCTTCTTTCTGTATGGCAGTTATATCCTAAGTGGGTTAGACATTTTAATATAATTCATCTAGGGGCGCCTGGCTGGCTCAGTCATGCCACTCTTGATCTCAGGGCTGTGGGTTCGAGCCCACATTGGGTATAGAGATTACGTGAAGATAAAATCTTAAAAAAAGGAAGTATTGGGGTGCCTGGGTGGCTCAGTCGGTTAAGCGTCCAACATCAGCTCAGGTTATGATCTTGTGGTTTGTGTTCAAGCCCTGCATTGGGCTCTGTTGACTGCTCAGAGCTGGAGCCTGCTTCCGATTCTGTGTCTCCCTCTCTCTCTCTGACCCTCCACCGCTCATGCTGTCTCTGTCTCTCAAAAATAAATAAACATCTAAAAAAATTAAGAAAAAGGAAGTATCATTTAAAAATAAATCAATCATCAATATTATATTTATTACATATTGTATAATGATTTATATAAGGAAGTACAATTAGAAAATTATATTTAAATTCCTTATAGAATACAGATAAAAGCAAAATATTTTTCTGTTGGCAAATTAATACCTAGTTCTGATAAAGATCTGGTGAAACAGGTACATGTATACATTGCCACTAGAACCCTTTTTTGACAACAATTTAGCATTACATTTAATTTTTTTTTTTTTTTATGTTTTATTTATTTCTAGGAGAGAGAGAGAGAGCGAGCGTGAGCAGGGGAGGGTCAGAGAGAGAGGGAGTCACAGACTGAAACAGGCTCCAGGCTCTGAGCTGGCAGTCAGCACAGAGCCCGACGCGGGGCTCGAACCCATGAACCGCGAGATCATGACCTAAGCGAAAGTCGGACGCTTAACCGACTAAGCCACCCAGGCGCCCCTAGCATTACATTTCAAAAGTCTGGTACATATTGTTGAATGAAGAGCCTAAAAATATTATACTCTTTGACGTTATATTTTCAGAGTAGAGAATTTATCCAAAAGAAGTCTTTTTTAACAATATTATCATTGGAAGCCATTTTATCTAAATACGAACAAAAAGAGAATACTTGAGTAATTTATGGTAAATCACATCTGCATAATCTTATGAAGAAATTAACATAATTACGAAGACTAATAACATGCAAAGCATTTGATATGTTCAATGTAATGAGATACACAATTCTATCTATGCTTCTTATAGCTATACACAATTATGCATGCACATGATTAAGGACTAAACTGGAACTCGACAAAATGAAAAAACAGATATGAAAAGTGGGGGGCGCCTGGCTGGCTCAGTTGATGGAGTGTGCAACTCTTGATCTCAGTGTTGTGAATTTGAGCCCCATGTTGGCATAGTGATTACTTGATAAAAATTTAAAAAAGAGGATTCTGAGTGATCTTTCTTGCATTTTTTTTCACTGTTAATAAACTCATTTTTTTAAAGTGTCTCTTTAGCTAGGTGAATCTTGTTTTTTCTTAGTCTAAAACAGTGGTAGAATTGGCCTTGCTCATTGCTTGTCTTGTTTGCTGACAAAAATTCAGCATAGTTATATATTATATATCTTTTCTGGGGAGAGGAAGTGGTAGGATATATAGCAACAGGAGTTTCCTTTCTGAGTCACACAAAGAATTTTTTGGAGCTCAAAATAACATCTAGAGAGAAATCTCGCTACTCAGTGGGCAAATATACAACCACATTGTCCTTAAGACTTGGTACTATAATGCTCAGGAAGTAAAAGAGAAATAGGATTATGCAGTAATATCATTGTTTTTAATACTCTTATTGAAAGCTTATAATTTTTTAGTATGCCTGATAAGTAATTAATATGTAACTATAATCTCTCCAGTACTTTATAGTTTAGAGATAGGGCTAAATAGATGGCTTTATAACTAGAAATGCTATAGGGGAAGAAAAAGCTGAGAATAGGGTTGATTTTGGGGTTGTGAGTTTGAGCCCCACATTCGATGTAGAGATTACTCAAAAATAAATCCGAAAAAGAAAAGAATACCCTTCCAATAAATTATTCTTTTAAAAAATCAGTTTATTAAACTTGTTAGATTATAAAACTTGCAAAGAATTATGTTACTTAATTCCAGGATAATTATAAATCTTAGTATGTCCTCCTTCCACAGAATCATGATTCTAGTGGGAAAATACCAGAATTCAGGATCCCATAGGAAGTACCATTGTTAATTTCAGCAAGTCGGTCCATAGCCACCTTTTGGAGGAGCAGTTTATATTCACAATTCAAGAATAAGAGATCTTGGCATAGCACAGGAGCCTGGATTTAGATATAAGGATGTTCATTGCAGTGTTTTATACTACTGAAAATTTGGACACAGCATAAATTAATAATAGGAGATGTGGGGTGCCTGCTAGCTCAGTTGGAAAAACATGATCACTTAAAAAAATCTTTAGGGGCGCCTGGGTGGCTCAGTCGGTTGAGTGCCCAACTTCTGCTCGGGTCATGATCTCATGGTTCGTGAGTTCAAGCCCCGTGTTGGGCTCTATGCTGACTGCCAGCTCAGAGCCTGGAACGTGTTTCAGATTCTTTATCTCCCTCTCTCTCTGACCCTGCCCTGCTCATGCTGTGTGTCTGTCTCTCTCTCTCAGAAATAAATAAAACAGGGGCGCCTGGGTGGCTTACTCGGTTAAGCATCCGACTTTCGCTTAGGTCATGATCTCGCAGTTCATGAGTTCGAGCCCCGCGTCAGGCTCTGTGCTGACTGCCAGCTCAGAGCCTGGAGCCTGTTTCAGTCTGTGTCTCCCTCTCTCTCTGACCCTCCCCTGCTCACGCTGTCTCTCTCTCTCTCCTAGAAATAAGTAAAACATAAAAATAAATAAATAAATAAATAAATCGACTAATTTGGAAGCTGTTACTGCTATATTAAATAAAAATATATAAAATAATATGTGACATCACATTTTTACAAATGAAGAAATATACATGTGACTGAGTGTGTAGTAAAGGGCCTGAAAGAAGGTATAGAGAGTGAGTGGTAGGGATATGGTAGTTTTTATTTTCTAATATCTGCTTTTCTGTGTTTTATAAACCTAGGATGTGTTATTTTTATAATTGGGGTCCAAAAATGTTCTATTTATTTACTTTTACTTTTAATTTACTTTGACAGACAGTACGAGTGGGAGAGGAGCAGAGAGAATTCTAAAGAGGCCCCACACTGTCAGTGTCAAGCCCACCACGGGTTTGAACTCAAAAACCATGAGATCATGAGCTGAGCTGAAATCAAGGGTCAACCACTTAAGTGACTGAGCCACCCAGGTTCCCCAGTCCTCTTACTTTAAATAACCACATGATCTTTTCCTTTAATATACTTGGAATTGAAACAATGACCTAGGCTTTCTGGTGTCACAACTCTTCTAGGTCCTAACAATCTGAAATATTTGTAGATGTGGAGTCTTGATGTTGTTCAAGCACCATACGGAGCTCAGCCACATCCTCAACCTCACACTGCAGCAGGATGCAGGTGGGCAGGGAACTAGCTTTTACAGGTGGGCCAGACAGAATGCCTGATTTTCCTGGCCATCGTTGGAGTCCTGAGTATAACTCATTATCATGATCCTTTTCTTATATTGTGCAAGTCATATGTGTTCATTGAGAAAAAAATTAGGATAACTGGAATTATGTTTTTATTTATTCTGAGAGAGAGCAAGAGAATGAATCCCAAGGATTGTGGGGCTTAATCCCAGGTCTACGAGTTCACAACCTGAGCTGGTATCAAGAATCCGAGTTTAGGGGGCAACTGGGTGTCTCAGTCGGTTGAGCGTCCAACTTCGGCTCAGGTCATGATCTCACGGTTTGTGGGTTCAAACCCCACGTTGGGCTCTGTGCTGACAGCTAGCTCAGAGCCTGGAGCCTGTCTTCAGATTCTGTGTCTCCCTCTCTCTCTGACCCTCCCCTGCTCACACTGTCTCTCTTTCTTTCTCTCTCAGAAATAAGTAAAACATTAAAAAAAAAAAGTCCGAGTTTAACCAACTGAGCCACCCAAGTGCCCCAGGAATTATGTTTTTAAAAGCTATTCACTTAGAGATGCCCAGCTGGGTCACTCAATAGAGCATGCAACTCCATCTCAGGGTTGTAAGTTTGAGCCCCACATTGGATGTAGAGATTACTTAAAAACAAGATTTTTTGGAGGCGCCTGTGTGGCTCATTCAGTTAAGCGTTCGGCTTCGGCTCAGGTCATGATCTCACGGTTCATGGGTTCGAGCCCCGCGTCGGGCTCTGTACTAACAGCCAGCTCAGAGCCTGGAGCCTGCTTCAGATTCTGTATTTCCCTCTCTCTCTGACCTTCCCTGCTCACACTGTCTCTCTCTCTCTCTCTCAGAAATAAATTAAAAAAAAAAAAAACAAGATTTTTTTTAAGGCTTTTTTATTTGATACCATAGCGTGAACAGCTTTCCATGTTAATAAATATTCTCTACTCCAGCTTTTTTTTTAAAAGTAAACTCTACCACCAACAAGGGCTTGAACTCATGACCCCAAGGTTAGGAGTCACATACTCTACTGACTGAGCCAGCCCCATTCTTAAAAGCTGTATAATAAATAGTCCACTGTGTGGCTATACCCAATTCCCTGTGGTGTCTCGCTATTTAAAAATTCATTTTATTTATTTACTTTTAAAAGATTTTATTTTAGGAGCTACCTGGGTGGCTTCATTGAGTGTCCTACTCTTGATTTCGGCTCAGGTCATGATCTTGCAATTCATGGGTTTGAGCCCTGCGTAGAACTCCATGCTGACAGTGCAGAGCCTGTCTGGGATTCTCTCTCCTCTTCCTGCCCCTCCTCTGCTTGCGTTTGTGCATGCTTTTTCTTTCTCTCTCAAAATAAACTTCAAAAAAAAATTTTTTTTTAAGATTTTATTTAATTTTTTTAAAATTTTTTTTAAAATATTTATTTATTATTGAGAGATAGAGAGATACAGATCATGAGCTGGGGAGGGGGAGAGAGAGAGGTGGAGACACAGAATCCAAAACAGGTTCCAGGCTCTGAGCTAGCTGTCAGCACAGAGCCCGACGTGGGGCTCGAACCCATCAACCGCGAGATCATGACCTGGGCCGAAGTCGGACGCTCAACCGACTGAGCCACCCAGGCACCCCTTAAAGATTTTATTTTTTGGGTACTCTCTGTACCCAGTATTGGGCTCAAACTCTCAGTAGTTATATATGTTCCACCAACTGACCCAGCCTGGTGTCCCCAGATTAATACATTTTAGTTAAAACTATTCACCCATCATTATTTCCTTAGCATAAGTTCTTAAAATTATAGGCTTTACACATGTTGAAATTTTTGATCCATACTATCTATTTTCTGTTGTTTTTCTTGGTCTTGGCCCTCTCTTTTGCTCCTATTCATTTTCTTGGTTTGAAATAGGAATGGATTCTTCTGCTTTGATTTTGGTCATCTTCCCTTTACCCAACTTTCAAGCAGATGTAGGCTGCCCACTTGGCTTTTTCTGACTCCGTATAGTATCTTGATGTCTGTGTGACCTATGTGGATTTGTTTTCCGTTATCTATTAGGCTCTAGCTAAAATACTTAGGAATTTTAGAAACTTTATGAGCCCCTTCATTTTATTTAAGCCACCTTCATCTGTCTATGTATGCACATTCATGTGTGTCTACATATACTATACATGCATTCAGAGATGTACTCTCTAAACTTACAGTCTTCCTGATTGTAAGGCCTTTGCTTTCTTTTTTCCCCCTTTTATTCTAGAATGTAAGCTGCAGGGAGCCATTTAGATTCAAACTTACCTTGCCGCACTGCTAGTTCCTGGCAGGGATCCCAGTAGGTTAATGTGGAGCAGCTCCATTCTGGGATTTGTTACAGGAACCACATGAAGCCTTGGCCCCTTGTCAGAGAGCTTGGGGAAATCTTCTGTGGCAGCTCATCCCTTTCCCTTCCTTTAGAAAATAAAAGTTTCTGTTCCTTACATGGTGCTTTGTCATTCCTCTGCAGGAGTGAGGTTGGGGGTAAACTCCTGGTTTCCTGGACCCTCTAGAGACCCAGCTGTTAACTCTTTCATTCAAATATTTTCCATCAAGTGTAGATGAAACTACACCATACAGAACTAAACAAACATTAGGATAGTGTATTACTGGGGCACCTGGGTGATTCACTTGGTTAAGCATCTGACTTCAGCTCAGGTCATGATCTCACAGTTCAAACCCTGCATTGGGCTCTCTGCTGTCAGTGCAGAGCCCGTTTCAGATCCTCTGTCCCCCTCTCTGCTTCTCCTTGACTCATATTCTCTCTCTCAAAAATAAATAAGCATTTAAAAAAATAAAGAATAGTGTATTTTTTTAGAATGGCATATCGCTATTGTTACTTGTTAAGTACTAATTATGTGCTTAATGCTGTGCTAGACGCTTTACGTTTTATTAGATATTTTAGCAACCCTAGAGGTAGATATTCTAGTTTTATAGATGAGAAATAAAAAAATAGATTAAATGATGGCGTGCCTGGGTGGCTCAGTTAGTTGGGCATCTGACTTCAGCTCAGGTCATGATCTCATAGTTTGTGAGTTCAAGCCCTGCATTGGGCTCTGTGATGCCAGTTCAGAGCCTGGAGCCTGCTTTGGATTCTGTGTCTCCCTCCCTCTGCTGCTCCCCAGCTCACACTCTATCTCTCTCTCTTAAAAATAAATAAACATTTAAAAAGTTTAAAAAAGAAAAGAAAGGTTAAGTGATTTGCCTAAGATCACACAGCTAATAAGTAACAAATTTGGAATTCAATTCTAGATTTCTCCAAATTGGAGAGGTTGGACTTAAGACTTTCTTAGACATGAATAGTTGAAACATTTTCTCCACACCTTTTCTGGATGGCAGAAATGAACCTTTGTTTTAAGACAAAGGAATGGCCTGACACAGTAGACTAAAATAATCTGTAGCCCATCCTCAGATTCCATAGGAGAAACTTGGATCTTTCCAGATTGTAGGTCAATTTACTCTTGTATCTTATCACATTCCCTTAGTGTACAGAGAAGATTCTCTGCATCAGTGCTTCTCAGGCATTGGTGTACCTGGAGATCTTGAGAAACTCCAGATTCTGATTTAATATGTCTAGGGCATGGCCTGAGATTCTTGGGTTCTAACAAGCTCCCCAGTGCTCCTTTGGATAGCAACGGTTTAGATCAGTGATTATTAATCCTGGGCAATCATCAGATTAACCTGGAGATCCTTGAAAAGAAGTCGGTTTTACAGGCCCCAGAGTTGGAAATTGGATTTTAGGATAGGGCCTGGGAATTGCTTTTCTTTTATAGTTTTTCTTAAAAAAAAATTCCCCAGGTTACTGTGATAATTAGGGAATCATTGGTTTAGAAGGTAACATGTTATGGATGCATTGTCTCACAAAACACAGAGGTATAAGTGGGCAGTTAATTTTGCTTCATTAGACATTTCAGAGGGACTGTGTTTGTTAGAGGTCATTTGCTCTAAAACAGTAAGAAACCCACTCATGCTTTTTGTTTTAATTTTTCTTAAATGTTTTATTTTTGAGAGGGATAGCAGGGGAGGGGCAGAGAGATGGGGACAGAGGATCTGAGGCAGGCTCTCTGGGTCTGCACACTGACAGCAGAGAGCCCAACGTGGGGCTTGAACTCACAAATTGTGTAATCATAACCTGAGCTGAAGTCAGACACTTAGCTGACTGAGCCACCCAGGCACTCCCCCATTCATATTTATGGAAGGGCTATTATGCAAACCCCAAGAGCAGGAAGTATCTGTAGATCTCAGAAGGAAACAGAGCTAAGAATTGGAAAGTCGTTAGGAACTAAGGATGTCCATACTATCTTTCTTCTGTTTCCTTCTCTCTGGGGACTGGCTTTGGTAGAAATTGGCCATCCAGGCAGTTTGGTCTCTGCCACCAAGCCAGTTTCATATTCCTGAAAGAATCTGATCAGTCCAATGTAGCCCCTGGACTGGTTCTCCTTGAGCCAGGAGGCCACTTCTGGACAATTCTCTGGTCTGGAGATCTGGAGATTTGATGACTTACATCAAACACACACTTACAGGGCCCCACTCTCAATGTAGGAATATGGGGTCCCCCTAACATTGTTGGTCAGACTTCCTGAAAGGTGTCTTCTACAAGTGCTTTTATATATATATATATATATATATATAGCTTTGCATTGTTGGGGTAGGATTACAGAACTAAATAAGATAAATCCCCTGATCTTTAAATTGGGAGTGCATTACTAGCTTATTGCGGGAGAGAGACAAGGAAAGATTTTAAGTCAGTGTGATATGGTCTGAGTATGGTGGGTAGAGGGCTATCTGGGAAACCTGCAAGAGAAAAACTTAACCAGCCTGGATATTTAGGGAATATTCAGAGAGGACATGTCTGAACTGAATCATGAAAGATAAGTATGTGCTGGCCAGATACAGAAAAGAGGGGAAAGCAGTTGTGGCATTGTGAACAGCATGAGCATGAAACAAAATAATTATATTTCTTTGAAGATTTTGGGGTAAATAATAATTAATAAACCATTATTTCTAGAACATGAGGTCCATGACAGGTCTCTAGAGAGAGAGGTTGGTGCCAGGTTGAGGAGTTAAACTCCATGATATGGAGTTTAGATAAAGCGGAACCAATTGATATTTTTTCTTTTTTTAAAATGTTTGTGGGGCACCTGGGTGGCTTAGTCGGTTAAGCGTCCGACTTTCGCTTAGGTCATGATCTCGCGGTTCGTGGGTTCGAGCCCCGCGTCGGGCTCTGTGCTGACTGCCAGCTCAGAGCTTGGAGAATGTTTCAGTCTGTGACTCCCTCTCTCTCTGACCCTCCCCTGCTCACGCTGTCTCTCTCTCTCTCTCCTAGAAATAAATAAAACATTAAAAAAATTTAAAAAAAAAAAAAAAAAAAAGAAAAAAAATAAAATGTTTGTTTATTTTTGAGAAAGGACTAGTGGAGGAGGGGCAGGGAGAGAGGAAGACACAGAATTCAAAGCAGGCTCCGAGCTGTCAGCACAGAGCTTGATGTGGGATTTGACTCAAACTCACGAATTTTGAGATCATGACCTAAAGTCAGAAGCCACCCAGGTGCCCCCCCATTGGAAAATTTTAACTGACATGGGAGAATTGCCATTTTTATGAAGATGATGCATTACAGTGTGAAGAATAGTTTTGATGGTGGCCTTGACTGAAGGTAGAAAGATCAGTTGCCATTGTCCAGAGAGGTGATGAGAAAAAAGAATGGAAAGGTAGGAATCAACAGTGAGAATATTTATGTAGATTTGGTAGGTCTAGATTGGATGATGGGAATGTGGGAGGAGTTGAAGACAGAGAAATTTCTTTTGCACATAATGAGCTTATTAATTATTATGTTATTATGTTACATTATGTTATGTTATATAGCATGCACAGGCAGGGGAGGGGCAGAGGGAGAGGAAGGGAGAGAATCTTAAATAGGCTCCACACCCACGATGGAGCCCCGACTCTGGGCTTGATCTCACAACCATGAACCACCTGGGTGCCCTGGACATGATTGAGTTTAAAATGTCTATGGAGCACATCAGCAGTGTTTCCTGTTAGGTTGGGAATCTGCCTTAAGTAGTTCTCGGGGCTTATATTACAGATTTGGGGGAGGTTATGCCCTCCCACTCCACCTTTTTAAAATTTTTCCTTACTCTCTGTCTGGCACTCTTTTTTTTTTTTTTTCTCATTTATTTTGAGAGAGAGAAAGAGAATGTGAGTGGGAGAGGGGCGGAGAGAGAGAGAGAATCCCAAATAGGCTTTGCACTGTTAACACAGAGCCTGACCCCCAGGCTTGATCCCAGGAACTGTGAGATCATGACCTGAGTCAAAATCAAGAGTTGGATGCTTAACTACTGAGCCATCCAGGCACCCCTCTCTCTGGCAGTTTTATTCCAGATGCTCCTTCCCTTATATTTATATTTAAACTTAAGGCCTATCTAGTTTCTCCTTTCCTAGATCTTCTTGCACAAGCAGTAGGTTACTTTATACAAAGATTTGACATGATTTGGCTTCATCACGAGAACTGCTGAGAGGATTTTAAGCTGACTTCCTAGACTAAGGTATATGATGGCAGAGATTATTCCTCTCTCGTGCATAGACACATTGCTAGCATCTAGAACAGTACTCGGTATTTTAGTTGGTACTGAATAACTGAGTGGAAGAGTGAATCATTTAATTCTATAAAGAGTTTATTAAAGACTTAATAGTTTATTAAAGATTGTTCTTTGTCTGAGACTGATCTTTTCTGTAAAACATTTCTCTTTTCTGTAAAACATTAAATCTTGCAGAGTGGCAGGGAGTTAGTCTGGAAAAGAGATAGAGAAGAGCATTTCAGGCAGAAGCAGCAGCATGAACAAAGGCATGGGGGCATTGAAGTGAATGTTGTACGTGCTAGAGAAAAGCAGTTAGACAATTAATAACTCTTACCTTGTCATATGTCTCAGGTCAGTCCAGCAAACCTAACATTTATAGCACATTTAATAGTGGTTATGATAGGTTCTAGGAATTGTTTACAAGTAGGTCCAAACTGGCAGAAAACCTTTTTTTTGGGGTTCTTTAAGTCCATAGTCTAATGAAAGTCCTTTTTGAAGCTGCCTTTCTTTTTTTTTTTCAGCTTATTATTTATTTTGAGAGAGAGAGTGAGTGAGTGAGCAAGGGTGGGTGAGCAGGAGTGGAGCTGGGATAGAGGGAAAGAGGAGGGAAAGAGAAAAGAATCCCAAGCTTGGGACTGGGGCTTGATCTCAGGAACTGTGAGATCAGTGAGATCATGACCTGAGCCGAAATCAAGACCCAGATGCTATCTTTGAATCCCAGGCAGAATTTACTGCTTGTTAATCTGTGTTTGTGTAGTATATTATACCTGTCTCTGTTATATTTTCTTATTTTCTTATTTCATTTGACTAATAACCCTGACTAGGCCTTTAACAATTTCTAGGGTCTAATATGTAGTAGAGATTAATCAAAGTTTGGTGGATAATTAAATGAATGGTTGTTTGTACCCAGGGTTATCCACATTAAAGAGAAACTGTGTCATCTTCTTTATCCCTTTTCTTGTAGCTATTTGTAGTGGATGTGCAGACAAGCCAGATCACCAAGATTCCCATTCTGAAGGACCGGGAGCCTGGAGGTGTGACCCAGCAGGGTTGTGGTATCCATGCCATCGAACTGAATCCCTCCAGAACTCTGTTAGCCACTGGAGGAGACAACCCCAATAGTCTTGCCATCTACCGGCTGCCTACACTAGATCCAGTGTGTGTGGGTGATGTAAGTTTCCCCAGAAATTGTAGTTAGAGGTAGCCTTGTTTTTAAACAGAACCAGCTAGGTAACATGGTCCCCCTTCCACATGTCCTCTGGGAAGGAACAGCTTCCCCTAGATTTCTGCTAATGGGGGTGAGGTGAAAGGGTAGAAATATCAAAATGGGGACTGAATTCCACGTAGGGAGTATCTGGTATATTGAGAGTGTGTGTTTGTAAAGGGGTGAGCAACACTCAGGGGCCAGCACCAGTGGGTTGGTGTTTGAATCCACAATGTCCACACATCTCCCACTGCCCATAGTCAGCAAAATTTATTAAATCACCCATTCAGCAACTATTTATTGAGCTTTCTATGTCCAGTCATTGTTTTAGACGCTGGGGACATGCAGTTAATAAAACAGAAAAGCCTTCCACCTCATGAAGCTTCTGTTCTAGTGTAGGGATATAAACCAATATATAAACCAATAAATATTTACCAGCAGTCTGTCAGAGTATGATAAGTGTCATGGAGAAGAGTAAAGCCTGATTAAAGGGATAGAGAGAGTGGTGGAGAATGCTATTTCAGAGGGTGGTCAGAGAAGTCCTCATTGATAAGAATGACATTTGAGCAGGGAGACATAAAGGAAAAGATGTCTGGAGGAAGAGAGTTCCAGACAGAAGGAACAGCAAAGAGGTCAGTTATAATTCTTGTACCTGGAAGGTACAGAGTAGAGTGGTAGGATGAGGTTAGAGGAAGAAGAGGTGGGTGATTGTGTGTAGGAGCCCTAAATAAGATATCCAGAGGTGGCAGGCCGGAGCTTTGTGTCCATCAGACATGTTCATTGCTCATAGGAATGCCAGTTTTATTCCAGCTTTGAGCTCCTCGAGACAGAAGTTAAAACTTGTAGGATCCTGCCCTGTGGGTTAAGATCATCAGAGATCACTTTGTCATTTTTATAAAGATATTTTCAGTCAGACTATATGCTTTTCAAGAGTATTCATTGTAATCCCTATTTTACTAATTTCTTTTTTTTTTTTCCCCATCTGTCTCTGTACCTATCTGTTCCTTCTGCCTCTCCAAGGATGGACACAAGGATTGGATCTTTTCCATTGCATGGATCAGTGATACTATGGCGGTATCTGGTAAAATTACCCTTTTATATGGAGTTTTGGTGTGGCAGGGAGGGAGGGAGGCTAGAAATTGAAAAGGGATAGGTAGTAGTGCGATTAGAAATAGCCCAGTAAGCAGATTATCAGCCAGGGGCCAGGAGATCTTATTTCCAATATTGGCTCTTTCTCTGACTTACCATGCGTCCTTGGATAAGTCATTTCCCCTGTATATTCCTGATCTGGAAAGTAGAGTTTTACTGGCATTCTTCATTTATTATTCATATTCTGCTTTGTTCCCAAAAGTATATATGATGGCATGTTAGCTGCAAAGATTTTGTGGGGCTTCATTGTGACAATCTTTCTGAAAGTGTTTTTGGAAAAGTTGATGTTAGTATTAGGAGCAGTTATTTTCTGTATAACTATATAACATGTTTCTTATTGATAAAAGCTGCATAGAAATGGGACAGTTTTTTCTCAGGGGTAGAAGTCAGAAAAAAACACATAGAAATGAGTATAGAGAAGATAATAAAGAGATACACAAATGCTTACTTGATACCCACAACAGCCTAGAAAGTAGGCTCAGAGTGCTAACCAGTTTTGCTGGGCACCCATAAATAAAATCCAATCCCTAGTTCTAGATTCCCAAATAAAAATAATCCTAATAGTTGCTAAATTAAGTACCTCACATATGTTATTTCATATTATCCTCAGAATAATACTAAGAGGTTTGCATTATTAGCCTCATTTCAAAAATGAGAAACTTTAGATTCTGAGAGGTTAGTATAACTTGCCAAAAGCCACACTAATAGTGACAGATGGACTCAGATCTGAATCCAGATCTGATTTCAAAGCCCATGCTTAGAACTGCTACTAACAAAACTAAGGGAACATAAATATTTCTTCTTTCAATTTTTTGCAAGGCAATAGTTACCCAGGAGTGGTTCAGAAGCTTTTGGATTCCCTGTCATTTGCCTCCCTGGGGAATGAGAGCTGTTTGAAGGCAGAGGCAGAGTCCTGCCACCTTTATCATAGGGATTGCCCATATGACAGTACCCTGTACTAAATGTGGTGTTGGGAGCCAGGACTTGACTTTGGTTTGGAGGCCTCCTATCTCCTTGAGATACCCTGCCAACATCCTGTTTTTGAGCTGTTGACTCCCAAGTCTACATTTTTATGAACATTATAACAGCTTTTTTTTTTTTTTTAATGTCTTTATTTTATTTTGAGAGACAGAGACAGAGAGCGAGTGGGGAGGGGCAGAGAGAGAGGAAGACACAGAATCCAAAGCAGGCTTCAGGCTCTGAGCTGTCAGCACAGAGCCCAACACGGGGCTTGAACCCACGGACTGTGAGATCATGACCTGAGCCGAAGTCAGAGGCTTAACTGACTGGGCCACCCCGGCACCCCAGAATATTATAACAGCTTTTAAGAACTTGGGCTCTGAGGGCACCTGGGTGGCTCAGTTGGTTAAGTGCTTGGACTCTTGATTTTGGCTCAGGTCATGATCTCATGGTTTGTGGGTTCGAGCCTTGTGTAGGACTCTGCATGGGCAGTTTGGGCTCTGCTTGGGATTCCCTGTCTCCCTCTCTGTCTTTGCCCTTCCTCTGCTGGCACTGTCTTTGTCTTTCTGTCTAAAATAAACATTTTTATAAAAAGGACATAGGTAAGATTAAATGAAATAATACATAGTGGCTGCTGTATTAAAAATGGCCAATACTTGTTAACCATTGTTAATGTTAAGCTTGATGATGAATATGAACTCCCCTTAACATTCTACCTCAGATTCTGCATATTCATACTCATGATCTTTCTTGCAAGATCCCCTCCTCCCCATGGACATATATTTGTGAATGCTCCCACCTTCCACACAAGTGCACAGCAGAAAACTAAAACTCCTCTTATGGTCTTCAGTCTCCTTAGATTACCAAGCCATGGTTATACTGCTTTTTTTTTTTTTTTTAATTTTTTTTTATTTTTATTTATTTCTAGGAGAGAGAGAGAGAGAGAGACAGCATGAGCAGGGGAGGGTCAGAGAGAGAGGGAGTCACAGACTGAAACAGGCTCCAGGCTCTGAGCTGGCAGTCAGCACAGAGCCCGACGCGGGGCTCGAACCCACGAACCGCGAGATCATGACCTAAGCGAAAGTCGGACGCTTAACCGACTAAGCCACCCAGGTGCCCCGGTTATACTGCTTTTTAAAGTATGCCTTATAAACATTGTATGTCATGTATACTTAAATAATTAAAAAGAAAAATCCTTTTACATACAGTTTCTTTTCTCTGCTACAGTGCTCATTCATCATCAAGATCTTGAATTACCCTAGTATCCTTCCATATTTTCTCTGCTTCTGTACTTGTCTTCTCCTATCCAGTCCTCATGATGCTATTTTTGCTAATAAATTCTTTATTTTTCTTTATTCTAAAAGTAATGTGTTTATTATAAGAAAATTTTTAAATATAGATAAGCAAAAAAGGAAATAAGAACTATCTTCAATATCTCTACCCAGAGGTAACTATTAATATTTTGAAATATAAGGGGCGCCTGGGTGGCTTAGTCGGTTAAGCGTCCGACTTTCGCTTAGGTCATGATCTCGCGGTCCGTGGGTTCGAGCCCCGCGTCGGGCTCTGTGCTGACTGCCAGCTCAGAGCCTGGAGCCTGTTTCAGTCTGTGACTCCCTCTCTCTCTGACCCTCCCCTGCTCACGTTGTCTCTCTCTCTCTCTCTCTCTCCTGGAAATAAATAAAACATTAAAAAAATTAAAAAAAAAATTTTGAAATATAACATGTTGATAGAGTATAGGTATAATTGAACAGTTCATTGTAAAATTCTATGAACATTTCACTATGCTTGAATTTTTCCTAATAAAACTTGTATAGTTTTATTTTTTAATCTGTCTTATAAATCATGCATAATTCTCCAGATGCGTCCTCCTCTCCCTGGCCTTTTCTATATTTCACATGTAATAAAACTTCTGCTTTGAATCCCTGCTCATCAGCATTATGATGCAAACAAATTGGTGGCACCTGGCTGGCTCATTCACTAGAGCACATGACTCTTGATGTCGGGGTTCTAGGTTTGAGCCCTGTGTTGCGTGTAAGGATTACTTAAAAGTAAAATCTTTAAAAAGAAGGATGCAAACAAATTGGATCATATTTCTCCTATGTTAGATAATTTTTTACTATGAAACATTCAGGAGATTTGCAATATGGAAAGGGTACCTTCTAGTTTAAAGGAGAGTTGGCAAATAACTTTACTGGAAAGGAATTTTAAAACATGATTTTTTTTTTAAGTTTATTTATTTATTTTGAGAAAGAGAATGTGTTCTTGTGCATGCAAGCAGCAGAGGGGCAGAGAGAGAGAATCCCAAGCAGGCTTTGCACTATCATTGCAGAGCTCAGCTTGGGGCTTGAGATCACAAACCATGAATCATGACCTAAGCCAAAATCAAGAGTTGGATGCTCATAAACTGACCCACCCAGGCACCCCCAAAACAGTATTTTTTAAAAAATGGTTTTTAAAAAATGGTCCTTGATTTTCTATTTTATGACTATACCATCACCTTATTCTTGTGGGACATACAGATGTTCTGAATAAACATCTTTTTGTATCTGTCTTATGATAGTGCATTATTCCTAGATGGGAACACAGACTTTCTGGGTTTTGCTGCAGATTGCTCAGTTGTCCACCAGAAAGATGGTCCCATTTTAGCTTGCCACCAGCAATGTATTCAGGGCTCAGTTCAAAGAAAAGTGTTCTTAGTTTTTTAAGTGCTTCATTATTGTTTTCTAAGGAAAACTCTTTTTTTTTAAGTATTCATTTTATGTAAAACAGTCATCCTTTTTTGGTTTTTTTTTTAAGTGTATTTATTTTTAGTCGGGGAGGGGCAGAGAGAGAGGGAGACAAAATCAGAAGCAGGTTCCAGGCTGTGAGCTGTTGTTAGCACAGGGCCCAGTGCGAGGCTCAAACCCACGAACTGTGAGATCATGAACTGAGCCAAAGTCAGATGCTTAACCCACTGAGCCGCCCAGGTGCCCCCAAACATTCTTAATATGGGAATTATGGTCCCTGTAGGTCCATGGAAAGCCTTCAAGAGGTTCATGAACCTCCCTAAAATTGAATGTACATTGTGGTGTTTTGTGTAGTTTTCTAGAGAAAGGGGTTTTTAATATTCCTAAGTGTCTCAGAGGCATACAAGACTCAGAAGACATTAAGCACCATTGAGGTGGAAGTTCCCAAACCCTAGTGCCCAGCAGACTTCACCTGTGCATGCATGCCCAAGTGACCTAAGCATTTGGCTTGGAAAATTACTGAGCTTACTCAAAACTACATAATTCTCTTGGAAAATTTCACCAACGGTTAAAGGTTATATTGTAATTCTTATACCTTAGTTGAATCATCCTCTTGATGTACCTATTAAAATATATGCTGTTCTCTGTTTAGTGGTGGGCCCTCTGACCAAGTGTCAGAACATATGAGGATGATGCACAAAGAGCTAGACTAAGAAAGCCCATCTTGGTTTCTGTAGGAGTGTCTCATAGAGATTTGGTTATGTCTGACATCTGTGGTTTCCTTGTTCTGTAGGCTCACGTGATGGCTCTATGGGACTCTGGGAGGTGACAGACGATGTATTGACCAAAAGTGATGCAAGGCACAATATGTCGCGGGTCCCTGTGTATGCTCACATCACTCACAAGGCCTTAAAGGACATTCCCAAGGAGGACACAAATCCTGACAACTGCAAGGTCCGGGCTCTGGCCTTCAACAACAGGAACAAGGTATGAGTTTGCCAAAGAGGAAGGCTATTCCTCTTGCTTTAGCTTCTTGGTTTAGATCTTGGAAGATTCACTCCCAAGATTTCTTTCCAAGTCAGTCCTTGTTACATAGCTTAGTTCTGAGCCTATGGAGAATTGAAGGCTGAGGGACGCTGGTGAGAAATTATAACAGAGATTATAAAACTCTCATCCCTTGCATTGAGCTCTGCAGTATTTCTCTGGATGGTCCATATTTGTGGGTCAGCCTCTCAGAGTTTCCCCGGGGCCACTCTGATTTGACTGTCTCTCATTTGCACATGCCTTTGCAGGTACTCTATTTTGGGTGTGATTTTCATATGTGCCTCTGAAAGCAATCACTTTTTTGTCTTTGGTATTCAGTTTCTTTTCATTCTTCACTGCCTATTAACCACAGTGCCAGCAGGTCTTACCTAATCATGGAGTCAGATCTGATGCTGGCAGTATTGAATGTTAGGGTGGAGACTCAGAGCCAGAAGAGGAGAAAAGTTCCCCAAATCTGAATCAGGCCACATTTGAAGGATAGTTCCCTTAGCCTCCTATCTCCTGTCCACAGTTGTGGCTTAGAGGTAGATTTAGATCCTCCACTCATAGAAGCTCTTACACTGAGATTTATGAAACTGTCCTTCATGTGTGGGCTCTACTATAACTATCCAATGAGACGTCATGGGAATGATTGCGTAGTAGGAACTTTTTGAACCAACGTAAATAGGTGTTTACGTTATTGCTAGAACCTTGCTGGCTTCTTAAATTCTCCCAAGCAGCAGCCTTGATTTAATAACACTATCCAGCTGCATTCCATAGCGTGAGATAATGGACTGACAACCGTTGGCCCCTGTGCTGGAATCCTCATGGGATAAGAATGAACCTGGGAGGACCCCAACCTTCAGGGTCTTCCTCTGCTTACGACTGTATATGTTAGTTACTACGGATTGAAATATAACTTGTTTTTTCATTGCTCTTGTAGGAATTGGGAGCAGTATCTCTGGATGGTTATTTTCATCTCTGGAAGGCTGAAAATACACTGTCAAAGGTGTGATGAACGTTACTTAGTGGTTTTACCTAAAAATTTACCTTTTGGTTAAAATAGATTTATTCTCCCGTTACCTTTTCATTCTTGTCTAAAGAACCAGTTTTCCAAGGGTCTGGCCATGTTACTGCACAGTGAATGGAATTCTGAACCTGACAATGCCTCTCAGATCTTTTAAAGAGATCAGAGGCTGGGGTGCCTGGGCGGCTCAGTTGGTTAAGCACCGGACTGCAGCTCAGGTCATGATCTCACGGTTCATGGGTTCGAGCCCCACAATGGGCTCTGTGCTGACAACTCGGAGCCTGGACCCTCCTTCATATTTCTGTGTCTCCCCTCTCTCTCGCTGCCTCCCCCCCCCACACACACACACGGACACCCAGCTCCTGCTGTGTGTATCTCTCTCTCAAAAATAAATAAACATTAAAAATAAATAATAAATAAAGAGATCAGAGGTGGTGATTCTTTCACATTGCGAGGACCGAGAGATTCCTTTAACTAGCAGTCCTCCAGTCTGCAAGGCATTTAAGTATTTGCTTATGGATTATTCGCTGTTTGGCGTGTTACAAGGGCAGGAAAACCTAAAAGTTAGGAATCACTGGCAACTGAAAATTAATTAAACTAAAAAACCATTTTTGAAATGATACGTAATGAGAATATTTGTAATCTTTACAAGCAACTTTTGCATAAAGTCAAACCTACCTGTGGTTTATTTGCCCTCTTATCCCAGAGGCCTTTGCTGCGTGTTACTTCTGTGATAGACTTCTTTCCCAAGAAGCAACAGAGCTTCAGGAATTACTCCTTCATGTCAAGCAGCCTTTGAGCCCAACTGACCTTGCTTGGTGCCTTACATGCAGTTGCCACCTGCTGAGGATTGACTTAATGACAAGGATCCAGAGTTAAGGCTGAGTAGTGTTGCCTGGGGTTGAGCCAGTCCCATGAGTGTACTTTCTGTAGTGTACAACTCTCATATAATTGGGGAGCTAGGCTGAGGATAGGCAGAAATTAGCCCCTTTATCTGAAAAGTGGTGAGGAGGGTGCTGGCAGAGAACAGAGTCTTACCTTGGCTTTAGTTCCCTGGGGTTACCCTGGAAATAACCTGTAGGTCTAGGCTTTTCTGCTTCTGATTATTTAATTCCAGCTTAACCTTTTTTTTCCCCCTAATCAGGCCTCTTCAGTACCAGATCATCTTCTTATAGTCACCCTCTCTTTCTCTTATTTACTTTGGGGTGGAACAGGGCAATATTTTCTTAATCAGGGCTTGTCTTTTTGTCTCTGACTTTGTATGGCTTGTGTATGAAGGAAGCCAACACAAGTGGGCATCTAAGAACAATGCCCTATAGTACATTCTCTGGTATTGCCATGTGTGCATCACTCCTCTCTCTGTTTCAGCTCCTCTCCACCAAACTGCCATATTGCCGTGAGAATGTGTGCCTGGCCTATGGTAGTGAATGGTCGGTATATGCAGTGGGCTCCCAAGCTCATGTCTCCTTCTTGGATCCACGGCAGCCATCATACAACGTCAAGTCTGTTTGCTCCAGGGAGCGAGGCAGTGGTAAGAGTCCTGCTATGCCCCTGAGGCTTATAGCTGCATTGCAGATGGGTTTTGACTTTCAGTTTCTATGTTGATTTCCAAACAAGAATAGTGATCTTTATGGAACCTGGTGGAGGTGTTTGGTAACACTTGGAGGGAGCTTAAATACCTGCAAATGGCAACAGAGCTTCAATCCACAGGCAAATTTGTGACCATAGAAGCCTTCAGTGGAAACCAACAGTCAGGATATTGGTGGTTTACATATTTTTTCAGAGATCTTGACTTTCTGTTGTGTGGTAGTGTTTAGCTGCTGCCCTGTCTGAACTGTAAAAAACATTTTATGCTAAGGGATGATGTGCAGTGAGGAGTTTATAGAGGGCATGAGGAAACTTTTGAGGGTGATGGATATGTTCATTATTTTGATTATGGTGGTAGTGTCATGGATATATACACATGTTAAAACTTCAAATTGTATATTTTAAGTATGTACAGTGTATTGTTTGTCAATTAAACCTCAGTAAAGCTGAAGAAAATAGTTTAGATCCAATGACTAGGTTAATTATAGCTTCATCCTCCTGTCTTTTATAGCATATTTTCTCTGACAGCACTCTTTATCAAGGAATAAAAAGATTATGTTTGTAATGTACTTTAAGATTTCAGAATATCTTTATCTGAGATCTTACTTCATCTTACCTAGAACCCTGTAGAAAGCAGGTAGGAAAAGGTATGTTTAGTGTTACCTCTATTTTATAGATGAGGAGACTTGAGACTCAGACCAGTTAAATACCATTCTCCGTGTCTTCTGGATTGGTGGAAGAACAGCCAGGGACTAGAATCCAGATCATTCAAGTTAACAGAGTGTATTTTCTTCATCTCACTTTGTTCCCCTTCTCCTACAAAAATGTAGCTACATTATCTGGGAGTCCTAAAAGGCACAATAAGAATTACAGTTTAGCTTCTCTCTTTCAAGTTGTGTTTATTTTCATTCAGATATTGCAATAGTGGCTTTTGTTTAGGGTTTGTTTCAGTCGTTATTAAGATGCTCCTGTTTAGTGCAGAGAGAAATAATGTGTGTATTGAGAGTTATAAGGGTAATTAGGGTTGGCTGAAATGATGTCTGCAGTGAAACGCTTTAAGACAGGCACACCTGGCCAGCTCAGTGGATAGAGCATTGATCTTGGTGTTGTAGGTTCAAGCCCCATGTTGAGTGCAGAGATTAGTTAAAATTAAAAAAAAAAAATTTTTTTTAAGTTTTAGGGGCACCTGGATGGCTCATTTGGTTAAGCATCCAACTCTTGATTTTGGCTTAGGTCATGATTTCATGGTTATGAGGTCGAGCCCTGTGTCAGGCTTCATGCTGAACATGGAGCCTGCTTGGGATTCTCTCTCTCCACCTCTCTCTCTCTCTGCCCCTTCCCTGCTGTCTCTCAAAATAAAAAAAAAATAAGTTTTTTAAAATTAAAAAAAAAAGAGTTTTTAAAAAAATAAGTAAATAAAGCTTTAGAGGTGCCTGGGTGGCTTAGTCAGTTAAGCATCTGACTTCAGCTCGGGTCACCATCTCCCGGTTCATGAGTTCGAGCGCCGCATCAGGCTCTGTACCGATAGTTCAGAGCCTGGAACCTGCTTCAATTCTGTGTCCCCTTCTCTCTCTGCCCCTCCCCTGCTCACACTCTGTCTCTATGAAAAAAATAAAAACATAAAAAAAAAATGAATAAAGCTTTAGTAAGAGACTGTGGTTATTGTTACAGGAGTAGCTTTCATACCTAATAAGGAAATACTGATTCCACAAATATTATCAAGCACCTCTTATGTGCCAAGAGACATCTTTGTACCCTGTGCACTTCTCTGATCCACAGACATGATACCAGATAAAGACCTCTTACAGTGCCATGGTAGGGGTTTTAGGTCAGATAGGAAAAAGTCCTTATTAATATAATGATTTGTAAATATGCAGGTTATCCTGTTTCAGTATAGGTTAGAAACACAGTGAAGAAGAGGTTAGAGCTATGAAAGATAACTCACAGTAAGTCTAGGGGAGGCAGGGAGGTTCAGGGCACAGTTAAGGCTTAGGCTAAAAGATCTTAGGCATCATTTGGTCTCTGGTATTTCCCTAAGGCTTATGGGAAGGTTCCTGTTAGTGCATCAATTAGCAGTGTGGCACCAGCATTCTCAGGCTTTTGCATGAGATATACCTGCCATGGGAAAGGCATTGTTCGGTATGTGGGTGCCACCATGTGAACTCAATGCTGGAGAAATTCAGGTAGGCAGACCATCAAGTATGTGCTCTCCCTACTCATTCCCCTTTCCTTTTCTCTCTCAGGGATCCGGTCAGTGAGCTTTTATGAGCATATCATCACTGTGGGCACAGGGCAGGGCTCCCTGCTGTTCTATGACATCCGAGCTCAGAGATTCCTGGAAGAGAGACTCTCAGCTTGTTATGGGTCCAAGCCCAGACTAGCAGGGGAGAATTTGAAACTAACCACTGGCAAGGGCTGGCTGGTGAGTAAGCCCCTGCCTGACATGGTTACTGAACAGTGACAAAAAAAATTGTCTTCCATCTACCTACCTGCTTCCACCCCCACTGATAACACCAGCTACCCACATACTTTTTCACTGGTAAGAGCTACTCCTTAGAGGGACGCCTGGGTGGCTTAGTCGGTTAAGCGTCCGACTTTCGCTTAGGTCATGATCTCGCGGTTCGTGGGTTCGAGCCCCGCGTCGGGCTCTGTGCTGACTGCCAGCTCAGAGCCTGGAGCCTGTTTCAGAGTCTGTGACTCCCTCTCTCTCTGACCCTCCCCTGCTCACGCTGTCTCTCTCTCTCTTCTAGAAATAAATAAAACATTTAAAAAAAAAAAAAAAAAGAGCTACTCCTTAGAGCAGAGAAAGGTACTTTCCCTTGGTTTTGCTACTGTGTCTACATATCTGTGGAAAAACTGCAGCCCAGTAAGACACACTATTGACTTAGGATTACCCCCAGGTGATGATAGAGTAGAAGGAGAAGGAACCCCCCCACTGTGGCCGCTACAGAATTATTATTAAAGAGTTTGGTTCCAAGTGTCCTGAGAAGACCTTAGGTTTGTACAGCAGTTCTTCAGCCTGTTCACTTCTCCCTAACGTTCGTTTGGAAACATGAGGCTCCATTTCCCATGAGCACCAGTCTCCTGACATCAGGTTAGATGCAAAACCCTCTCCTCTTAAGGAGACCAGAAGGCATTCCTGTCCCTTACTACCCCCTTTTCTGCCCCGTGACCTAGAGGTGTTAACAAGTCTCTTTTTCTTCCATAGAATCATGACGAAACTTGGAGGAATTACTTTTCGGACATTGATTTCTTCCCCAATGCTGTTTACACCCACTGCTACGACTCGTCTGGAACGAAACTCTTTGTGGCAGGAGGTCCCCTCCCTTCAGGGCTCCATGGAAACTATGCTGGGCTCTGGAGTTAATGACAACTAACTCTTTCCCAAAATGCAGAGATTTACACTAACTTCCATCCTTAGTTTCCTTGTTTCTTTTGATTTTCTTCCAATTGTGTGAGGCCCTCATTTTAGTGGGAACACGAGAGTTTGCCTATGGTTTAGGCACTTGACAGGAAACTCGATACAGAAGTCTGAAGTGTTTTTTGTTGTTTTTTTCTTTTTTTTTGCTTTTCATAATCAGAGTTTTTTCTGTCTTTTCTTTCTGGCTTCTCAACCAAACATTGTTAATTCTTATTTGTATTTTTTCTTTAAGTGACACACACTCTCCCCTCTCTGGCTTCTGGCAGAGGCTGGTATAGTCATTCTCAAGCTTACTTCACTCTTGAGAGGTAGGGTTCCTTTATAATTATATGGTTGCTGTCAGACTTTCTGTGAAAGTTTGGGGGCTGTGTGTGTGTGTGTGTGTGTGTGTGTGTGCGCGCGCGCGCATGTGTGCGTGTGTGTGTGTGAGAGAGAGAGAGAGAGAGAACTTGTATGCCTGCAGATTCTGTGTGTCACTGAAATTACCTGGAGTAAGAATTACTTGTAATTAAAATATTTATAAAAGAAACAACTTTATTCACAGAGTCAGCTTTGGGACTAGTCTTTATCTTGTTTTTTAAAGTCTAACAGCACTGATTAAGTAAAAACAGAAAGAAAAACAGTCACCACCAGGAAAACTCTTTGAGTTAGATTGCAGGCTTCCTGGTGACTTTCTAGCCAGGACTCCAGGGTGATCCGTCCCCTACCTGTCTTCCTAACCTTGTGTTCCCCAAGTGAGAACACTTCTGTGTGTCATTTCCACTTCAACTTCCCATCTACTGAGCCAGTGGCCACTCTCCTAAAACATCAGGGTCTCCAGATGCAATTCTGGAGGCTGCAGAAGTCTTGGTAGAACTTGGTAAAGAGAATCCCTATCCCAGTCTTCCTTTTCCTTCCCTCAAACAAGACCTGATACGGTATCTCAGGGGCCTGGAGCAGGAGGCCTTACGTCTGCTAAGATTCACATACTCAGTCCCCTTGGCTTTGGGGAGAAACTTCTCCTTTGCCTTTCTTCTGATCTTCCCAGTGGGTTTTGCTTTGCTTTTCTAAATTGGATTCAGTCCAGGAGGGTGGGGGTAAGCTGGGGGTTTATCTGTGTGTAGCTTCATGTGTGGAATGTTCATTTTCTTATTACAGTGGGGCTGGGGTTGAAGCCACCTCTCCCACTCTGTTGCTTAGCCCTGGGGGTGGTGGTGGGTGGCCTAGAACCAGCAACATTGTGCATGTAAAAGCATTGATGTGATTAGTAATTTGTTCCTCCCTTGAACTGTGTTTAGTCAGGTTTTGAAACTTGCAGGCAACTGGCTGACCGTGATGTCCAGTTATTCCTTGCTTTTTACGCATCATGTTGCAGATAGCAGCTGTTCCCACCCACAAATTCCTCCTCCATTCTAAGTACATACTCTGCTTCTGTTAACAGCCCATCCTGGGGGAAAGGAAAAGTCATTTATTCCTGCACTCTCGTTTCTAAATTGCCCTCCCAGTTATCCCCCTCTGCTCTGGGTGTAAGTGGGGAGATTGAAAAAAAGAGTGCCTTCTCCTTGGTAAAGGGGGCTGGTGGGGAGGGGAGACAGCAAGTCCACCCTATCTTGGTGATACAAGCCGCATACCACAGGTTCTAGAATTCTCATCTTCTAACCTAGAGAAATAGGTGCTATAAACAGGGAATTAAGTAAAATGCTGGATACTATAGATCTTTTAATTGTCTTAATTTTTTTTCTATTCTTAAACTACAGGCTGTAGATTTCTTAGTTCTCACAGAACTTCTATCATTTTAAACCAACTTGTATATTTAAAAAAAAAAAGATCTTAAGTAGGATGTTTTGTACTGTTGCCAGACCCTCTTCTGTGATGGGTAATACGTTTGATTGTTTGAGATTTTGTTTTTTAAAATGTAGCACTTGACTTTTTGCCAAGTAAAAAAATAAATATTATTCCAGTTGCAAAGTGGTTTGAGTGATTATGTATAGCCAAAACGCAGCAGGGAAATAGCTCCAAATGACTGGTTAGAAGTTTACCTTGAGGGGCTAAGATTGCTTGGAACAGAAGGGGAACAAAAGAGTCCTCTCAAAGCTAAAGGCAGGTCAAGTACAGTCACACAAACACTAAGACCTACTTGCTCCTGGTCCCCAGCCCTGGCCAAGGATCATTTATTCTGGGGTCCAGTTGAGAATGAACTCAGCCAAGAGGACACAGTGACCAAGGTGAGTGATGCTACTCCCAGAACTGGTTTGGGGCTGTTGCTGAGAGAAGGGCAGACTGCTGAATCATACCACCCTACTCACCACCAATCCTGGAAGATCCATCGGGACTGGGCCACAGAGGCAGGCAAGGCAATATATTCCTCTGTCACATGACACTTGTTCCTCACCAGGCAAGCTAGACACAGCTGTCCTTTGCACCTGCCTTGGAGACTGACTACAGAATATAATTCATACAGGCATCTACCTGCATGGTCAAAGGCCACAAAACAGGAAGGGGGCGGTGAATTAAATTAGTTGAGGTAATTAAGAGGGCTTCATAAAGCAGAAAAGCCTTTTCCAAGATGAAATTTTTAGAATTTCCAATTCATGAGATAGTGATGGGTGTTTGCAAAATGTTCCTTGGTCAGATTATTTCTGGGAAATTCAAATTTAAACAAAGACCTGCTTTTTCCCAACCTCAGGTTTTGGTTACTATGGAACTCGTGTCCACAGAACATGCTCAGAGAAAGGTGTTGGGATCTGGGTGGGGGACCTGGCCTAGGCTTCAAGCCTCCATGGAATCTTGGCCTTGCTCCTGTTTTCCAGCCAGACTTTCCAGCAAAGTATGTATCTTACAGAAAAGCTTTGTGGACTTTAGAGGGTCCCTCCCTTTCCTGCCAGTCCCAATTCCCTTGCCGTGAAAGAACTTCCTTGTTCTCCCTCAGGCCACATGCCTCATTTTATGTTCTACTCGCTCCTTCCATCATCCTTGGGTCCTTTTACAGAAGGCTTTGGAACCGAATTTATGCTCTCAGTTCCCTACCCCTGCCACTTCAAGAGTTGACTAGTATTAATCAGGCTTTTAGTGTGTTTTTATTTTTTTTTAATTTTTTTTTTTAATGTTTTATTTATTTCTAGGAGAGAGAGAGAGACAGCGTGAGCAGGGGAGGGTCAGAGAGAGAGGGAGTCACAGACTGAAACAGGCTCCAGGCTCTGAGCTGGCAGTCAGCACAGAGCCTGACGCGGGGCTCGAACCCACGAACCGCGAGATCATGACCCAAGCGAAAGTCGGACGCTTAACCGACTAAGCCACCCAGGCGCCCCAGTGTGTTTTTATTTTTATTTATTTTTTAAAGTTCATCCATTTATATTGAGAGAGCACGTGCATCTGTGAGAGCAGGGGAGGGGCAGAGAGAGAGGGAACGAGAATCCCAAGCAGGGCTCTGCACCACCAACACAGGGCCCAACATGGGGCTGGAACCCAGGAACCATGAGATCATGACCTGATCTGAAACCAAGAGTCAGAGGCCCAACCAACTGAACCAGGTGCTCCTTTTGTTTTGCATTTTTTAAAAAAGGAATCTCCAGGGGTGCCTGGGTGGCTCAATTGTTTAAGCATCCTACTTCAGATCATGATCTTGTAGTTTGTGAGTTCCAGCCCCACATTGGGCTCTGTGCCGACAGCTCAGAGCCTGGAGCCTGCTTCAGATTCTGTGTTTCCCTCTCTCTCTGCCCCTCCACTGCGCACACTGTCTTCTCTGTCTCTCAAAAATAAATATTAAAAAATTTAAAAAAAAAAGTAATCTCCACCCCACATGGGGCTCAGACTCATGACCTCAAGATCAAGATCAGCTCTTCCGACTGAGCCAGCCAGGCATCCCTGGCCTTCAGTGTTTCTGATTAACCTGAAGATTCCCAATCTAGCCTCTCTGATTCAACTGCCATCCAGACAGTTCCTAGAGCAGGTACCCAGAAATAGCAAGTCAGAATATTAAGATTCTTAGCTTAGCATTGGAGTCAATTGGAAAAGTCAGCCTATGACCCAAGTGCTTTTTTCTTTCTTTTCCAATTGGCTGATGTCTGGAAGCCAACAACAGGTGGGGGTTGGCAGGGGCTATCATTCAGTGTTACTTAGTTTTAGCCACATCTCATTCATGCTAGTGTGCTGAGATGGCTGGAAGCTTTAAGGTAGAAACATGGGCTAACTCCGGAACCACCAATAAGGACAAAAGAAAGTTCGAGTTTCCTGACTTTTTTTTTTCCTGTCCTTACTTCTGCTCCTCCAAATAATAATCCAGAGAAATAAATGTGAGACATTTTATGCTACCACCAGAGAGAGGTGTGAGCTGATGGGGTTGTAAGCTCTTTTGTTTCAGCTCTCCAAGACAGGGCTCTGAGCTGTCTTCTCAAATTCCTACTGGGTTAAACCTCACATCTGAACACTCCTCTTGATTAGTGTGTAATTGCTGAAGTCAGAATTTTAAAAGGATAATAATACTCATTAGCTGAGCTCAGTGTCACATGTTTACTGCATTTCTTGGTAAGCACTGTTCAGAGCTGTAATTAACATCCCTACTGCTATGGATAGGAAGAAAACAAATGATCAACTTCTCTCACTTGTAGCTACCTTTTCCTTAACTGGTGGCAGCTTGAACAGGGGACTGGAAATAAGGCTCCAGGGTCAAGGCCATTGCCCATTGCAGATAACACTGTGCTGAGTACCATGGTCTAGGGTATGGCAGTTTGGGCCCTGTAATGTATGTGAAAAACATCCTTCATCTTCACCACCACCACCCTCTCTGCTCCTCTAGGCTCTTTTGTGAAAAACAAAATTATTGCCGCAACCACCATGGTTAAATTTCTACCATTTGATCTTTCTTACCCCCTGGGGGAGAGGAGTGTTCTATCACTGATTAGAGGTACCGTTGCTATTCCCTGAAGGGGGATACATGCCACTCCCAAGTGCTGACCAACTACTCTGGGTAAGTGGACCCAAAGGCAAGGGTATGAGTTCTGTTCTAGTTCTACTGCACCTGCTTGTGACCATGACTTTGAACAAGTCTTTTCCCCTCTTTAGTTTTTTCATCTTCTACAATGAAGAGTTCAGATTAGTATTAGATTTCCCGGGTCCTTAGCACCCAAAACAACTATTCTAGTTCAGGGAAGTCTAAGAAGAATAGGAAGCAATCCTTCCCCTCAAGCAGTTTATCTTCAAAGCAGGTAAGTATAGCAGGGCTTGTTAAATTTTGTTATGTGTCTTATTTTCCTGATGATTTCTAATAAAACATTGAGTATTGTGGATTGGATAGTGTCTCGCCAAAATTCAAATCTACCCAGAGCATCAGAATGTGACCTTATTTGGAAATAGGGTCTTTGCAGATATAAATAAGGTAAGGATCAAGAGGAGATCATACCAGGTTAGAGTAGGCCCTGCAGTGAGAGTTTCCTATATAAGATAGAAAAGGACATACAGGGACACACAAGACAACGTGAAGAGAGAAACTGGGTAGAGTGATGAATTTCTAAGCAAAGGAATTCCAGCACCCACCAGAAGCTGGAAGAGGCCGGGAAAGATTCTCTCCTAGAGCCTTGGGAAGGAGCATGGCCGTGCTGACACCTTGATTTTGGACTTCTGGCCTCCAAAACTGTAAGGGAATGGATTTCTGTTGTTTTAACACCACCAAATTTGTGGGAAATTGTTTTGGCAGCCCTAGCAAACTAATACAGGAATATTCTGAGGAATTTTCAGATATCAATTTTTATAAAATCAGATTTGAGATTTAAGAAAAAAATTCATTTTGTGATAATACAAAGATGAATGGTACTCATAATAGTGCTAAGACTTGCAAAAGCAAAAACTAAAGCCCAGAACCACACTTGAATTGCCTCCGCCTGGCTCTTTCCATTCCCGGACCAAGGCAGTAATCACCCAAACTGCTCACCTCTGGTTGCTTTTTCCTACCTATCTCAAATTGTCTGAACATTTTAAAAAATTTGTTTTTAATGTTTATATTTTTATTTTTGAGAGAGAAACAGTGTGAGTGGAGGAGGAGTAGAGAGAGAGGGAGACACAGAATCTGAAGCAGGCTCCAGGCTCTGAGCTGTCAGCACAGAGCCCAGGGTGGGCCTAGAGCTCTCAAACTGTGAGATCATGACCTGAGCTGGTTGGACGCTTAACCTACTGAGCCACCCAGGTGGCCCTGAACATTTTTAACTTTTACTCAAGGTCATCTTTTCACAGTGCAGATTGTCTTAGGATGCCTTCCCATCCTGAATTTATTGGCCAATCACACAGTTCTCTGCAGTCCTGTCTGCAGCAGGAGATAATAAGAGATCTAGCTAAAGCCTGTGATTCCTAAACTTGCTTTACTATAGAATGGGCCTTGTGCCTGCTGGTGCAAACCTAGAGTTACTAGCCAGGGTGTGAGAACAATCCCTAAGGATCAAGGACACATGAGTCAAAGACAGAATGCATGAGTCATTAGATAAAGTTACCATTGACTGTATTGTTTCTAGGCTGCTAGTTAATCTATCTGGTGGTTGTGGTCTTCATTAGGAAACCTTAACCTATCAAAATGGATTTGTTGTGTTGAAAAATTATTGATTTTATCTATTGACCCAGCAGTTTCACTTTTGGGAATTTTATGAAATGCTCTAGGCAAACATGCAAGATAGACTTATAAGGATGGTTTGTCATAACATTATTATAAAAACAACAACAACAACTTGGAAGTATCCTAAGTCTATTAATAAGGAAATGCCAAATGAAAATTTAAAATATTTCTAAGTTGGGGTACCTGGGTGGCTCAGTTGGTTAAACATCTGACTTCAGCTCAGGTCATGATTTGCGGTCTGTGGGTTTGAGCCCCACGTCAGGCTTTGTCCTAACAGTACAGAACCTGCTTGGGATTCTCTCTCTCTCTCCGTCTTTCTCTGCCCCTCCCCTACTTGTACTTTCTCTCTCTCCAAATAAATAAATAAACTTAAAATATTTACAGGTCAATCTCATCACAAAATGAGAGACCACCAGGGGCACCTGGGTGGCTCAGTCAGTTAAGCATCCAACTTTGGCTCAGGTCATGATCTCGTGGTCCCTGGGTTTGAGCCACATGTCAGGCTCTGTGCTGACAGTTCAAAGCCTGGAGCCTGCTTCGAATTCTGTTTCCCTCTCTCTGCCCCTCTCCCGCTTGCACTCTGTCTCTCTCTCTCTCAAAAATAAACATTAAAAAAATTTTTTTAATATACTGGTCTCCATCTCCAATAGACACAGAATGTTTAAAAAAAAGAGAGAGTGAGAGAGACCACCAGATATTATGTGTATTATGTGCCTCCTGATGGGTTGCAGGAGAAAGTTTCATTTTTTGTGGGTTTTTTAATGTCTTTTTAAAATTTATTTTTGAGAGAGACAGAGACAGAGACAGAGTATGAAGGGCAGAGGGGCAGAGAGAGAAGAAGACACAGAATCTTAAGGGGGCTCCAGGCTCTGAGCTGTCAGCACAGAACCTGATGCAGGTCTCAAACTTATGAACTGCAAGATTATGACCTGAGCTGAAGATGGATACTAAACTGATTAAGCCATTGAGGTACCCCTCTTTTGTTTTTGTTTTTAAGATTTTATTTTTAAGTAGTTTCTACACCCAATGTCAGGCTCGAACCTACAACCCTGAGATCGAGAGTCACATGCTCTGGGGCATCTGAGTGGTTCAGTATGTTGAGCATCTGACTTTGGCTAAGGTCATGATCTATTGGATCTCTTGGTTCGTGAGTTTGAGCCCCATGTTGGGCTAGCTGCAGAGCCCACTTATCTGTGGCCCTCATCTGTACTCTCTCTTTCAATCTAAAATAAACATGGGAAGGAGCGCCTGGGTGGCTCAGTCGGTTAGGCATCCGACTTCGGCTCAGGTCATGATCTCACGGTTTGTGGGTTCGAGCCCCATGTCGGGCTCTGTGCTGACAGCTCGGAGCCTGGAGCCTGCTTCAGATTCTGCATCTCATTCTCTCTCTGTCCCTCTCCCACTTGTATTCTGTCTCTCTCTGTGTCTCAAAAATAAATAAATGTAAAAAAAAATTTTTAAATAAAATAAAATAAAATAAACATGGGAAAAAAAATCTTAAAAAAAAAAAAAGAGTCATATGCTCTGGGCACCTGGGTGGCTCAGTCAGTTGAGTTTCTGACTTCAGCTCAGGTCATGATCTTGTGGTTCTGAAGCTCAAGCCCTGTGTCAGGCTGTCTGCTGTCCCCACAGAGCTGGCTTCAGATCCTGTCGCCCTCTCTTCCTGCCTCTCCCCCACTTGCGTGTGTGTGCTTGTTCTCTCTCTGTCTCTCTGTTTTTCTCTGTCTCTCTCTCTCTCATTCTCAGACACACACACACACACACACACACACAAATAAACAAACATTTTTATTTTATTGTTTTTTTAATTTTTTTTTTTAATGTTTTATTTATTTCTAGGAGAGAGAGAGAGAGAGAGAGAGCGTGAGCAGGGGAAGGTCAGTGAGAGAGGGAGTCACAGACTGAAACAGGCTCCAGAGGCTCTGAGCATAGCAGTCAGCACAGAGCCCGATGCGGGGCTCGAACCCATGAACCGCGAGATCATGACCTAAGCGAAAGTCGGACGCTTAACCGACTAAGCCACCCAGGCGCCCCTAAACAAACATTTTTAAAAAAAGGCACATGCTCCACCAACTGAGCCAACCAGGTATTCCTGCAATAGGAAGTTAACAACATTACCTAAGAAGTGTTCTTGCCAGAAAATCAAACTTGATCTGAACAAGCACAGATCTATCAGTTCTCAGAAAACACAGTGACTAGAGGAATATATCGATGGTATAATAGGGATGCAAGCAATCAAAGTCAGGATGTAGAGGAAATGACCTGTTTTTTTCCCAACAAACAAGTAGCAAGGACAACTGTAATAGATTAAGGAAGACTTCAAACAGATGTATCAAGCAAATGTAATGCATAGATGGTGTTTACATCCTGATTCAAAACAATGTAAAACAATGCTACTGTAAAAAGAAATTTAACACTGACTGGATTTTAAGTAATAATAATGGTTGTGGGGGCATCTGGCTGGCTCAGTAGGTAGAGCATGTGACTCTTGATCTCAGGGTCATGAGTTGGAGCCCCATGTTGGGTGCAGAGATTACTTAAAAAAATTTTTTTATGGGGCGCCTGGGTGGCTCAGTCGGTTAAATGTTTGACTTCGGAGGGGCACCTGGGTGGCTTAGTCGGTTAAGCGTCCGACTTTCGCTTAGGTCATGATCTCGCGGTTCGTGGGTTCGAGCCCCGCGTCGGGCTCTGCGCTGACTGCCAGCTCAGAGCCTGGAGCCTGTTTCAGTCTGTGACTCCCTCTCTCTCTGACCCTCCCCTGCTCACGCTCTCTCTCTCTCTCTCTCCTAGAAATAAATAAAAAAAAAAACATTTAAAAAAAATAAATAAAAAAAAATAAATGTTTGACTTCGGCTCAGGTCATGATCTCACGGTTCTGGGTTCAAGCCCTGCATCAGGCTCTGTGCTGATGGCAAGCTCTGCTTCAGATTCTGTATCTCCCTCTCTCTCTTACCCTTCCCTGCTCGTGCTGTCTCTCTCTCTCTCTCAGAAATAAATAAGACATTAAAAGAAATTTTTAAAAAATAAATTAAAAAAATTTTTTAAATAATGATTGTTACTTTTTCTAGGTATAATGATATGGTGGTTATGTTTTAATTTATTTTGTAAATATTCTTTTTTTTTAAGTAATCTCTACCTCTAACATGGTGCTTGAACACTTGACATCAAGATCAAGATTGCATGCTCCACTGACTAAGCCAGGCAGGTTGCCCCATGGTTATGTTTTTTAAAAATCCTTTGCACTTAGAGATATCATATTTATGGATACAATAACATGAGGTCAAGAATTTGTTTCAGGGGTGCCTGGGTGGTTCAGTTGGTTAGGCATCCCACTCATGATCAGGTCATGATGTCACGGTCATGAGATCAAGCACTGCATTGGTCTCTGAGCTGAGAGTGGAGCCTTCCTAACATTCTCTCTCTCTTTCCGGGGTGCATGGATGGCTCAGTCAGTTAAGCACCTGACTCTTGGTTTTGGATCAGGTAATGATCTTATGGTTTGTGGGTTTGAGCCCTACATCGGGGTCCACACTGACAGTTTGGAGCCTGCTTGGGATTCTCTCTCTTTGCCTCTCCCATGCTTGTGCTCTCTCCTTTTCTAAAAGTAAAATAAATCTTTAAAAAGGAAGAAGAAGAATTTGTTTTAAATAATTCAGAAGCTTAAGGGTGCCTGGGTGGCTGTCGGTTAAGCGTCCGACTTCGGCTCAGATTGTGATCTCACAGTTCGTGAGTTGGAGGCCTGTTGTCAGGCTCTCTGCTGTCAGTGCAGAGCCTGCTTTGGATCCTCTATCCCCCTCTTTCTCTGCGTTTCCCCTGCTTGTGCTCGAGTGCACCCTCTCTCTCTCTCTCAAAAACAAACATTTAAGTATGTCAGGTTATTGGGTGACTGGCTATTATCTATCACTCTTCCCTACTATCAGTAGGTCTGACTATGTCTTGTGCATTCTCACATCTGTTCCCATTTGCTATATGTGAGAAACTACAGTATAAAGGTTATGGGAGTGAACGGCATTTAAAAAAATAATAGTAATTCAGAAGGTTACATTTTTTTACAGCATTATGTTGATAATTGTTGAAGCTGGTAGATGAATATATGGGGGGTCATTATACTAGTGTCTCTAATTTTGTAGTGTTAGAAATTTTCCATAATAAAAAATTTTTAATGATATGTACAAGTAAATATATATGTTCTTTTTTTTTTAAGTTTAATAATTTATGTTTTGAGAGAGAGAGCGTGCACACAAGCTGGGGAGGTTTAGAGAGGAGGGACAGAATCCAAAGCAGGCTCTGTGCTGTCAGTATAGAGCCTGATGCAGGGCTCAAACTCATGCACCATGATTTCATGACCTGAGCTGGGAGATCAAGAGTCAAATGCTTAACCCACTGAGCCACCCAGACACCCCTATGTGTTCTGACATAGAATGATTGCTCAGATAATATTATTAAATAACAAAGTAGTTACAAACCACCTTCTAAAGCAGGATCTGTTATAAAATTCATGTCTATATTGAGGTATAGGAAAAACCTAAAATGTTGTCAGTATAATGTCAATAGTGGGTCTCTTGGCAGCAGAGTTTCAGTGACACCTTGTATCTTCTTATCAAGTCCTTAAAATGCCCCCCACCAGTTTTTTTTTCAACATGTGCTGATTGTGAATAAGCACTTATAATAAAGGATAGTGGACAGAGAATATTGATGCTCCTTTGCTCAAAAAGACTAAAACAGGGGCACCTGGCTGGCTCAGTTTGCAGAGAATGCGACTCTTGATCTCCAGTCTTGAGTCCAAGCTCTAGGTTTGTTGTAGGGCTTACTTAAAACAAACAAACAAACAACTATGGGGTGCCTGGGTGGCTCATTCAATTAAGTGTCCTACTCTTGATTTCAGTTCAGGTCATGATCTCACAGTTCGTGGGTTTGAGCCCCATGTCAGGCTCTCCTCTGGCAGTGTGGAGCCTCCTTGGGATTCTGTCTCCCTCTTTCTCTGCCCCTCCCCTGCTTGCACTCTTTATCTCTCTCAAAATAAAGAAGCACTTAAAAAATAAATTATTACTTAACATTATTCAAACCTTCAAAATAGGGTCAATAAATTCAAGGAGACTGTGATTAATTTAGTTTATAATTCAGCAACATTTGCTGGGCAAAACTATAATGGTATATGTGGAGAGTGGAATGGATTTCTCTTAAAATAAATAAACAAATATTAAAAAAGAAAAAACTAACTAAAACATTCATTTCCCTTTCCTTTGGTATGAAGTTTCTGTTAGGCCAGCTAGCTCATTCATCCTTTCAAATCAAAGGGCAGTTTTCCTTTTCAAAACTGTTCTCAGTCAAATAAGAAATTACAACAAACTCCTGTCAAAATAGTCTTCTCAAAATTCTTCCATGATCACACCTCTCCATAGGAAGCCTGGCTTTCTGGGATCTTTCCAAGCACAGACAAATACAGGATTGTCCTAAGAGACACAGAAACTTATGGGGAGACTGGGTGAATTCCTTTGGGCCCGTGAATCCAGCATACACCCAGTAGGGGGAGCAAGAACTTAGTTCCCAAACTCTAGAGGTATCACTTCTGCATAAACTCAACATGGAGTGTGAGCAAAGATACACACAATACATGCTTTAGGGGGCAAGCAGAGCTGTAATGTCAGTCTTTTGGGGAAGGGTTTTTTGTTTTGTTTCTGTTTGTTTTGGGGGGTTTTGTTGTTGTTATAATGAACTTTTCAGAGTAGCAATCCTTGAACCAAGCTCCCCTTTACATTTATGAACAGATACAATTTACAAAAATATACACACACAACTTCTCAAAAGTATGTGTGTACTGTGCATGCCATGTGGTTTAAAGTTAGTCAGGAGGCAGCTTGGAGAAAGAATGCTGGATCTGAGATTGAAGTTCTTAGTTAAATCCTTTCTCTAATGATTAACCAGCTCTTTGGCTGTAAGCTGTTTGAATCTCTCTGGGCTGATTGTGAACTTCAGTGATAAGGGATGTGAAGGTTCTTTGAAATAGAGCACAGCTATAAAGCGTTCTCAGGGCTCCGAACAGCCTGAGCCATCTGTTGAGATTTCACAGTCCCAGGAACATGGCAGATCTCCCTTCCAGAAGCTCAGTCCAAATAACCTTGACCACAGGGCAGCCAGGAGCCTGAGTAACACTCGCTGGTGTTTACTTAGACAAAAAGCTGCAAGTCCTCAAGCATCCAGTCAGTTTTTTACCTAAGCAGGAACCACGAGCCTCTTTATCCCTCCTGGTTGCAACCTCCCCTTTTAACCACAGACAGATGAGAGACTTAGCTATACTGCCCACATGGGAGTAAGAATCCATGTGTGACACTTCCCCAAAGACACTGGAGACCTAAACCACCCTGGAGAGAGCTGAAATCGGCCCTGTGAGACACAGAGGCAGCTTCTCAGATAACACTAAGAATTCTGCTAGGAGCTGAGCTGGTAGAATTGGAGGAAGGCCTCAGGGAAAGAGGCATTGGTACTCATACTTCCCCTACTCCAACTTCTGGCCCAGCTGATCAGGGTTAGGGGGTGACCATCAGGGCCTTTCCCCCACTAGCAAGGCCTTAGCAGCTACAGGTCCAGGTTGGGTCCACCATGTGTTTGGAGTCAGGTGCTGATTTGTGTCTTCCCTGCGTTCTTGCCCAGTCCCAGGGCTCTGCACCTTCCATAGCTAGCTGTGGCTCCATTTGGGGACAGTAGTTTTCTGCAGGGGCTATTCCTCAGCAGGGCAAGTTCAGGCCTACAGGAACTGGTTTAACTTGCTTCTGAGAGTCATGACTCCACCCCAGACTCCTTTGGCTTCAGGGAAGGGAGTTGGAGGGGTGGAGGAGGAGGAGACAAGATACAACTAAAGGGAACCATCAAGTCAGGAAATCCCTGGAGAAGTAAGTTTACTCTGAGGGAGGAGAGGGTCCCCCAGGCTTCCCTGAGGTTCCACCAACCTATCTCTTCACAGGTCCCAGGACAGAGACTCCAGCCTCTCCTATAGTCAGCGTCACTCCTGGTTCTCCAGGATGTTGTGCTCTTAGAGAATTCTTCCCTGCCCATCACCACTGCACAGGAGCAGTCACCTAATGGTCAGGACTCACCACCTGTAAAACTAGACTCCCGTTCCTCAAGGTCAGGACTGGACCTGTTGTCCGAATCTCCACCAGGTCTGTGTGGAGTCAGCCCCTGGAAGCATACATCCACCTCTCCAATCTTCTGTTTCCATCAGTGTATGACAGTTCAGTGCCCCAACTTTCAGCTTTCTTGTTGTATCTTATGTTCCTGGCGATTTTGCTGTGTCGCACACCTCAAGGCCAAGTTAGGAGGGCATAAACAGCATTGTTTGAAATCCCAGTAACTTAAATGATGATGAATATGTTTTCCTTGTCCCTGGCTTCTGATTATGTATGGCCAGTGGAGACTAGGAGGAGGGAGAGGGCCGTGAGAGTGTTTAGGCCCCAGCATACACTCCACCTTCCGAAAAGCAGAGTCCCTGCAGACCTGTTATTTTGGCTCAGGTCATGATCTCATGGTTTGTGGGATCGAGCCCCATGTCAGGCTCTATGATGACAGTGTGGAGCCCCACTTGGGATTCTGTCTCCTTGACCCCCTCTCCCCTCCTTGTCCTCTCTCTCTCTGTCAAAATAAATAAACATTTAAAAAATAATAAAAATAAAATAAAGTAACACTTTTTTAAAGGCTTCCTCGGGGTGCCTGGGTGGCTTAGTCGGTTAAGCGTCTGACTTTCGCTTGGGTCATGATCTCGTGGTTTGTGGGTTCAAGCCCCGCGTCGGGCTCTGTGCTGACTGCCAGCTCAGAGCCTGGAGCCTGTTTCAGTCTGTGACTCCCTCTCTCTCTGACCCTCCCCTGCTCACTCTCTCTCTCTCTCTCTCTCTCCTAGAAATAAATAAAACATTTTAAAAAAATAAAAAATAAAAAATTAAAAAAAAAATAAAGGCTTCCTCATATCAATAAATGGCCATTTCCCAGTGCGGTGTGTGTGTGTTTAGGTGTAACTTATGTAAAATAAAATGCAGACCTATTAAATATTCAGTTCATTGCATTTTAACAGTGTATACACCAGGCAACCACCTTTCAATATAAGACACAGAACATTTCCTTGACCCCAGAAAGTTCATTCAACCCTCTAACCAGTAAATTTCCATCATGGCTCCCAACCTGCCTTCCCCCAACCACTTTCTGATTTCTTTTCTTTTTTTTTTTTTTAATTTTTTATTTATTTCTAGGAGAGAGAGAGACAGCGTGAGCAGGGGAGGGTCAGAGAGAGAGAGGGAGTCACAGACTGAAACAGGCTCCAGGCTCTGAGCTGGCGGTCAGCACAGAGCCCGACGCGGGGCTCGAACCCACGAACCGCGAGATCACGACCTAAGCGAAAGTCGGACGCTTTACCGACTAAGCCACCCAGGCGCCCCTACTTTCTGATTTCTTTTTAATGTTTATTAATTTTTGAGAGAGAGATAAGAGAGAGAGACAAAGGAAGAGACAGAGTAAGGGTGGGGGAGGGGCAGAGAGAGAGGGAGACACAGAATCCAAAGCTCCACGCCGGGCTCTAACTCACAAACCTGGAGATCATGACTTGAGCCAAAGATAGACGGTTTACAGACTGAGCCACCCAGGCGACCCTCTGATTTCTTTGAAGTCAACGGTGTCTCAGTCTTCCTAGTTGCTCAGGCCGAAAACCCTGAAGTCATCATTGACTCATCTTTTGCTCTCACATCTGACATCAGCATTTCCTGTCAGGTAGATTTCAAAACATATCTAAAATCTAACTGCTTCAAAAAACTGTGTGTATATATACATAGTTGTATCATATATATATTTGACAACAAAATACAATAAAATAAAACCTACCTGCTTCTCATCAACTCCACTGCTGTATCCATCTTCCAAGCCACATCATCTCTCACCAGACTGGTCTCCAGCTTCCTCACATTCCCATGCTCTCCCCCTACAGTCTATTCAAACAGCTGCCTGAGTGATCTTTTAAAAATGTAAATGGTCGGGGTGCCTGCGTGGCTCAGTCGGTGAAGTGTCTGACTTCGGCTCAGGTCGTGATCCCACAATTTGTGGGTTCCAGCCCCACGTCCAGCTCTGTGCTGACAGCTCAGAACCTAGAGCCTGCTTGGAATTCTGTGTTTCCTTCTCTCTCTGCCCCTCCCCTGCTCACGCTCTGTCTATCTCAGTCTCTCAAAAATAAATAAATGTTAAAAGAATTGTTTTTTAAAAAAATGTAAATGGTGATGATACACCTGTGTAAAACTCTCCAATGCTTACTGTTTCTTAGAGTAAAATGGACCTCAAAGTCTCTACTATTTATTTGGTCTACAAGGTCCTCTCCACCTTTTGGATCTCAATCTACTCTTCACTGGCTTACTAGGCCCTAGCTAAGCCAGACTCTTTGATGTTCCTCTGAACGGACAAGCACATTCCTACCACACAGCCTTGTCCTTGCTGGTTCCTCCACTTAAGATGCTCTGCACCTGACTCACTCATTCAGTCCATTCAGTTTTCTGCTCAATGGTTATCTTATAGAGACTTTCTCAGATTGCCCGTGCAAAATAGCCTATTTTCCTCTTACACTCTGACCCCAGACTACTTATGATTTTCCCTAGTCCTTAACACCTCACATTTATTTGTTTGCTGTTTGTTTCTCCCAATGGTTGTGATAGTAAAATGTTCAACAACTAGCTCTCTAAAATGTATGAACGAATATATATATGCACAATTTTATTTATAAACTTTACTGATATAAAGTTGATAAGACACAATTTGCAAATAATAACAAAACATACTTTTTATTGTAAATTCCATATATTCACTGAATGCTTTTGTTGGTGTTTGCCAGATTCTTGTAACCATAGCCAATCTATCTTGCAACAAATAAATGTAGCTCCAACATAAATGTGGTTGATATTTTCACTTATATGTGGGGTATTTTCCAACACCATCAAGCAATTCCTTAAGTTTCAGGTGTACCCAGACTGGGTATTCTACAATTTAACTCAATTTTGACACTATCTACTTGTGTCAGTCCTGCAAGATTGTCCCTACTTCAGATGCCAGCTGCAAGTCCAGGTTGTCACTCTTGCTTTTGACTCACCTGTTGTAAACCAGAGGTTCCCACAACCTCCTCTTTGGGTTCAGTGAACTGTTAGTACAGCTCACAAAGCTCAGGGAAATATTTACTTACATTTACTAGTTTATTATAAAGGATAGGGGCACCTGGGTGGCTAGGTCAGTTAAGCACCCAACTCTTGATTTCAGGCTCAGGTCATGATTTCACAGTTCGTGAAATTAAGCCCCACATCAGGCTCTGCACTTACAGTGTGAAGCCTGCGCGGGATTCTCTTCCTCTCTCTCTGCCCCTAACCTACTCACTCACTTTCTCTCTCAAAATACATAATTAAATTTAAAAATTAAAAAAATTAAAATACTATCAAGGATATTATAAAGGATACAGGTCAACAGCCAGATGAAGAGGTATACAAGGCGAGGTCCAGAAGGGTCCTTGAATACAAGAGTGAAACTGGAATGCACTACTTTCCTAGCAGATGGAGCTCATCAAATCTTCCCTTTATCCTTTGGTCAGTGGGTGAAAAGTTCCAACCTTCTAATCCACTAGGTCTTTCTGGTAACCAGCCCCATCCTGAGGCTATGTAGAAACCACCCCCTCCCCCCAACTCACATTAGCATAAACTCAGTTGAAAAAGAAAAGGCTTCTTTTGAATAACAAAAGACATTCTGATCACTTGAGAAACTACAAAGGTTTTAGAACTGTGCTGGGAACCAGGGACCAAATATATACATTTCTTATGACACAGGGAAGTAAAGCAAAAGTTTAGGAACTTCACTCATTTATTAATGAAGTGACCAACTTCCTTGCCAAATTGAATAATAGCTTTTGTATACTGGAAAAAAAGATTTAATATTTCTGTATTCACAGTGTAACAGGTATAAACATGACACAATTTTAAGTTTAATTTGCATGATTAACGTATTTTGTCTCTTTCTTGAGTCCAGTGAACAAAACAAGTACTGATTTGTAGCATTTGCTGATTCCTGTAGTGTAAATAATCCCAACATCACCTATTTTAAACTATCAACATGATGTTACTGAACACAAGTAAGGAAGAAATGCACAGTATAGTTTTCTACTGCACCTATACAAGAGCATGTATAATAGTGAAACTTCTAGAAGGAAAAAAATTTGAGTATTTTTTCAAAACAATTTTATTTATTTATTTATTTATTTATTTATTTATTTATTTATTTCTGAGAGAGAGACAGCGTGAGCAGGGGAGGGTCAGAGAGAGAGGGAGACAGAATCTGAAACAGGCTCCAGGCTCTGGGCTAGCTGTCAGCACAGAGCCGGATGCAGGGCCCAAACCAACAAACTGTGAGGTCATGACCTGAGCCAAAGCGGAACGCTTAACCGACTGAGCCAAACAGGAGCCCCACAATTTTTTTAAATTTTAGAACATGAGCAAGGAGAGGATAGAGGGAGAGAAAGAGAACCTTAAGCAGGCTCCACGCTCAGCACAGAAACCAACATGGGGCTCAATTCCACAACCCTGCGATCATGACCCGAGCTGAAATCAAGAGTCAGACGCTGAACAAACTGAGCCACCCAGGCACCACATGAATTTGAGTATTTTCTTCCTTTATTTTTAGTATAACTTATTTAATTTTTAATTTATGTAATTTAATTTTTGACAACTTGCAAAATTCCTGAAAATCTAGCAGCCGGCTCTTATGAGCCCACAGCTCCAGCACACTATGTTTTCCTTACTAGGCTGTAAGCTCCAGAGGATAATGTGTAGTGAACTCAATAAATGCTTTTTGAATCAATGAATGGAGGTAATTTTAGTGGAATTGGTTCCTTGCCACCTAAAGTGCTTGACTAAATTTTGGTAAGGGGACGTAGGGGAGTGAGCACCATTTGAGCTATTATGCCTTGTCTAAGGAAATCTGGAAGTAGGTTGCATAAAGGGGGTAAATTTGTCAGGGAAGCTTGAAATCTCCAGATTGGGGATGAAGAGAGTGGAAATGTCCATAACATTATCACTTCAGTCATCCCCCACAACACCACCCTAACTAATTATTATTATTACTGTTGTTGTTACTATTATTTTAATGTTTGTTTATTTTTGAGAGAGAACATGAGCCAGGGAGGGGCAGAGACAGAGGGAGACAGATGATGTGAAGTTCAAACCCACAAACTGTGAAATCATGGCCTGAACCAAAGTTGGATGCTCAACTGGCTGAGCCACCCATGTGGTAGGAACCCCTCCCTATGGAGAAAGAAAAAAATGAAGAAGAGAGGAGAGAAGACTTCAGGGTTACCTAGATATGGGTCCAGCTGCCTACATCCCCCATGTTCTTGTAAACTGAAACAACTTAATCAGACTGCATGTTTATGTGTGTTACCATATATGGGAGACAAAGAAATAGAAAATGTATAAAAAAAACTATGCCATATGATGTGGGCCGATCAGTTCTTTTGGGTACGAACCCAACTGAGCGGTGCCGGCATGAATAAAGTTGCTTCCTGGAAAGAAAAGCCTCGGTGTCACGACTCTCTGAGCGAGAATCTTGCAACACCCAGGCACCCCCTCCCCCAACTACTAATTTTAAAAAACACATTTCTGCTTACATCTCTGACAGGTCTTGCAGCCTTCAAGATAAAATGCTAAATTTTATCTAGGCCCTTCACGTTTCCACCTTAATCTCTATCACTCCATTCTTTTTTTTTTTTTAATTTTTTTTTTTAATGTTTTATTTATTTCTAGGAGAGAGAGAGAGACAGCGTGAGCAGGGGAGGGTCAGAGAGAGAGGGAGTCACAGACTGAAACAGGCTCCAGGCTCTGAGCTGGCAGTCAGCACAGAGCCCGACACGGGGCTTGAACCCACGAACCGCGAGATCATGACCTAAGGGAAAGTCATGACCTAAGGGAAAGTCGGACGCTTAACCGACTAAGCCACCCAGGTGCCCCTCTATCATTCCATTCTTAACCCCATATCCAACCTTACCAAGCCATTCACCTTCCTCTGAACATGCTTTACACTGTTCTGTCAGCAGACCTTTGCCTGTGCTATAGTCCCTGCCAGGAATGCCCTTCTACTACTTTCTAACCCAGGGAAATTTCCATCTTTTCACATCCTGCTTGCATAGTTTCTCCTCTCTGATGCTTAGCTGGTACCTCATGCCCTCTGGCATAACTAATTTTCTATTTCCATATACTTAAAGAATTTACACTGCAGAGATGTTGGTCAAAGGGTACAAACTTTCAGTTATAAGACGGATAAATACCAGGGATCTAAGGTATAGCCTGGTGACTATAGTTAACAATTCTGTATTGGGTACCTCAAAGTTGCTATGAGAGCAGAACTTTAATGTCCTCACCATAACAACAACAAAATGGTAATTACATGAGATAAAGCATTTGTTGACTAACTTTATTGTGGTAAACATTTAGCAATATGTATGTATATCAAATCATCATATTGTTATTGTTTCTTGGCCTTTTAGCTAAGATCAAGTGCAAATCATCATATTGTACGCCTTAAATTTGCACAGTGTCATATGTCAACTAGAGCTCAGTGAAGCTGGGGGCGGGGGGGAAAAAAAAGAATTGACGTTATCTGTTTCCTGGCCAGATTATGAAAGTCTTGAGGACAGAATCTGATTCACTGTCTCCCATCACTTAATATAGTCTCGATCATTTATCTAGCAGGCAACAACAAGGGGCAGCTTAGGGATAGGAAAGTTTAACAGCTAATTTCTCTGGGCCTCAGAGCTCCTCTTTAAAAGAAGGCTAATGTTTCCTTGCCTGCCAGGAAGTTGAAGTTGATGAGCTCATAGTCATTTCCCAGATACATGACCTACTTCACAATTTTCCCTAGAGCAGAGCCTCGTATCAAAAATGTTGAGAAGCACTGTGGTTTTATCCTTTAACAAAAAGGCATTTGATCTTTAAGAAGACAAGATTAAAAAATAAATAAACAAATGAATAAATAAATAAACCAACAGGTGTAGCCATTCTGTCCCTGCCAAAAGCCGTAATGAACTATCTTTGGCCCTGAACAGGGCCCAAGCTGCTGGGAGATTAGTGTTTGGCTGGAGAAATGTCAGGAAAGTCTGAGCTGAACAGGTTAAGCCCCCTCCTTCCCTCCTTCCACAGCCAAGCAGGGAATTATACTCATGTTTATCAGAGCAGGTTTCTCCTGGTGACTACCATGTGTATGTTCTTGGAAGCTCAACAGGAAAATTTTGCTTAAGTTCATTTAGTAATTACAAATTTACATGGGGCCTGGCTGGCTCAGTTGGTAGAGCATGAGACTCTTGATATCCGGGTCCTGAGTTCAAGCACCATGTTGTGCATAGAGTTCACTTCAAACAAACAAAACAAAACAGAATTGACATGCAAGTGAGTGCTCAGTGAAAACATTCTTTATGTAGGGGCGCTTGGGTGGCTCAGTCAGTTAAGCGTCCCACTTCGGCTCAGGTCATGATCTCACGGTTCGTGGGTCAAGCCCCGCCTTGGGCTCTGTGCTGACAGCTAGCTCAGAGCCTGGAGCCTGTTTCAGATTCCGTGAGTCTCTCTCTCTCTCTGACCCTCCCCTGCTCATGCTGTCTCTCTCTCAGAAATAAATAAAACATTAAAAATAAAAAAAAAAAAAGAAAGAAAATATTCTTTATTTAGCGACCACAGCTGGCCCACCCTTGAGTTGGCAGAACTGGTGTCACATCAGCAGAGGATCTGAGGGGGTGGCCTCCGCACCTAAAATATCTACCCCTCCACCTGTCACTCAGTGTCTCTGAGGAGGCCTTTCTGCTTCTAGAGACCCTACTGACATTCCAGTTCCTCTGGAAAGAGCATTTTAGCAGGGATTAGTAACAGGAGGAAATAAATTCTTTAGCCTAACATTCAACACATTATACAATCAGATGCTACTAACCTCTATAACTTTATCTTCCACTACATTGATCCCAAAGAACTTTACCTTAAGCCAAACTGGTCTTTGAGCCTACCTTGCATTTATTTCCTCTCTGCCTACTGTTAACACAACTTCCCTTGCCTGGAATTCCTGCCTGCCTGAAATATCTTGTCATTCATCCCCCTCTAGACTGTCTCTCTTCCTTTTCTCAGTAAATGTTTATTTATCACCTACTATAATGAAGCTCTGTTTCAGGGATTTTTTTTATTCATAGCACCCAGAACAGAGCAGGGCATGTAGTAAGCATACAATAAAACTTGCCTCTTACTCTGCTCATCTGTAGAATTTGTTAGATTCTATTTGGATATGCAGATGACTGGGTGTAGGTTTCTCTATCTCTTTTGTAGGCAAAATGTAGAAATACAAGAGGGAATTTTACAAGATAACTGTTTGAAAGCATCACTCTTCATTTTAAAAATATTTAATGAGGGGCACTTGGGTGGCTTAGTTGGATAAGCATCTGCCTTCAGCCCAGGTCGTGATCTCATGGTTCCTGAGCTCTAGACTCACATCGGGCTCTCTACTGTCAGTGCAGAGCCTGCTTTGGATCCCCTGCCCCCTCTCTTTATGTCCCCCCCACACACACACTCTCGCTCTCTCAAATTAAATTAACAAAATTAAAAATTTTAACTCAGTCGGTTAAGCATCCAACTCTTGATTCCGGCTTAGGTCATGATCTCACAGTTCAGGAGATTGAGCCCCATGTTGGGGCTCTCCCTCTCAAAATAAATAAATTTTAAAAATAATATAAAATCTTTAAAAACTACTTCGTTTAAACAATAATACTTCAGAATTACTCTTGGTAAGTAAAAGTAATTTTTGTAAACATTTTGCACTAGGCTGGCACTTCACACAGTATAAAAATTTTAGATTTTTTTCCCTTCTCCTTATTTATTCCCTAAAGTTTATTCATTTATTTTTGAAAGAGAGGCACCTAGGTGGCTCAGTCGGTTAAGTGTCCAACCGGCTCAGGTCATGATCTCACAGTTCGTGGGTTCCAGCCCCACACTGGGCTCTGTGCTGACAGCTCAGAGCCTGGAGCTTGTTTCGGATTCTGTGTCTCCCTTTCTCTCTGACCCTCCCCTGCTTGTTCTCTGTCACTCTCTGTCTCTCAAAAATAAACATTAAAAAAATTTATTTTTGAGACAGAGAGAAAGCACGAGTGAGGGAAGGATGGAGACAGAGGGAGAGAGAGGATCCCAGGCAGGCTCTGCTTCATCAGTGTAGAGCCTAGCTTGGGGCTCAGTCTCACCAACTGTGAGATCATGACCTAAGCCAAAATTAAGAGTCCCACACTTCAGCGACTGAGCTGCCTAGGCACCCCTTCTCTTCTCTTTAAACTATAAGCATTGCTTGTGCCCACCCAGAGATGCTAAAAAGCCAACAAAAAAACCAACAAAAAAAAAGAAAACAAAAACAAATAAAACTACAAGCATTTACTGAGACCCCTCTCTGAGTATCATGAGGGAATTTAGAACAAGTACAAAATATGATTTTCTGCTAATTTACAGTCTTTGATTAGTTAGGCCACACATATGAAGAGTTAGTAATACTGTGAGACTGGAAGGGTTAATAAGGACTGAGATACCCTGGAGAGGAAGTGGAATCTGTGTTTTGGGAAGCAAGGTGTTGGAGAATAGTGAAGGGCATGAAGATCTTGGGATGTAGGAATGGAGGAGCTGCAATGAATAGGAGAGAAAAATAAAGTGGGAAAAGTTGGAAGAACCAGATTAAGAAGGGCTTTGAGAAGTAGGCAGAATTCTTTTATATTTTTTCAAAGCACAGTGTTGAATTTTGAGCAGAGGAGTGACATATTTAAAAATATAATTTCTCCATGCATTTAAAATGCACTCACTCTGGGTGCTTGGGTGGCTCAGCCAGTTGGGCATCCGACTTCTGCTCAAGTCATGATCTCTCACTCCGTGGGCTCAAGTCCTACATCGGGCTCTGTGCTTACAGCTCAGAGCCTGGAGCCTGCTTCTGATTCTGTGTCTCCCTCTCTCTCTGCCCCCCCCCGAAATAATAAAAACACAAAAAAATTTTTTTTAATAAAATAAAATAAAATGCACTCACTCTAGGGGCACCTGGGTGGCTCAGTTGGTTAAGCATCTGACTTCAGTTCAGGACATACTCTTGCAGTGGTGGGTTCTAGGCTTGTATCAGACTCTGTGCTGACAGTGTGGAGCCTGCTTGCTCTCTCTCTCTCTTTCTCAAAATAAAACAAATAAACTTAAAAAAAGTTATTATTAAAAAAATAATAAAAAATTAATGGGTTTTTTTTTTTTATTTCTAGGAGAGAAAGAGAGAGGGAGACAGCGTGAGCAGGGGAGGGTCAGAGAGAGAGGGAGTCACAGACTGAAACAGGCTCCAGGCTCTGAGCTGGCGGTCAGCACAGAGCCCGACGTGGGGCCCGAACCCACGAACCGCGAGATCATGACCTAAGCGAAAGTCGGACGCTTAACTGACTAAGCCACCCAGGCGCCCCTGGAGTGTTCTATTCTTAATCATCTGTATTAGTTTGCTAGCATTGCTCTAAGATAGTACCACACACTGGGTAACTTAAACAACAGAAATGTTATTTTCTCACAGTTTTGAAGGATAGAAATCCAAGATCAGGATATTGTCAGGGTTGTTTTTTTTCTGACTCCTTTCTCCTTGGCTTGTAGATGGCTATCTTCTCCCTTTGTCTTCACATGGTCTTGCCTTTTTCTCCCTCTACGCACTGACATCAGTGATATTGGATTACTGCCCACACCAAGGACCTCATTTAACCTTAATTACCCTTTTTTTAAGTTTATTTATTTATTTTGAGAGAGAGAGAGAGAGAGAGCAAGTGAGGGAGGGGCAGAGAGATAAAATCCCAAGCAGGCTCTGCACTGTCAGCTCAGATCCCAATATGGGGCTTAAACTCACAAACTGTGAGATCATGACCTGAGCCCAAACCAAGAGTCTTTCCCTTAACTGACTGAATCACCTAGGTGCCCCTAACCTTAGGTACCTCTTTAAAGACCCTATCTACAAATACAGTCACATTTTGTAGTACTAAATTAGTACTTTGGCATATGAATTTGAGGTGGACACAATTCATCCCTTAATTTATTATATTCATATGTCTTGGACTCATCTCTTAAGAGCATACAGCTTTAAGTACAGCTCTAAATATTTCATTTAGACATTTTTTAAATCATGTAAGACCTGAGTATTAAAGATAATTTGGGGAGCACCTGGATGACTCAGTTGGTGGAGCATGTGAATCTTTTTTTTTTCTTAATTTTTTAATGTTTTATTTATTCCTGAGAGAGAGAGAGAGAGAGAGAGAGAGTGAGACAGTGTGAGCATGGGAGCAGAGAGAGAGGGAATAGAGAATCTGAAACAGGCTCCAGGCTCTGAGCTAGCTGTCAGCACAGAGCCCAGCATGGGGCTCCAACCCATGAGCCGTGAGATCATGACCTGAGCTGAAGTCAGACGCTTAACCGACTGAGCCACCCAGATGCCCTGGAGCATGTGAATCTTGATCTCTGAATAGTGCATTCAAGCCCCACACTGGGTGTAGAGATTACATAAAAACCAAATCTTATTTTATATTTTAGCCTGGTGTGAGTCCTGTATTACCTTCCATCAATTTTTTTTGGACCTAAAAATTTTTCCCTCATTATTAACAACCCAGTACTGTGTGTGTGTGTGTGTGTGTGTGTGTGTGTGTGTGTGTGTTTAATATCCTTATTCCTGAGCTATGTCAATTTCTTAGTCTGAATAGACTGGAATTATGGACTTTGTTGTTAAGACTGATATAGGACTTAATATTTGTATATTTTGTGCTGCCTGCTTGGCTGCACAGTCGGCCAAATTGTTTCCTTTATTTTTATTATTTTTATTTTTATTTAAAAAAATTTTTTTATGTTTTTTATTTATTTCTAGGAGACAGAGAGAGCGAGCATGAGCGGGGAGGGTCAGAGAGAGAGGGAGTCACAGACTGAAACAGGCTCCAGGCTCTGAGCTGGCGGTCAGCACAGAGCCCGACGTGGGGCCCGAACCCACGAACCGCGAGATCATGACCTGAGCGAAAGTCGGACGCTTAACTGACTAAGCCACCCAGGCGCCCCATGTTTAGTTATTTTTTTTAACGTTTATTTATTTTTGAGAGACAGAGAGAGCGTGAGAGGGGAGGGGCAGAGAGAGAGGGAGACACAGAATCCGAAGCAGGCTCCAGGCTCTGAGCTGTCAGCACAGAACCCAGTGTGGGGCTTGAACCCATGAATTGCAAGATCATGACCTGAGCCAAAGTTGGACATTTTACCAACTGAGCCACCCAGGCACCCCTGTTTAGTTATTTTTGAGAGAGAGACAGACAGACAGAGAGCAACCAGAGGAGGGGCAGAAAAAGTGGGAGACACAGAATCCAAAGGAGGGTCCAGGCTCTGAGCTCAGCACAGAGTCTGACAGGGGGCTAGAACCCACAAGTCATAAGTCATAAGATCATGATCTGAGCTGAAGTTGGCTCCTCAACTGACTGAGCCACCTAGGTGTCCCTTTATTATATTTTAAATGTTTATTTATTTTTGAGAAAGAGGAGGTGTAGGGACAGAGGAGAGGGAGAGAGAATCTCAGGCAGACTACATGCCCACTGGGGAGCCCGATGTAGGGCTCCACCCCAGGAATGTGTGAGAACATAACCTGAACTGAAATCAAGAGTGGGAAGCTTAACCAACTGAGCCACCCAGGCACTCCAAAAATAAAATCTTAAAAAAAAAAAAATTTATTTCTTCTTGATGCCATGTTTTCTTTATTTTTTATTTTATTTTTTTAATAGTTTATTGTCAAGTTGGTTTCCATATAACACCCAGTGCTCATCCCCACAAGTGCCCTCTTCCATGCCCATCACCCCTCTTCCCCTCTCCCCACCCCATCAGTCCTCAGTTTGTTCTCAGCATTCAAGAGTCTCTCATGATTTGCCTCCCACCCTCTCCCCCACTATTTTTCCCCTTCTTCTCCCCCATGGTCCTCCGTTAAGTTCCTCCTAATCCTCCTATACATGCAAACATATGGTATCTATCTTTCTCTGTCTGACTTATTTCGCTCAGCATAACAGCCTCAAGTTCCCTCCATGTTGCTACACATGGCCAGATTTCATTCTTTCTCATTGCCATGTAGTATTCCATTGTATAGATAAACCACATCTTCTTAATCCATTCATCTGTTGATGGACACTTAGGCTTTTTCCATGTTTTGGCTATTGTTGAGAGTGCTGCTATGAACATTGGGGTACATGTGCTCCTATGCATCAGGACTCCTGTATCCCTTGGGTAAATTCCTAGCAGTGCTATTGCTGGGTCATAGGGGAGTTCTACTGTTAATTTTTTGAGGAATCTCCACACTGTTTTCCAGAGGGGCTGCACCAGTTTACATTCCCACCAACAGTGTAGGAGGGTGTCCGTTTCTCCACATCCTCACCAGCATCTAGAGTCCTCTGATTTGCTCATTTTAGCCACTCTGACTGGCGTGAGGTGGTATCTCCGTGTGGTTTTGATTTGTATTTCCCTGATGAGGCTCTGAGCAAGCTGTCAGCACAGAGCCCGACGTGGGGCTCAAACCCACCAACTGTGAGATCATGACCTAAGCTGAAGTCAGATGCTCAACCAACTGAGCCACCCAGGTGCCCCACCCCTAATGCATTTTTTAAAGTTTATTTATTTTGGGAGAGAGAGAGTGTGAACAGGGGAATGGCAGAGACAGGGAAGGAGAGAGAGTCCCAAGCGGGCTCCGAAATCAAGTGTTGGATGCTTAACTGACTGAACTGCTCAGACGCCCCAGTCCTTTAATCCATTAAAATTTTTTTTTGTGTGTATGGTGTAAGAAAGTGGTGCAGTTTCATTCTTTTGCATATTGCTGTTCAGTTTTCCCAACACCATTTGTCAAAGAGACATTATGTCTCTTTAAATATGAACCAGGAGCTCTGGGTAATACCATTATTTTTAGTCTTTATTATTTTTTTAAATAGTTTATTTATTTATTTTGAGAGTGAGCAGCTAGGGAGAGGTAGAGAGAGAATCCTAAGCAGGCTCCGGGTTGTCAGTGCAGAGCCAGACACTGGGCCTGAATCCACGAAACACGAGATTGTGAACTGAGCTGAAATCAAGAGGATGCTTAACCAACTGAGCCACCCATTTGCCCCTACTCTTTATTGATTTGATAGATAAAATGCATGTTACTGTTATAACTCACTTAAAAGATTGTGAGGCAAAATATTTTTCCATGCTTGATTACCTCTATTCCCTCTTTTAGGAATTGTTGATAAGCTTTGTCCATTTATCTACAGAAATTTCAGTGTCTTTGTCAATTTGTCTGAGCTTTTGTTTACAGTAAAATATTAATTATTCAAAAATTTGTTTTGTTTTTCCCCTCAGATCTACTGTTTAGTTTGAAATTTATTTTTGTTTATTAAAAAATATTGTTTTAATTTAAGTAGTCTTTACACCCTGCGTTGGGCTCAAAGTCATGACCCAGAGATCAAGAGTTACATATCCTTCCTATCAAGCAAGCCAGGCACACCTGAAAAATTTTAAATGTTACATAGAAAATTTTCTGTTCAAGGGGCACTTGGGTGGCTCAGTCAGTTAAGTGTCTGACTCTGATTTCAGCTCAAGTCATGATCTCATGGTTTGTGGATTTGGGTCCTACACTGGACTCTGTGCTGAAAGTGCAGAATCTGCTTAGGATTCTCTCTCTCCCTCTCTTTCTGTCCTTCCACACTTGTGTGTGTGCGTTTGGTCTCTCTCTCTCTCTTTTTCTCTTTCAAGATAAATAAATGTTTAAAAAGAGTCCTCTATTGGGGCACTTAGGTGGCTCAGTCGGTTGAGTGCCTGACTTCTGCTCGGGTCATGATCTCATGGTTTGTGGATTTGGGTCCTACACTGGACTCTGTGCTGAAAGTGCAGAATCTGCTTAGGATTCTCTCTCTCCCTCTCTTTCTGTCCTTCCACACTTGTGTGTGTGCGTTTGGTCTCTCTCTCTCTCTTTTTCTCTTTCAAGATAAATAAATGTTTAAAAAGAGTCCTCTATTGGGGCACTTAGGTGGCTCAGTCGGTTGAGTGCCTGACTTCTGCTCGGGTCATGATCTCATGGTTTGTGGATTTGGGTCCTACACTGGACTCTGTGCTGAAAGTGCAGAATCTGCTTAGGATTCTCTCTCTCCCTCTCTTTCTGTCCTTCCACACTTGTGTGTGTGCGTTTGGTCTCTCTCTCTCTCTTTTTCTCTTTCAAGATAAATAAATGTTTAAAAAGAGTCCTCTATTGGGGCACTTAGGTGGCTCAGTCGGTTGAGTGCCTGACTTCTGCTCGGGTCATGATCTCATGGTTTGTGGATTTGGGTCCTACACTGGACTCTGTGCTGAAAGTGCAGAATCTGCTTAGGATTCTCTCTCTCCCTCTCTTTCTGTCCTTCCACACTTGTGTGTGTGCGTTTGGTCTCTCTCTCTCTCTTTTTCTCTTTCAAGATAAATAAATGTTTAAAAAGAGTCCTCTATTGGGGCACTTAGGTGGCTCAGTCGGTTGAGTGCCTGACTTCTGCTCGGGTCATGATCTCATGGTTTGTGGATTTGGGTCCTACACTGGACTCTGTGCTGAAAGTGCAGAATCTGCTTAGGATTCTCTCTCTCCCTCTCTTTCTGTCCTTCCACACTTGTGTGTGTGCGTTTGGTCTCTCTCTCTCTCTTTTTCTCTTTCAAGATAAATAAATGTTTAAAAAGAGTCCTCTATTGGGGCACTTAGGTGGCTCAGTCGGTTGAGTGCCTGACTTCTGCTCGGGTCATGATCTCATGGTTTGTGGATTTGGGTCCTACACTGGACTCTGTGCTGAAAGTGCAGAATCTGCTTAGGATTCTCTCTCTCCCTCTCTTTCTGTCCTTCCACACTTGTGTGTGTGCGTTTGGTCTCTCTCTCTCTCTTTTTCTCTTTCAAGATAAATAAATGTTTAAAAAGAGTCCTCTATTGGGGCACTTAGGTGGCTCAGTCGGTTGAGTGCCTGACTTCTGCTCGGGTCATGATCTCATGGTTTGTGGATTTGGGTCCTACACTGGACTCTGTGCTGAAAGTGCAGAATCTGCTTAGGATTCTCTCTCTCCCTCTCTTTCTGTCCTTCCACACTTGTGTGTGTGCGTTTGGTCTCTCTCTCTCTCTTTTTCTCTTTCAAGATAAATAAATGTTTAAAAAGAGTCCTCTATTGGGGCACTTAGGTGGCTCAGTCGGTTGAGTGCCTGACTTCTGCTCGGGTCATGATCTCATGGTTTGTGGATTTGGGTCCTACACTGGACTCTGTGCTGAAAGTGCAGAATCTGCTTAGGATTCTCTCTCTCCCTCTCTTTCTGTCCTTCCACACTTGTGTGTGTGCGTTTGGTCTCTCTCTCTCTCTTTTTCTCTTTCAAGATAAATAAATGTTTAAAAAGAGTCCTCTATTGGGGCACTTAGGTGGCTCAGTCGGTTGAGTGCCTGACTTCTGCTCGGGTCATGATCTCATGGTTTGTGGATTTGGGTCCTACACTGGACTCTGTGCTGAAAGTGCAGAATCTGCTTAGGATTCTCTCTCTCCCTCTCTTTCTGTCCTTCCACACTTGTGTGTGTGCGTTTGGTCTCTCTCTCTCTCTTTTTCTCTTTCAAGATAAATAAATGTTTAAAAAGAGTCCTCTATTGGGGCACTTAGGTGGCTCAGTCGGTTGAGTGCCTGACTTCTGCTCGGGTCATGATCTCATGGTTTGTGGATTTGGGTCCTACACTGGACTCTGTGCTGAAAGTGCAGAATCTGCTTAGGATTCTCTCTCTCCCTCTCTTTCTGTCCTTCCACACTTGTGTGTGTGCGTTTGGTCTCTCTCTCTCTCTTTTTCTCTTTCAAGATAAATAAATGTTTAAAAAGAGTCCTCTATTGGGGCACTTAGGTGGCTCAGTCGGTTGAGTGCCTGACTTCTGCTCGGGTCATGATCTCATGGTTTGTGGATTTGGGTCCTACACTGGACTCTGTGCTGAAAGTGCAGAATCTGCTTAGGATTCTCTCTCTCCCTCTCTTTCTGTCCTTCCACACTTGTGTGTGTGCGTTTGGTCTCTCTCTCTCTCTTTTTCTCTTTCAAGATAAATAAATGTTTAAAAAGAGTCCTCTATTGGGGCACTTAGGTGGCTCAGTCGGTTGAGTGCCTGACTTCTGCTCGGGTCATGATCTCATGGTTTGTGGATTTGGGTCCTACACTGGACTCTGTGCTGAAAGTGCAGAATCTGCTTAGGATTCTCTCTCTCCCTCTCTTTCTGTCCTTCCACACTTGTGTGTGTGCGTTTGGTCTCTCTCTCTCTCTTTTTCTCTTTCAAGATAAATAAATGTTTAAAAAGAGTCCTCTATTGGGGCACTTAGGTGGCTCAGTCGGTTGAGTGCCTGACTTCTGCTCGGGTCATGATCTCATGGTTTGTGGATTTGGGTCCTACACTGGACTCTGTGCTGAAAGTGCAGAATCTGCTTAGGATTCTCTCTCTCCCTCTCTTTCTGTCCTTCCACACTTGTGTGTGTGCGTTTGGTCTCTCTCTCTCTCTTTTTCTCTTTCAAGATAAATAAATGTTTAAAAAGAGTCCTCTATTGGGGCACTTAGGTGGCTCAGTCGGTTGAGTGCCTGACTTCTGCTCGGGTCATGATCTCATGGTTTGTGGATTTGGGTCCTACACTGGACTCTGTGCTGAAAGTGCAGAATCTGCTTAGGATTCTCTCTCTCCCTCTCTTTCTGTCCTTCCACACTTGTGTGTGTGCGTTTGGTCTCTCTCTCTCTCTTTTTCTCTTTCAAGATAAATAAATGTTTAAAAAGAGTCCTCTATTGGGGCACTTAGGTGGCTCAGTCGGTTGAGTGCCTGACTTCTGCTCGGGTCATGATCTCATGGTTTGTGGATTTGGGTCCTACACTGGACTCTGTGCTGAAAGTGCAGAATCTGCTTAGGATTCTCTCTCTCCCTCTCTTTCTGTCCTTCCACACTTGTGTGTGTGCGTTTGGTCTCTCTCTCTCTCTTTTTCTCTTTCAAGATAAATAAATGTTTAAAAAGAGTCCTCTATTGGGGCACTTAGGTGGCTCAGTCGGTTGAGTGCCTGACTTCTGCTCGGGTCATGATCTCATGGTTTGTGGATTTGGGTCCTACACTGGACTCTGTGCTGAAAGTGCAGAATCTGCTTAGGATTCTCTCTCTCCCTCTCTTTCTGTCCTTCCACACTTGTGTGTGTGCGTTTGGTCTCTCTCTCTCTCTTTTTCTCTTTCAAGATAAATAAATGTTTAAAAAGAGTCCTCTATTGGGGCACTTAGGTGGCTCAGTCGGTTGAGTGCCTGACTTCTGCTCGGGTCATGATCTCATGGTTTGTGGATTTGGGTCCTACACTGGACTCTGTGCTGAAAGTGCAGAATCTGCTTAGGATTCTCTCTCTCCCTCTCTTTCTGTCCTTCCACACTTGTGTGTGTGCGTTTGGTCTCTCTCTCTCTCTTTTTCTCTTTCAAGATAAATAAATGTTTAAAAAGAGTCCTCTATTGGGGCACTTAGGTGGCTCAGTCGGTTGAGTGCCTGACTTCTGCTCGGGTCATGATCTCATGGTTTGTGGATTTGGGTCCTACACTGGACTCTGTGCTGAAAGTGCAGAATCTGCTTAGGATTCTCTCTCTCCCTCTCTTTCTGTCCTTCCACACTTGTGTGTGTGCGTTTGGTCTCTCTCTCTCTCTTTTTCTCTTTCAAGATAAATAAATGTTTAAAAAGAGTCCTCTATTGGGGCACTTAGGTGGCTCAGTCGGTTGAGTGCCTGACTTCTGCTCGGGTCATGATCTCATGGTTTGTGGATTTGGGTCCTACACTGGACTCTGTGCTGAAAGTGCAGAATCTGCTTAGGATTCTCTCTCTCCCTCTCTTTCTGTCCTTCCACACTTGTGTGTGTGCGTTTGGTCTCTCTCTCTCTCTTTTTCTCTTTCAAGATAAATAAATGTTTAAAAAGAGTCCTCTATTGGGGCACTTAGGTGGCTCAGTCGGTTGAGTGCCTGACTTCTGCTCGGGTCATGATCTCATGGTTTGTGGATTTGGGTCCTACACTGGACTCTGTGCTGAAAGTGCAGAATCTGCTTAGGATTCTCTCTCTCCCTCTCTTTCTGTCCTTCCACACTTGTGTGTGTGCGTTTGGTCTCTCTCTCTCTCTTTTTCTCTTTCAAGATAAATAAATGTTTAAAAAGAGTCCTCTATTGGGGCACTTAGGTGGCTCAGTCGGTTGAGTGCCTGACTTCTGCTCGGGTCATGATCTCATGGTTTGTGGATTTGGGTCCTACACTGGACTCTGTGCTGAAAGTGCAGAATCTGCTTAGGATTCTCTCTCTCCCTCTCTTTCTGTCCTTCCACACTTGTGTGTGTGCGTTTGGTCTCTCTCTCTCTCTTTTTCTCTTTCAAGATAAATAAATGTTTAAAAAGAGTCCTCTATTGGGGCACTTAGGTGGCTCAGTCGGTTGAGTGCCTGACTTCTGCTCGGGTCATGATCTCATGGTTTGTGGGTTCGAGCCCTGCATCGAGCTCTGTGCTGACAGCCAGCTCAGAGCCTGGAGCCCGTTTCAGTTTCTGTGTCTTCCTCTCTCTCTGACCCTCCCCTGCTCATTTATTTTTCTGTCAGAAATAAATTTAAAAAACAAAAAAAAAATTTTTTTTTAAAGTGAACTCTACCCATGGGGCGCCTGGGTGGCTTAGTCGGTTAAGCGTCCGACTTTCACTTAGGTCATGATCTCACGGTTCGTGGGTTCGAGCCCTGCGTCGGGCTCTGTGCTGACTGCCAGCTCAGAGCCTGGAGCCTGTTTCAGTCTGTGACTCCCTCTCTCTCTGACCCTCCCCTGTTCACGCTGTCTCTATTTCTCTCTCAAAAATAAATAAAACTTAAAAAAAAAAATAAAACCCTGAGAGTACATAAATATGTGAATTGATATTGTTTTGTAAAACATTTTGTTTTATTTTATTTTTTAAATGTTTTTTTATTTCTGAGAGAGAGAGAGAGAGAGAAAGCGTGAGCAGGGGAGGGTCAGAGAGAGAGGGAGATACAGAATCTGAAACAGGTTCCAGGCTCTGAGCTGGCTGTCAGCACAGAGCCTGATGCGGGGCTCGAACCCACGAACCGTGAGATCATGACCTGAGCCGAAGTCGGCCGCTTAACTGACTGAGCCACCCAGGTGCCCCACATTTTCAGTTTTATATAGGTGTGTATTTATTTCCTCTTGTAGATTTTGTAGGTTTCAGTCAAAAGGGATTAAAATAAAAAAGACTCAGGGGCACCTGGGTGGCTTAGATGGTAGAGCATGCAACTCTTGATCTTGGGATCGTGAGTTTGAGCCCCACAGTGGGTGTAGAGATTACTTTAAAAAATCATTTACTTAAAAAAAGTCATTTCCAGGGGTGCCTGGGTGGCTTGGCGGGTTAAGTGTCCGACCTTAGTTCTGGTCATGATCTCACAGTCCGTGAGTTCAAACCCCACATCGGGCTCTGTGCTGACAGCTCACAGCCTGGAGCCTGCTTCGGATTCTGTATCTCCCTCTCTTTCTGCCCTTCTCCCACTTGCTTGCATGTGCATGCGTGTGCACTTTCTCAAAAATAAGAATAAAAAAAATTTTTAAAATCATTAAAAAAAAAAAGACTCAAGGACAACATTATATTGAGTTCTTTTAATCATCCAGATAATTCTTTGAGGGAGTTACTGTGATCCCCATTTTGCAAATGAGAAAACTAAGACAGGACGAGTTTAAGTACTTTGCCTAAGGTAACACATTTAGATTCTTCTAGAACAGGGATTGGCAAACTTGTGTGAAAGGCCAGACAGTAAATATTTTAGGGATTGTGGACTACATAGTTTCTGTTATATTCAATTCTGCTATTGTAGCATCAAAGTAGCCATAGACAACACACAAATGAATAATCATGGCTGAGTTACAACGGAACTTAACAGACTAAAATTTGAATTTTGTATGTTTTGTGTGTCATAAAATGTTATTCTTCTGATTTTTTTTAAGTCATTGAAAAATGGCTAATAAGAGGCACCTGGCTAGCTCAGTCAGTGGAGCATATGACTCTTGATCTTGGGGTCATGAGTTCAAGCCCCAAATTGGCATAGAGTTTACTTTAAAACAAAGCAAAAAACAAAACAAAAACATTGCACTTGGGGCAATTGGCTGGCTCAGTTAATAGAGCATGAGGCTCTTGATCTCAATTGGTGAGTTTAAGCCCCACAATGGATACAGAGCCTACTTAAAGGAAAAAAAAAAAAGGCTAACAATTCTTAGCTAGTGGGTTGTAGAAAAAAAAGGAGATAGATTGGCTTTGGCCACAAATTGTTTCCTGACCTTTGTTCTAGAATACAGGACTTCCTGAATTTCTCTAGAACCTAAGCCTTCACCATTGACTAGGGTTATATAAGTACTGATGAAACCAAATAATGTTCTTCCTAGTAATAGTAGTTCCTAATAGTTCTTATAGTCCAGTTATTTTCTGAGGACTTTCATATGCAGTATCTTGCATGAACCTGGCAATGCCATATAAAGTAAACAGAATTTCACTCCTTTATGTAGATGAAGAAACAGGCTAAAAAAGGACAAGTTTATAAATTAGTAGAGTTAGGAGGGAACTGGACTTTTAGAGAAATAAGACACAATAGTGTTACAGGGAGTCTTTTTGGCTATTCCTCCTAGGTCCCACACAGTGGCAGTATCATTAACTGTTTATTGCTTTCAAAGATCAGCATGCCCGCAGCTCAGCTGCTTTTAGGAATAAACATAACTCAAAAAACTGATGGCATATTCCAAATTGTTATATAGTCATTGTACTAATTTTCAGCCAAGCAAAACAACATCAACAGCACATTAACACCTCTGGAGGAAAATCTTCACAAGAAGCCAAATTCTGTTTTTTCAAGTTTGTTTATTTATTTATTTATTTATTTTTTAATGTTTTATTTATTTCTAGGAGAGAGAGAGAGAGAGAGAGAGAGAGAGACAGTGTGAGCGGGGGAGGGTCAGAGAGAGAGGGAGTCACAGACTCTGAAATAGGCTCCAGGCTCTGAGCTGGCAGTCAGCACAGAGCCCGATGCATGGCTTGAACCCATGAACCACGAGATCATGACCTAAGCGAAAGTCGGACGCTTAATCGACTAAGCCACTCAGGCGCCCCTATTTATTTATTTTTTTGAGACAGAGAACGGTCAAGCAGGGGAGGGGCAGACAGAGAGAGAATCCCAAGCAGGCTCTGCAGGGTCATTGCAGAGCCCAACAGGGGGGTAGAACTCATGAAACTGTGAGATCATGACCTGAACAAAGTCAAGAGTTGCACCCTTAACTGATTTAGTGACCCAGGTGCCCCAAAGCCAAATTATTTTAACATTTATTATTATTTTAATACATTCAACATGGGACTTGAACTCATCACTGTGAGAAATAAGCCCACTGACCCAATCAAAGGAGGGATTCTAAGACTTGGGAGCACAGTGAAGTGAGGCTTTAATCAACGTTCTTGCAAGAGCGGATGCCTTGATGTACAGGCACAGAGGAGGAGGTTACAGCAGGCAATTTATCTCCTAGCCTGCAAGTCCTTCCCCTGATTCCTCATTGGCTGAGTACTACAGACGTTATAGCCTTACCTGGAAGTCTCCTATGCCCATGTAAGGCAAAAAGTAGTCTTACTGGAACAAATGTACATTCCTTGAAGTGACACAGACTTCAGTTCTTTGGTGCACGCTCATTGCAAAGCCTGTGAAAATAAGTCCATGAAGTGGAGAGGGGAAGAACCAGGAAGTGAAGTGTCTAACAGTTTGGGACTCCATTGTGTGTGTGGGTGGGGGTTGGGGGGGGAAGTTCATACATATTTCCAATAAGCTGTAACTAGACAGTACAGCTTTTATTTGGTATTTCTGAAAATGAATCATCTCCCTTATTTCTTACAATGACCCTTATGTTCCACCACAGGAGCCACCCAGGTGACCCCAACAAGCTGAATTCTCATCAGAACGCTGCTGGTGATATGAAACATAGGTAGAATATTGGGTGATCCTATGGTTAATATGCATTAAATACCCATGTTTATGTGCTGAAGGGAGAGACCTGCCAAAGGGACCAAAATGTTCTATGCTATCCTTTTCCCTGCATGGTGTATATTTTTTTGCTTCTTAAAGTTTTCTTTCTTTCTTTTCTTTTTTTTTTTTTAATGTTTTATTTATTTCTAGGAGAGAGAGAGAGAGACAGCGTGAGCAGGGGAGGGTCAGAGAGAGAGGGAGTCACAGACTCTGAAACAGGCTCCAGGCTCTGAGCCGGCAGCCAGCACAGAGCCCGACGCGGGGCCCGAACCCACGAACCGGGAGATCCTGACCTAAGCGAAAGTCGGACGCTTAACCGACTAAGCCACCCGGGCGCCCCGAGATGGGCCTCATCTGATTTCACCACCTACTTTATTGCCTGCCATGTGTACAGACTTAACAACCCAGGCTTCGGAGAGTTTCTCCAGTGTATTTCCATCATATTATGCTCTCACTTTAGTCCAGCCAACTGTACTCAAGCAATGAAAAACCGGTGAATTGGATGATGATGTTTTTGGCGGTCACAGGATCTGAAATTAGTTTTAGAGTCAATGTGTCAGAGTCAGGCTGCATGGAGATGGGTGGTAGTGTTCTCCCTTAGGGGAACCTATTGTGAGAGGATAGTTTTATTACATCCAGGTGGTAATAACTATTATCAGTGAGGTTTTAGGATTTTGATGCCCTTATTTTTTCTCACTGGCCCTAGGTCCTAGGTAGGACTTCTCCCTTGCTAAGTGATAATTTATTGACAGCACCCAGCACAGTATGCCTGGTACAGAAAATACATGTTTTTGAATATAATTATAGAAGAGGAAATTGAGGGACTGAAAAGGTAACATAGTTTGTACAAGTGACAGTTGTAACACATGGTCTCTTTTTTCTTTCTTTCCTTTTTTAAAAAAAGTTAGTTTTATGTATGTGCTTACTGATTAATTATAATCTCTAAACCTACCATGGGGCTGGAACTCAAGACCCCAAGATCAATCACATGCTCTTCCAACTGAGCCAGTCGGAGCCCTGGCCTCTCTTAAAGTTTATCTTCAATTAATATGCAAGTAACTTCGTCATGTAAAAAAATCAAAACTTTAGGGATGCCTGGCTGGCTCAGTTGTGAGACCGTGTGACTCTTGATCTCAGGGTTGTGAGTTCAAGCCTCACATTGGGCATGGAGCCTAATTTAAAAAATTAAAACGTTATAGATTAGATTACAGTCCCTTTTGACTAGCACCCTCAATCACAAACCCTCCTTCCCATTTCTCAGAGACAGATCCTGTTATCCAGTTTGTATATACCCTTTCAGAATTGTTTTCTTGTACTCTTTCAATTAAGTCTTTGCCTTGTAAGGGTGGTTTTATCTTTGACTCTCCCACACATTTCTATAAAGCAGTAATACAAAGAGAAGGAAGACTGAACTGACCAGGCACAATTCCAGCTCACTGTCAGAAAGGGAGAGATAAGATACATCTACACATGAATGGTCATGATAATAAGTTTTATTTGTTTCAGCCTGAGCATTCTTTGATCAATTCAGATGAATAACAAAGGCCTCCCTTGAACTGAGCAGGAAAAGTTTCAATTGTTATTCACCAAGTAATTTAACCTACAACAGTCTATTAGTAATTAGCATGTTAGTAAATAGTATAGTGCTCTGCACAAAGATCAGTATATGCTAACTTCCTTCCCACCTTACTTTTGTGCCCAAAGGGTAATATACCAGGTGTGAAAATAATTACTACCATTTATTGAGGGTTTAACTACGTGCCAAACAGGTATTTTACATGATCTCATTTAATTTTCACTATGTGGTGTAGTGGTGTTATCACAAAGGAAAGCTCAAATTGAGGTAAGACCTGCTTTATTCCAAAGTCCATGTACCTAACCTGCCTGGGATAATGCCTTCAAATTGGTCAGCAAGCGAGCACATACTTTAAACTCTAAAACAGTATGCTACAAGTATAAAACATTACCCTCCTTGTGCTTAATTCTTGGAGTTACAAAAGATCTTTCTGAGAGGAAGGGGTTATTCATTGTCAGGAGACGGAAAATCTGGTTTGGGTGTCTTCAGCCAGAAACACCTGAGCCTCTAAGCCTTTTTCCTTCTTTCCTTCCTTTTTCTTTCTTTCTTCCTTTCTGAACCTCTAAGCCTTTTTCTTCCTTACCCTTTTTTTTTTTTTTTTTTTAGTATTTTAATCTGAAAATAATTTCTTCACCCAGCCTGGGACTCCAACTCACAACCCCAAGATCAAAAGTCGCATGCTCTACTAAGCGAGCCAGCCAGGAACCTCTCTAACCCTTTCTTTACAGGGGCAATCCCTGCCTCAAAGTGTTGATCACAAGATTTAGTAAAAATGTTGTATAAACCACTGACATCAAGTAATCAATCAATAAACATTACTTAATTTACTTATAAGGAGCTTCGTAAAGCAGAATTCCACCCTCGCATTTAACAAGATATTAGCCTTCCGCTCTGTTAAAGTTCCTTTTAAAGCCTGCTCCTCCACTGGGGTACCTGGGCTAGCCGTTGGCGTTTTCCCGCGCAGGGGGCGGGGCGGAGCGCGAGCCCGGGAACGTGGTAGTGGAACCCCCCCCCCGCCGGAACTACATCTCCCAGCAGGAACCGCGCTCAGCCACCTGGCAAGCGGAGCTCACTGGTATTAGTCTCAGAAGCCAGCGCTGGCCGTTTCCCGTTTCCACCTTCCCTTGGCATTAAGTCATAAACGCAAGGTCTATGAACTCGCTAGGGAAAGACTGCAGTAGCGGATACCTCTGCTGTGCAGCGGAATAGGAATAGTATTCTCAGGGTTTGGGAAGCTCGGCCTTCTTTGAGTGGTTGGACCACATCACGTGATGAGACGAAGGCAGCCGCAGGAGAACGACTCCTGGTACCTTGTGAGGTCATCACACCGCGACTACACGCTGCAGTTGTTGGCATCCTGGATCGTATGTTGTACTCTCCTCACAACTCCGAGTACGGTAGCTCCTGTAAAATCTTCCTTACTTGCGCTTTCACGTTCTTACTTTCGCCCCGGCGCTGTTGGCCTCTCCTACCAGCCTTGGGGAAGGCTAGGGGAAGCAACGCGCTCTGTGGGCGGGCTGAGGAGCGGCGCGCTTGCGACGCGTAGTGGCTCCTCCTTCGCCCGTGACGTGGAGGTCACGTGACGGGACGGGCCGCCTCTGCCGCCGCCGCCGCTTTGTAAGAGGCACATTGGCAGGTAACGAGCGGCGGCGGCGGCGGCAGCTGGTCGCGAGTCCAGCGAGAACAGCAGCGGTAATTGGCACCCTCTTTCTCCTTCCCTGTTCCAGAGCCCTGAGCGTGGCAGCGTGCGCTTTCTAGTCCTGGTCCTGCTCTTCTTTCTTCTAACCCTCTTCATACTGCCCCAGCGCCCACTCATGAAGACCGGGCCAAGCTTTCCTCGGCAGCTTCCTGCGTCCTCAGTATGCCCAGGCCCGGGCGTCTTCCTTCCTCTCGCCCGTGGTCGTCCTGTGCGTCTTCCTGCCTACCCCTGTCCTAGCCGGTCTGGCCCCACCCAACCCCAGGGGGCGCCTTCCCCTCCCCCCTTCGGGTTTCTGCCCTGGAGGGTGTGGTTTTTTCTCCCACCTCTTTCCCTCCCTGCCTGTCCGCTGGAGCTCCCGCTCATCCCCATCCTGACCACCGACCACCTTTCCGTTTTCACGCCTGTCGCTAGTCTTGGGACTGGACATCTTAGAGCCCAACTTCTGCGCTCTGTAGCCTTTCCGGGCGTACTCGGAGGAATAGTTAGATTCTACACCTTTTCATTTTGGAAGGTTTTGGTGTTAGACTCTGGGGACTCCGTTTTCCTCCTCAGTCTCGGTTCCTCTAGTCTGGTGTCAGAGGTTTTTTTTTTGTTTTTTTTTTTTTTTTAAATGTTTTGAGAACGCATTGTAGTACATACTCAAAATGTTATTTTTCCCTTAGTGTATTATGTCTGTCTTCTTTGCTTCTGAATCACTTTCCCACTTGGCTTTTCCACCTTTTCCCCTCGGTTTTCAATCTGATTATTTGCCCAGGCATCTTGAGTGCTATCACTCTGGTCTCCTACTCTTTTCTCTGTAGGAGTTAATCCTGTCATCGTTCCTGTTATTTTCCTGTTTGAAATAATCTTGTAGTTTACTACTTCCTCTGTTGGATATTGGTTTCTACTTCTATTTGAGGTATATGGTCGGTCAGTATTTAGGCTAATTGTCTTTCTTTAGCCCCTGTATGTCCTAACAGTTGAGAGCTTTTGAAGGTCTTTATTAGGTATCCAAACATCATCTTTTATTCGAAGGGCATATATAATTAACTTTTTGGGTGAACTCAGGCCTTTTGTATTTTCACTTCAGTTATGGTATACTTTTTAAACCAGGAGTTATGTCAGTAGGTAATGTGTTCCTCACTTTTTGTCACCAATTGTATATCCTTATTTTTAGTGTCAGTTTGTCTAATCAAAGTGGAAGGAAGCTCTCCTGTATCCTAGGGGTTAGGTGCCTCGATTGGGATGATACCTGTCTGTTTCAGGAAAGAGAATAAATTCCGCTCTCTGGAGATGATAAAGTTGTCTGGTCCACCAATATTTCTTACCTGCCTGCAGGACCCTTTGGCTCAGGCTGTCATCTTCCCATTGCTGCGAACACTTGTATTACTAGGCAGAAGTGATTAGTTTCCCACACTACTCTCTGCTTGCTTCCATCTCATTTTTGTTCTTTATGGATAGTTCACCTGTGTGATGAAATCCCCCCCACCCCCAAGCCTGCATGATTTCTCATTTGCTTCCTGGTTGCTTCTGACCCTCAGAAATTCAGAGAAGGGAGGTTTTTGTTATGATTGAAATATGGCTGGACGTGGTGGCATAGCAATGAGGCCATGGGAAAGGGTTGTGGTAATTGCCTCTCGTGCCTATTTCCTGCCTCTCTGGTTTCCTCTGGCCTCTGTCTTTAAATGTGGGCTGGAACAGCAGCAGTCACACGGAGCTGCCTTTAGAACAAGGGTAGAACAACAATAACAACTCTGCTTCCCTTTCCTGGTAACTGATGAAGCCTGTGCAGTGCTCACCAGTGGTGTCTCTTGGTATTAGCCTTAGTGACTTTTATTGTTGAGAGACAAATGGTAGGAGAACATGGAGAAGAATGGGTTAATTTCAATATGCCCTATGCATTAGTTATCGTGGGAACTGGTTGTTCTCTATTCCTTTAATCATACACTGTATGTAGAGTATAAACCAGTTCTGAAGTTTTGAACTGGTCTGAAGTGGAGCGTTTTCTTTGAAAGTATTAGTCTTGAAGTATTGATCCTCCAGTCCTTTTTAAAAATGATGATTTAAGAATTTTTGTTGTTGTTATAAGACACTTTTTTTTTTTTGGTGTAAGCCTATTATAAAGGACTGATGAATGCCTGCTCAAAAGAAGGAGTCTGCATGAATTCACAGACTGTGAACTTCCTCTGTTCTTAAATCTATCTTATTTTCTTTATTAGTCTTTACAAGGTCAGCAAATACCCATTAGCTCTTAGTTGAGTAAATGGAATGCCCTTTAAAAGCAGAGTGCATGGCACCCGTGTTGACTGGTAGGGTGGTGGATCACTGATAGGCCTTGGAAGCAGTTGTTTTCCCCCCACCCCACCCCAAAGGAGTTGGAGATGTAACTTGAAGGAAGGCAAAGAGAGGGAAGATTTATAGGGAATATCACCATTTAAGCGTCTAGTTGGTTTTGAAATAATTTTGACCCAACCGTCAGGTATTTAGGAATGAAATCTTTTTTTTCATTCTGAAGCCCAAGATTTATCAGGTTTGTTTTGACAGATAGGCATACTGCATATATTGATATTTTCTACTTTTTTTTTTGAGATTTATTTACAGAAGTCTTTCAAAGATCCTGCATGTCCTGTATTTTTTCTTATTTTATATATGTATTAAAAAAATTTTTTTTTAAGAAAATATTTTTATTTATTTCTAAGAGAGAGAGAGACAGTGTGAACAGGGGAGGGTCAGAGAGAGAGGGAGACACAGACTCTGAAATAGGCTCCAGGCTCCTAGCTGGCAGTCAGCACAGAGCCCGATGCCGGGCTCGAACCCACGAACCGCGAGATCATGACCCAAGCGAAAGTTGGACGCTTAACCGACTAAGCCACCCAGGCGCCCCTAAAAAATTTTTTTAAAGTTTCTTTTGAGAGAACTGAGAGAGGGCATGCACACAAGCAGGGGAGGGGCAGAGAAAGGAGGAGAGAGAATCCCAAGAGGGCGCTGCGCCGTCAGCACAGAACACCATGTAGGGCTTGATCTCACAAATCCTGAGATATGACCTGAACTGATAGCAAGAGTCAGAAGCTTAACCAACTGAGCCACTCAGGTGCTCCTTGTATCTGTATATTTTAATTTGAGAGAGTGGGGGAGAGGGACAGAGGGACAGATTTTTATTTATTTTGAGAGAGAACAGTGCACTCGGGCAAGAGAGCAGTGAGGCGCAGAGAGAGAGGGAGAGAGAAAATCCCAAGCAGGCTCCATTCTCTCAGCATGGAGCCCAACTCAGAGCCACCTAGGTGGCTTAGATGGTTAAGCGTCCGACTTCGGCTCAGGTCGTGGTCTCACAGTTTGTGGGCTCAGGCTCTGCATCCGGCTCTGTGCTGACAGCTCAGAGCCTGGGGCCTGCTTCGGATTCTGTGTTTCATTCTCTCTCTGCCCTTTCCCCATTGTGCTGTCTCTCAAAACAAAAACAAAAACAAACAAAAAAACCCCTGTGAAGTCATGTCCTGAGCTGAAATCAAGAGTAGGATACATGGGGTGTGTGGGTAGCTCAGTTTGTTGAGCGCCTGACTTTGGCTTAGGTTATGGTTCTTGAATTTGAGCCCTGCATCAGGCTCCCTGTTGTCAGCACAGAGCCCACTTTGGATCCTTACCCCCCTCCCCCCACTCTCTTTGCCCCTCTGCTGCTCATGCTCTCTTTCAAAACTAAACAGAAAACATAAAAAAAAAGAGAGTAGGACACTTAGTCGATTGAGTCACCCAGGCACCTGTGTCCTGTATTTTATTTTTTTTAAAAAAAGTAAATTAGGGATGCCTGGCTGGCTCACTCGGTGTAGTAGGCCACTCTTGATCTCAGGGATGTGAGTTTGAGCCCCGTGGAATTAATTTATGAAATGGGACTTGGATAAAGGAGTAGGTATTTCATTTAAGATTACACGGGGTTCTTTGAAAGGGTGTTAGGAGTGTGTAGCTTGTTTTTCTTTGGAATATTAAAAGTAATGGAACATATATCTGATTGGGTTTCAAACTTAAAAAAAATTCAGTACATGAAGATTTTCAAGGATTTAAAGAGAAGAGAATTTCATTTGGATTTAGTTCCAAGCTTACTGTTGCTGTAACCTTGTTTCTTGCTATTAGTGTAGTATTATTATTAACCTGTTTTTAAGTAAAATATCACATAGGAACGATCTCATTTAAAGTTATACTGTATGCACACAATCTAGTAATACTTACAATGTTACTGTTTACTCAAATCTTTTGACATATAGTCTTAATCTTCAGATCAGTCCTAGATACTCTGTGTGAAGACTTTTGGAAGCTCAGAGTTCCAAGGCTTCAGAGTTCATCTTGTGGATGATATCGTTCTCCCTCTGTATCTTTAATTCTCTCCACTCCCTCTCTATTTTCTTTTTCTTTTTAAAAAAATTTTTTTTTGTTTTGTTTTATTTATTTCTAGGAGAGAGAAACAGCGTAAGCAGGGGAGGGTCAGAGAGAGAGGGAGGCACAGAATCTGAAACAGGCTCCAGGCTCCGAGCTGGCAGTCAGCACAGAGCCCGATGCGGGGCTCGAACCCACGAACCGCGAGATCATGACCTAAGCAAAAGTCGGACGCTTAACCGACTAAGCCACCCAGGCGCCCCTCTATTTTATTTTTCTTGGTGTGTTTTCTCTCCGTTTTATTTTTCTGCCTCCTTGTGCCCTTTCATCCCCATACAAAAACATTCTAACACTCCGTGTCAACTGAGGAGGTTGTAGGCCTTCTAACTGACTGTACTTTCCATCATAACATGCTGCATTTTGGATAGGCAGAAGAAAACCTAAAATATCTTTGCAACGTCATGGGTTTGGGCAAGGTGCATGGTGCTTCCTGTATTGTGTGTCTGTCTGGCTGGAATGTGTGCTCTTTTAAGGGTGGGATTTTTCATTTGATAACAGTGTTTAGCATTGTCAAATCATTAAACAAGAGAGTAAGTGGGCTTAAAAAAATAAAGGTTTAGCTGAAATAGGGTTTAGGAAAAAAAGACTGTCTTTAGGATTGACTTGATAAGCCTAATATATCATAATTTTTAGACCCAAATCAGTTTTTTCTTCTTTTCTCAAATTTCCATCTTACAGAATGTTTTAGGATCAGACTGTTACTATTCTACCTAAGAAAATACATTTTAGAAAATTTGAGAAAATTAAAAGATAAAAATGATGGGACGCCTGGCTGACTCAGTTGGAAGAGCATGCAACTCTTAATCTTGGAGTTGTGAGTTTGAGCCTCACGCTGGGTGCAGAGATTACTTAAAAAAAAAAAAAAGATAAAGACTTAATATGGTTTAATGTTTCAGTGTAAATGTTTTCTTTTCTTTTCTTTCTTTTAGTTTATATTTTGAGAGAGAAAAAGAGAGAATCCCAAGCAGGCTTTACACTGTCAGAACAGAGCCCGATGTGGGATTTGAACGCAGGAACTGTGAGATCATGACCTGAGCCGAAATCAATAGTTGGATGCTTAACCAACAGAGCCACTCAGGCACCCTGATCCTTTTTTTTTTCCCTTTAAGTAAAGTATTACATACTCTGAAAAGTGGAGTAACACTTTTTAAAAAATACTTTTAATTTTTAAATGTTTATTGGGGCGCCTGGGTGGCTTAGTCGGTTAAGTGTCCGACTTTCGCTTAGGTCATGATCTCGCGGTTCGTGGGTTCGAGCCCCGCGTCGGGCTCTGTGCTGACTGCCAGCTCAGAGCCTGGAGCCTGTTTCAGAGTCTGTGACTCCCTCTCTCTCTGACCCTCTCCTGCTCACGCTGTCTCTCTCTCTCTCTCCTAGAAATAAATAAAAACATTAAAAAAATTAAAAAAAATTTTTTTAAATGTTTATTTCTGAGAAGGGAGGAGGTGCAGAGAGAGAGGGAGAGACCATGCTCTGGGCTGTCAGCACAGAGTCTGATGTGGGGATTGAACTCACAAACCATGAGATCATGACTTGAGCCAGAATTGGACATTCAACCCACTGAGCCACCTAGATGCTCCTAGAAAATATTTTTATTTATTTGAGAGAGAGAGAGAGAGAGAGAAATTGTCAGCAGGAGTGGGGCAGAGAGAAAGGGAGACAGAATCCCAAGCAGTCTCCTCACTGTCAGCACAGAGCCTGAACCATAAGTTATGACCTGAGCCTAAGTCAAGAGTTGGAAGCTTAACCGAGTGAGCCACCCAGATGCTCATGGAATAGATTTTTTTTTTTTTTTTTTAATTTATTTCTGACAGAGAGAGAGAGAGGCAGCATGAGCAGGGGAGGGTAAGAGAGAGGGAGACACAGAATTAGAAGCAGGCTCCAGGCTCTGAGCTGTCAGCACAGAGCTGTCGACACAGGCTTGAACCCACTAACCGTGAGATCATGACTTGAGCTAAGTCGGACCCTCAACCGACTGAGCCACCCAGGCGCCCCGGAATAAATATTTTTATACTTAGTGATTTCTTATTTGAGAAACAGGATACATGTTAGAAAAGGTATATGAGATATAAAAAGACATGTAGAGTTTTCTTTTTTTAAAAAATTCTTTAAATGTTATTTATTTATTTTAAATATTTTTTATTTATTTCTAGGAGAGAGAGAGAGACAGCGTGAGCAGGGGAGAGTCAGAGAGAGAGGGAGATACAGACTCTGAAATTGGCTCCAGGCTCTGAGCTGGCAGCACAGAGCCCGACGCGGGGCTTGAACCCATGAACTGCGAGATCATGACCCAAGCGAAAGTCGGACGCTTAACCGACTAAGCCACCCAGGCGCCTCAAATGTTTTTTATTTTTATTTTATTTATTTATTTTTTTAAATGTTTTATTTCTAGGAGAGAGAAAGAGAGACAGCGTGAGCAGGGGAGGGTCAGAGAGAGAGGGAGTCACAGACTCCGAAACAGGCTTCAGGCTCCGAGCTGGCAGTCAGCACAGAGCCTGACGTGGGGCTCGAAAACTATGAACCGTGAGATCATGACCCAAGCGAAAGTCGGATGCCCAACCGGCCAAGCCACCCAGGCGCCCCTGTTTATTTTTGAGAGAGACAGCGCAAGCAGTGGAGGGTCAGAGAGAGAGAGATACAGAATCTGAAGACAGGCTCCAGGCTCTAAGCTGTCAGCATAGAGCCCAACATGGGGCTTGAACCCACAAACTGAGATAACACCTGAGCCGAAGTTGGACGCTCAACCGACTGAGCCACCCACACACCCCTAGACTTTTCAGAAACGAGTAAAATGACTAGCCAAGAAGTAGAACATTACTGTTTCCTGAAAAGTCCCCTGTCATCTCCCAAGGCATTCCTTTCCCTCTTTCCCAGAGGTAACCATTATCCTACCTTTTTTTGTTGTTTTTTAGAGTAATTTATATTCTATATAATCCATAACATACATGGTTTATAGTTGCCCATTTTCTTTTCTTTTTTTTATTTCTGAGAGAGAGAGACAGACAGACAGCTTGAGCAGGGGAGGGTCAGAGAGAGAGGAGATACAGAATCTGAAACAGCCTCCAGGCTCTGAGCTAGCTGTCAGCACAGAGCCCGACTTGGGGCTCGAAGCCACCAACTGTGAGATCATGACCTGAGTCAAAGTCGGATGCTTAACTGACTGAGCCACCCAGGTGCCCCCATTGTTGCCCACTTTCAAGCTTGCTTCATTCATTCGTTCATTCATTCATCGGAAACTATACCCCCAATGTGGCGCTTGAACTCATGACCCTGAAATCAAGAGTCCCATGCTGTACTGACTGAGCCAGCCAGGTGCCCGTCAATATTGATTTAAATGGAATTATATGATTCTTCTGATACTTCTTTTTCTCTTACATGTTTTAGATTCATTCGTATTGGTTTTTATGGTCAATCATTTTCAATAGTATGGTACTCCATTGTAAAGATGTGCTACATCTGCGGCACCTGGGTGACTCCTTGAGTTAAGTGTCCAACTCTTAATTTCAGTTCAGGTCATGATATCACCTTTCCTGAGATCAAGCCTGGAGCCCCAAGCCCAGCCCCCGGAGAGATTCTCTCTTTCCCTCTCTGCCCTTCCCTTGCTGGCTCTTGTCTCTCAAAATAAATAAGCAAACATGGAAAAAAAAAAAAAAAAAGGATATGCCACATCTTACTCTATTGTGATGGATGTTTCCATTTTTTTGTGATTAGAAATTTTGTCTCTGTGAACATTTGCACCTGACCTTCCCCCTAAAACAAACTGATTTTTCAAGACTATGTAATTGGGAGTGGAGTTTTGGGTTGTGTGTGGAGTATGTGTAACTTTACTAGGTGATCTCAAACTGTGTTCTACAGTCATTTATTTCTGAGAGAGAGAGAGAGAGGGGCAGCATGGGTAGGGGAGGGTCAGAGAGAGAGGGAGACACAGAATCAGAAGCAGGCTCTAGGCTCTGAGCTAGCTGTCAGCACAGAGCTGTCGACACAGGGCTCGAACCCACGAACCGTGAGATCATGACCTGAGCGGAAGTCGGACGCTTAACCGACTAAGCCACCCAGGCGCCCCGAGGCTGAATGATTCTGAAAGTAAGGTGAGCCACCCAGGTGCCCCCGTACAGTCATTTTTGATTAGGCTCTTCATCTGAACTACAGAACACAGAAAATTATTATTTTTTCAATTATCTTGAGGATGTTAAACATCTGATACCATTCTAGACGCCTAGGGAAGATATTTAATTCATATATACAATGAATACCTTAGACATCAGAACTTAATTCCCAAGACTGAATTGATAAGTTCCACATCCTTACCTACATTTGGTATTACTTTAATTTTTAAAGGTTTTAGGCAATTCTAGTGGTATGTTTTAGATACATCTTTTTGAACATCACACAACTGGATTTTGTTTTGCTAACATATCCTGCAGATGTCTCTTAACTGGCACATGGGAACTATCAATGTTAAATATAATTAAGGATATTTTGTATATATCTCTGCCATCAAAGTCTTCTACATGCCTGGTCGTTACTGTTGTTCTGTCCTTTTTGTAGTTTTCATTCTTCTGTTTGGCTTCCTTCAGATTTTTTTTTTTTTTCTTTTTTTGAGAGAGACAGACACCATGAATGGGGGAGGGCTGAGAGAGAGAGAGGGAGATTGAGAACCCCAAGTAGGCAGAGCCCAGCATAGGACTTGAACCCACAGAACCCTGAGATTATGACTTGAGCTGAAACTAAGAATCAGACACTTAATCGACTGAGCCACCCAGGTGCCCGAGAGCATACGTATACCTTTGACTTGGAGTCAATACTTAATATTTTGCTACATTGACTTTTTTCTCTACCTGCACATCTTTTGAGGCTGAATGATTCTTTTTTTTTTTTTTTAAATATTTTATTTACTTCTAGGAGAGAGGGAGAGAGAGAGAGAGACAGCGTGAGCAGGGGAGGGTCAGAGAGAGAAGGAGTCACAGACTGAAACAGGCTCCAGGCTCTGAGCTGGCAGTCAGCACAGAGCCCGACGCGGGGCTCGAACCCACGAACCGCGAGATCATGACCTAAGCGAAAGTCGGACGCTTAACCGACTAAGCCACCCAGGCGCCCCGAGGCTGAATGATTCTGAAAGTAAGGTGAAACATCTTGACGTTTATGCCTGAGTATTTCCTAAGCAAGCATCTTTCTCTCTTTTTAAATGTTTATTTTTTTAAGTTTATTTGTTTTGAGGGGAGAGGGGGCCGAGACAAATCCCAAGCAGGTGCTGTGTTGACAGCGTGGGGAGCCTAGGATGGGGTTTGATCTCATGAACTGTGAGATCATGACCTGAGCCAAGATCAAGAATCAGACACTTAACCGACTGAGCCACCCAGGTGCCCCAAATAATTTATTTATTTTTTGAGATAGAGCATGCGTGGCTGCGTGTGAGAGTAGGATAGGGGCAGAGAGACAGGGAGATGGGACCCAAAGTGGGCTCTGCTCTGATGGTAGAAAGCCCAATGTGGGGTTCCAACTCACAAACTGAGATCATGACCAGAGAGCCTTAAGTGAGCCACCCAGGTGCCCCTCCTAAGCAAATATCTCTACAATAAAGGGCTTCTCTTACAAATAATCACAATAACATAGCCATACCTAGGAAATTAATATTTATTTAATAATATACATAAGAAGTAATAGTAATAATCTGATAAAAATTCATATTTACATTTTCCAGTTCACAAAATGTCTTTTGTAACTTGTTTTTTTGAGTTTTTGCTTTACTTTATTTATGTATTGTTATTGAAGTAGAATAATGACAATCCATTTAAGCGATTTTGTCAATTATCAGGCATAATGGCCAGTCACATCTGATAAGCAAGATTAACTACTGCTGTTACTTAGGTTAGATAATTATTTTATTTTATTTTTTTAAGGAAATGTTTATTTTTAGTGAGAGTGAGTGCAAGGGGGAGGGGGCACAGGAAGAGAATCCTTCTTATATTTGTATGAGCACGAGTGGGGGAGGGGCAGAGAGAGAAGGGGACAAAGGATTCAGAAGAGGGCTCTGCATTGACAGTGAGCCAGATGTGGGGTTGAACTCATGAACCCTGAGATTGTGACCTGAGCCGAAGTCAGATGTTCAATGAACTGAGCCACTCAGGCGCCCTTTGGGAGAGACAGAATCTTAAACAGGCTTGATGCCCGGCCCACGCCTGCCTCAGGGCTTGATACCAAGACCCAGGGATCATGACCTGAGCCATTCAATGGACTGAGCCACCCAGGCACCCCTGGTTTAGATAATTCTTGCTAGTGTTAAGTAAATTGTAATTTATTGTAGGATAAGTGTAACTTTCTTGGGCTGGTAGAAAGACTAAAATTTTCTATGTATCTTGCTAATCTATGCAGACTCCAGATTTTGAAACCCTGATGAGAAAAGTCTTTTTGATGTGTGGGAATAAGAGTAAACTCTTACAAAAATAAAAACTTTAGATAGTAAATTCTCATGGCATTTTACTTCTGTGTAAATGTGCTCAGTATGTAGGTTGACCCAGATTAGGCCTGAGTAATAGTTTTTGTTGCTGTTGTTAATGATATGTGCTGCTATACAAGTGTTCACTTAAAGATTTAATGTTGCTACTATCAGCAACTGTTAAGTGTTGGGGATACAGATGAATAATGCACAGTTCCTGTTCTCTAAGTGCTTATATTCTGATGGGAAGACCAAAGTAGACGCAGTGCAGTTAGGAGTCAGTCCTTTTGGGAGTGACAGGAAAGCATTGTCAGTTGAGTCTGGATATTGGGGAGGCTTCCTTGAACCAGTGGGAAACTGACCCTTATTTTTCCTGTATTCTTCCTATAGGATCAATGGACAAAGTCCTGAAGTTATTGTTTCTTTTGTTAAGATACTTAGAATTTTACAGGCATCTGCCTGGCTCAGTTGATGGAGCATGCAACCATGATCTCAGGGTTGTGAGTTTGAGCCTCACGTTGAGTGTAGAGATTACTTAAAAAAAAAGTTGAAATGTAAAGGAAAAAGCACTTAGAATTTCGTGTTTATGATTAAGTTTTATAATTTGCTATTTTGATTGCTGTATTATTGTATCTTTTGTTTGGCCTTGATTGGTAGTTCATTTGCAGCAGCTAGTAAAAGTTATTTTGTTTATTTGTTTATTTTATTACTTTTATTCTTAAGTACTCTCTACACCCAATATGGGGCTTGAACTCACAACCACAAGATCAAAAGTCTAATGCTCTATGGGCTTAGCTAGCCAGGTGCCCCAAGAGAAACTAAGCTTTTTTTTTTTTTTTTTTTTTTTTTTTAATGTTTTATTTATTTCTAGGAGAGAGAGAGACAGCGTGAGCAGGGGAGGGTCAGAGAGAGAGGGAGTCACAGA